>NC_081194.1:73691000-74291000 GCF_902713425.1 Acipenser ruthenus
CAATAGGAAACATGTCTTCATCTTCAGAGTGATCTCCACTGTCCTCTCTCTTCATGCTGTCGAGCTTTGGCTTTCGTCGTTTCTTCCGTCTTTTCTTCACAGAGCCGATGCCTGGCTGGCAGTCTGCTCCAGTCTGGGACACGTGAATGGAGATCAGTGATTGAGAAGATGCACTGGGGACAGAGCTTCTGTGCCTCTCCACCGAATTCTTCTTCATCTGTGCTTCCATGAGGACGGCCCTGTCTGACAGGATGGGGGAGGTAGCAAGGTATGAGGGGATAATCTCCTGCAAGGAGAGAATAAGGGAGTGAAGCAAAACAAGTCTTTCGTTTTAAATACGTTTTTAACTACCTGACACTTGCTGAGGTAAAGAGGTCTGAACATCTTGCCACACAACAAATGCTTTTGGGGGTCACTGTAGGGAGAAGTATAAATGTCATGTAAAGGTAGATTTATAATGTCATTGTTAACGGGGACATTTAGGGGGTTCTGCTATCATTCATTTGTTGTGGGGTGTTTTTTTTTTTTTTTTAAATTGAACAAATTTACAGAAAGTAGGAGTCTGAAAAAATAAACAAGTCTCTGTAAATAAACTGCCATATGATGTATACAACAGTAATGTATCAACTTTGAAAAATTAAGCTGTGGCTGTTATGAATCTATTTAAACCCTATAATGGAATAGGAACTGCAACTGAAACTGAATTTTGAAATAAAACGATAATATGAACCAGATATAGGTCCTAATTTCTAAATTTCTACATCCTAAACACACCATATTTTTTACATTTTCTCTGCATTCTGATATATCTATATATTTTAAAGTATATTTTAAAATACTTTTGCCTTAGTACTGCATTAGGATGCATGAATCTACTGTAGATGTGTATATAAATACTTTAGAATATATTATTACTTCAGCACTTCTAATCCTATCTGGAAATGCTTACTGGCTATCAAGTCTAGTATAGTTCATAATGATCATCTTTAAACTCTAATACATAGTTTGTTTTTACATTGCAGTGAAAAGCCAAAACAGCAGAATTAGATAAGGTTGTTGTGACTGTGCAACAGCGCAGCTATCACTAACTCTTATCAGACTGAAGGGCAGTTGAGGTCTGCTGCCGTTACGCTGGAGCGTCAGAGAGCACAGATTCAGACAGATAAATTATGAAAGCCACAAAACAAAACAATGTTGTCTTTGCTGGAAAAATATTGTACAAGTCATGTGAAATTATAATCAGGCTATTTCAAAAAAGTTTCAGGGTGCAGAATAATGCAAAATGTGCAGGACTATGTATACTGCCAGCGTGGCTATAATAGTTTCCGCAAATAATTGCACTTGGCAGCTATTTTGCAAGCCTTTGCATTCCTGATCGATGCATTATTGAAACAGTTATAACCAGCCCAGCGTTTCCTAATGACACAGGCCATTTTATACATTTTGCAGAGCATGGCAGACAAGTTTCTCATGCTGTGGTGGTGTGGGTCACATTATAAAATAAAAACTCTACACAGCTGAGCATGAATTTCCCCGATTTGGAAACTGTACAAACATGTGTAAACCAGACAAGCTGTCACACTAAATTCATCCACGCCAGGACTGTACAATGAATGGCTCTTTTGATTTAGAGGTACAATAATGGGTTTGAAAAAACTACAACGAGAAATTTAAAATAATGGTGTCTTAATTTAAATGTGGTAAACTAAACCTATTTCAGGTTACAGTCAGAAACGCTTACATTTTATTCAATTTGTGTTAGCGACTTTCTGTCTCTTGCCCAGTGGTCGTCAGCATGGTTCTTCCAGCCAGAAAGCTTGGACAGCTCTGAACTGGGCTTTGCACTTTAAGCAGTTTGGCGTTCTTTGCTACCGTGTTACACCCCTATTTGTGAGACTTGAAATGAAAATCTCCCTTCAGCTCTAAAATCCTCCAGAAACTCATACAATATGCAGTGCTTTGTGATTTACTGATGGAAGGATGGTTACTCCACAGAAGTACATTGCAAAAGTTAAGCAGCATTGATCCGAAATTCAAATGGATCAAAGGAAATGCAAGTGCAGATTATCACAGCTTGACTTCCTTGACTTGAGGTCCCGTCTGTCTGACTGTCAAATATTTCTCCTTATGGATAACCCATGCATTATACCCTGAATTAACTATGCCAGTACTAGAAATATGATTAACTGAACTCTACTTGGGGGGGTAATAATCTGTGAATTTTTCCTTCCTCAAATAAAATAATTTAAACATTTGCATGTCTGGATAAACTCTTGAGCTTTACAAATTTGAAAGAGTGTAGGGGAGACAGCAAAGAATATGTTACGGACCTTTTAGGCAGGAAATATATTGTAGAGTGACATTTATACATCTAAACTAACAATTTTTCACACTATCTCTGTCCTCTAAAATGCACCTTAAACCTGAGGAACTACATATGGATCTTTAGCGCCCTTGCATTTAGTTAACTAGCCATTTACAGTACATGCGAGTAGAATTGCCTGTGTAAGTTATTTTTATGCCACCAATCCTGTCCTTTATCAGTCACCAATGGCAAACTAGTACACAATCATCTTGTTTTAGTAAATGAAAAGAAAAAATACAAGAATGCTACCCCTATGTCACAAGACACCCCCCGCCCCCTTATTTTGAAATACAGTAAGAGAAAAAAAAAAAAAAAAGCTTTTCAAACTGCAGTTTCACATCAGAAGTATTTGCAGTGGGACCACATTGGTAATTTCTTTTTTTTATCATTTAAACTGATTATAAAAGAAAATGTCAGGGTTAAAACCGAACAGATTTGTAGATTCATTATTTCTGGTGATAATGCCAATAATCTGATCATCTTATGGCTCTGATCAGTTAGTAAGAAGTAGCAATAAAAAAAGAAAATTGGCTGTGTCTGGCAGATTTGTTGGCGGCCTCTGTAAAGACCAAGAGTCAAATGGGCGTAGGAGCGAGCTGGTCTCTGGCAGGGCAGTGTGTTGTGAAACACATATTGCTTCTGCCCTCTACCACCCCTGTTTAAAAAAAAAAAAAAAAAAAACAGGATATTCAGATCGAGTGCTGTCAACACAGCACCTTTCACAAGCACTATTTTGATACAGTACAATAAGCAGAGTCCTGTTTTCTGTCCCTTTCTTGGTGTTTCTGCATTGATCGCAGATGTGTGTGTTTGTGCAAGCTTGTCTATGTGTGTTTCTGTGTGACAAAAAGAAAGCAAGTAAGGATGCTCTTTGTCAAACTGGAAGCAAGGCATCTTTTATTGTTTTTACAAAATACTTCATGTCTTGCAGTTTTGTTTTAATTGGACAGCCTTTGTCCTGATCCTCGACATTAGGAGAAGCGTGCTGTTACATATATTTTTATATATTTTTTCTTGTGTTCATTGTCACTTAGGAGTGGCAAACACTGCTGCAGCAGCAAAAGTCATTCAAAATGATCTTGACAGCATTCAGAACTAGGCAGACACATGGCAAATGACATTTAACAAAGAAATGTGTAAGGTACTGCACACAGGAAATACAAATGTGCATTATAAATTCCATATGGGAGATGCTGAAATTGAAGAAGGAATCTATGAAAAAGACCTAAGAGTTTATGTTGACTCAGAAATGTCTTCATCTAGACAATGTGGAGAAGCTATAAAAAAGGCCAACAAAATGCTCGGATACATAATGAAAAGTGTTGAATTTAAATCAAGGGAAGAAATGTTAAAACTCTACAATGCATTAGTAAGACCTCACCTAGAATATTGTGTTCAGTTCTGGTCACCTCGCTACAAAAAGGATATTGCTGCTCTAGAAAGAGTGCAAAGAAGAGCGACCAGAATTATTCCGGGTTTAAAATGCATGCCATATGGCTTGTAAATGGCCTCCTCTCGTTTCTAAACTTTCTTATGTTTTTATGTTCTTAAAGCCATGAGAAGGTGAAGGAGCAATTGACCCTCACACCTGCACCACCGCACACACACACACACACACACCTACCTTTACACACTGTTGTTGACTTGTTAGTTTAAACACTTACTGTAGCCTTACTGTAGCTGATTTAACCCTTGCTTACAAAACTGCTCTATAGCAGCAGAAGAGCATGATTCAACCAAAACTGGACTGAGTGGGGAATGCACTTAGATACCACGTGAGAATGACCTGACATAACAAATGTGTGACTTTGCTACATGTTTTATTAGTCCCTCTTCACTCTGACACCTAACTGTGACAGTGTTATAAAGGGGACGCAATGTACTTTGTTTTGTCAAACTGCCGACAACCCAAGTTTTCAAGGTCACTTCTGCAGCTCATGTAACTAGAAAGAAGGCCCTTGATGTTGCTCCAAAATAACAGAATGAGGCTGTATTTACATGATATCTGCAAATAGAAATCTGTAAATGCCCACTGAACCACAATCAGAACCATTTTACAAAATTAAGGGTGAACCACACACTGCAAGCAGTGAGAGCTGGAGTCCCATTCTTCTTATTTATGTAGTTTGATCCCGTCACTGATACGCGGAATGTGCTGCTGTAAAGGTCGGTGTCCAATTGCAAATTCCTGCTCCTCCGTCATAAACGAATGGTCTGTTGCAGTCCATTAGTCAATTAATAGCTTCACTGCTCTGCCAATTGTCAACTAAATCACTGCACATTACACTGTTTGATTGTCAGGTTTTATATTTCAGAAAACAACAATGTTTAAACACTACTGTAAATAATGTTTCTAGAAAAAACAAAAATGTTTTTATTGCTTAAAAGAAAATATGGAAATAGACACATTAAGTGCTAATACTAGTAATAATGCTGGACTTGATCAAAACCAATCTACATGATTATAATAATTTGTATTTTTAGTCATTTACTATATACAGTTATGTGCCTTATTTACAAGTGAATAAGAAATCAGAGCCAGAAGTTATTACGCCAAATAAAATGAATTGTTAAATTGTTATTGGCATTTTTGTTTCATTTTCTGTGTAATGGATACGTAAATTCACATCAACTTCAGGCCTACCTTATCATCCCCTGTCTCCTGAACGAAGAAGGCTTCCCCATTTTCTCCAAGCTTCATATGCAAGCTCACAGGTTCCCCATTAATTTCTATGTCCACCTAATCAAACAATGAGAGAAACAGATGAGCTGTGAAAGCATATGAAGAGGAAAGCCTATTGGTGTCTTTGTCGATGACAAGTTCCTTTCAGCATTTATTACCTGTGGGTCAGACTTTGACATCATAAGAACATAAGAACATGAGAAAGTTTACAAACGAGAGGAGGCCATTCAGCCCATCTTGCTCGTTTGGTTGTTAGTAGCTTATTGATCCCAGAATCTCATCAAGCAGCTTCTTGAAGGATCCCAGGGTGTCAGCTTCAACAACATCATGTTTAAAGGAAGTACCAGATTTACTTATTCTAAATTCTCACTTACTGTGAACCATAGAAAAATGATATTTTTTTAGTGTAAAAGTGCAATGTTGAATTTTTAAATAATCATTTGCCTAATGACAGAATGGATGGTAAATATATTACTTTTTCAAATGTCTGTTAAAAAAATATATATTCCCACCAAAGTAGTTCTGGTTCTTAAAGTTACATATAAAACGCCTAGAGTTTGGCAGAGCAAGATCCCCAAAAATCTGGAAAATGCATTAGGAGTATGAATGAGAAGAAAAAAGTGTCTCAGTGAGTGAATGTCATACTATTTGTTACGCCTTTTGTACAAAAAGCGCCCACAGTAGTAGCAAACACAAATCAGTCTACTATTCTGTCTTGGTTTGCTTTAAAGTGCTAACTAACAATTTGTGAAAAACTAAAATTTTTCGTAGTTTTGCGTCTACAATAATCCATATAAGTTATATATATATATATATATATATATATACACACACTGTATATATACACACACATACACACATCTTTTTTTAAAACAGTACTGAGAAAGTCTACAACATGTTTTATTACTATTAGGAAAGTTGTGCTGCACTTTTTATGTATTCACTAATGTGTTTATCTTGAAAGCACCACCAGATTGTATTCTGCGTAATCCACGAGAGACTAGTAGCCTAGAAAACTGCCTAGAAAACTCACATCACTGTTGTAGTAAATGTACATGTTTTCCTGTTGGATAGCCAATGCATGTAGGTGTCAATTCAACCAATAATAAAACTGATTATTTATGACCAACAACTAGCACAAACCACTGGGTCTGTGTTTCTGTATTTAAACATTAAAAATCATAAATATAGTTTTTCAATTCCGTTGATCATGCAGACAAAGCCATTTGATGATTTTTTCCCCCCCAAAGACATTCTCAAACACATTGTCTTACCACTTTCTCCCGTGACCTCAGCACCCCCATTTTCCCAAACCGGACGTGGAACGGAGAGCACTGGAGAGTCCCGTCTGGCTGACGCACCACAATGATATCAATGCATCCTGATAGTGTTGCAGGATTTAGTCCTCTATACAGCTCCTTCACCTGGACAAACACCTGACCGGCAAGCTGCCCAACGTAGTTCATGGTTTGTGTCTAAAAAATAAATGCAGAGTAATTTACAAGTACAATAAAACCATGAATAACTAAGCACAGTAGACAAAGGCTCTAGTTAATACATTAATGAGAGACAAGAGCTTTGTTTTATGTTAATGTGAATTAACTTCTCTAGCATGCCTTTCAAAACTAACCTGCATATCAAAACTATGACAGTTTACTCTTTGCCCCCCCCCCCCCCCAAAAAAAAAAACAAAAAACATTCCATCCAAGTCAGGGATCTGTTAACAGATAGGTTTCCTGTCTTACCAACATCAGCTCACACTTTAATGTGTCTGATTCCTAGCCAAACCACCTTATACCTCAACCATTCATAGATTATTTTATTTCTTTGTTTTATCTGTGGTCGTAAAATATTTGCATTCATTAACTTACTCCCTTTGGCGGTTTCTGATATACTGTAGGGGTGGCGTCATGCTACAGTAACTGAATCCACTCCTATCTATGTACAGTACTATGATGAAAAAACAGGGAAGGAAGATTCTGACTTATGGAGCTACAGTGGGAAGTCATTGTGCTGCTAGGCCAGAAACAGTCCAGACAAAGTAAAAATGAATGAACTTTTTTCCCCACATGGTTGGTAGAATATGCCGATACAATTTTCATCAGCAAGCAAACAATCCTGCTTTATTCTTTGATACTTTTAGAAAGCTGGCCATCCTAATAGGCATGAAGATTGGCTCGCCCTGTTGAACCCTTTACCAAATACAACCAGTAGTAGCAAAAACATGCCTGACCAAATTAATGTTAACCTATTATGTGTGGTTCGGAGGGTGTAGCTAGGCCCCCTGCGCCCTATCATCTTCTTCTATCAATTAAATCTACTCTATTTAATGCATAGCCACCTACACGTAGTTGTCCTGCGTTTTTTCATTTCTCTCCTCCTCTACAATCTCAACCGCCTTTGCATCGGTCTCCACTGGGGGGTTTAGTGATTCCACTTTCTCCAACCCCTCCTTTATGATCCCTTGTCTTCTCTTTCAGGTACCGATGCCTCTATTTATGTGAGGGCCCCAAGCAGCGGAACCCCTCCCGTTTGTCGGGTCTCCTCAATGACGGAACCCCCCCTTATATGCGTAGGGCCTTTGAAGGACGGAGCCTCTCTCTTTATATGTTCTATTTGTTACTAACGTTATGTCCTAAACATTACAGCAGGTGGCCTAGCTCTGCCCCGTGAACAGGTAGCGGCCAGCTGAATAACTTGTAAAGAACCAGGAATCCATCCTAAGCAGTTTTTGTTTGTTTTGCAGAGTTTGAACATAAGAACATAAGAAAGTTTACAAACGAGAGGAGGCCATTCAGCCCATCTTGCTCGTTTGGTTGTTAGTAGTTTATTGATCCCAGAATCTCATCAAGCAGCTTCTTGAAGGATTCCAGGGTGTCAGCTTCAACAACATTACTGGGGAGTTGGTTCCAGACCCTCACAATTCTCTGTGTAAAAAAGTGCCTCCTATTTTCTGTTCTGAATGCCCCTTTATCTAATCTCCATTTGTGAATCCTGGTCCTTGTTTCTTTTTTCAGGTCAAAGAAGTCCCCTGGGTCGACATTGTCTATACCTTTGTCATAATGTCTTACTGATCTCCACTGTACTGTATGTCACAGAGTCAAGGAAAGTAGGTATAAGTGGCTCTTTATAAAAGCCTCATGTTTTGTGTTGTGTTTTCCTCAGGCAACAGTACCATACTCTGTTTCCATGAATATATTTCAAAGTTTGACCGAGTCTAATGTTTGATTTTGTCTTTTTCTTCAAAAGTATACTGTAATACAGTGTATGTCGTATAAATAATAAAGTATTGTGAGCTTTTAAGTACAGTTTTTAATTCCTATGAAATGGGAAATTAATAATACAGTACAATATACAGAACTCCTGATATGTGGATTATTATTCTAACAATCACTTTCATTCGGCCTATTACATGAATTTCTGTGAAATGTCAAAAAATGCTAAGTTTGCACAATTTTTGTAAGGAAAAACAAACTGCTAATGCCACAGAACAAGACAGAAACAACAAGGTG
The DNA here is from genome assembly GCF_902713425.1 of Acipenser ruthenus. NCBI lineage: Eukaryota > Metazoa > Chordata > Actinopteri > Acipenseriformes > Acipenseridae > Acipenser > Acipenser ruthenus. The sequence goes on from NC_081194.1 coordinate 73,699,561, forward strand.
CATTTCCAGCAGTGCACAAGTACACAAGGATACATGTTTTAAAATCATGCCAAAATACATCTCTAACACAGAAAATGTACTGTACTGTTCCAGACTGCAGTGTTATTTCATGTATTGTAGTCTAACATGTAAACAACTATTTCAGCCAAATACATTCTATACAATTTGTCAAAGAGAAATTGGTGTACACTCTCCTCAAAGCTCCCTATTCTTAGAATTGCTCCCCTTCCATTTGAATCCCAAATCAGTTATATTTATTACACTGCGCAGTGTTAACAGTCATTGCCCACCCCCTAAAATTGACCAATGTGTGGGTATTTCACATGGGCAGACCCAGCAGTATTCAATCAGAAATACTGCCTTACTTTGACACTTTGTACGTTAGTAACAGCTTCACGATTTAAAAAGGCTGTGTTCCCGATTAAAGTCGTTCATCTGAAAGTTTGCTAGTCATTTGAAATTGTCCTTACTGTATGGTAAATAAAAATAGAAGGAGGGGAAATAGAGATGCATTCCCCCATTCTTTACTTGGCAGTGCTGCAGTTAAAGGGACCCCACAGTAACAAGCTCTCTTACTGCAGTATGTGTGAGCCACCCTCCAAAGCTTATCTTAAAGTGTACTGATTTCTGTGATATAATTAAACGTCTCCACATTATCAGTCACCATTAATTGTATTCTGATAATTGTGCTGTGCTTTAAAGGATGGAATTTAAAGCAATTAAATATCAAATGAAAGGAAATGACAACATTCACTTTGACACTGGCTTTTATTGAAACAGCTCTCTGTTGACTGGGTGGCACACAAGGAAACCTATCAGTTTTGATTTATGAAATATACAGCCCTTCACACACTAATCCTACTGCTTAATTCCTACAATCGCTTCACACTGGGGGTTGACCTAATGTATGACTTACAGTCCAGAACTATAGGTCACAGACTCACAGCTCAACAATGTGAATTGGGCTCCAGGTGACAAGGTAATTTAGTCCTATAGACTAGCATCCCAGGAGCCGCAGACATTAATTATTGAGGTAGACATAAACTGAAATCAAACCACGGACACCCCAACAGTGCGATGTCACAGAAACATAGATTGGGGATTCATTTGTTTAAGTTAGTGACAAACACAGTATATTAATTTCACACACAGTAGGGTGTTCATTGTAATAACACTGTAAACAAAATGTAGTAGTATGGTAAAGGTACTGGAGTGATGCACATGAAACATTCTTAAACTAATTAAATATATAGACTACACTTCAAAGTGTGGGTACATTAACTGCATTGCCTAGTTACACCTTGTATTATTTCGTACATGCACACAAATGGATATTAACATTATCAAATACATTTAATGTAAAATAATTCCCACAGCCTAGTTTTAATCCTGATCAGACTTCTGATAAGTATTGTACATGAGTTGAATACGAAAACATGGTACAGTATACATAACTGCAATATGTAATTAATGGATGTACCTGTATTAGTTCTGAATAATTTTGCTCATAAATTACATTGGGATACACACACGTGTGTGTAATATTATATAGTATTGCTATTATTATAAGCACGTTTTAATCAGATCAAACACAGAATATGTTATACATAAAGTTATTTTATGATTTTAATCTACATGTTGTATATTTATTCCCAGTATTTCGATACAGAATTGTATGCTTTACAATTACAATTGATACCACCACTGTATTATTTATTTACATAAACCATATTAGGCGATACATATTTTAATACTGAAATACTTGTCATATTGCAATAAAAAATATCTTCATTGAAAATGTAATCATGTAAATACCTATACACAAAAAGGCGGATACAGACAGTACTTCAAGGGTACAAAGAAAAAGGTATAAAAAAAAAATAAACTGACTTACCACTTTAACAGTTAATAAATATCCATGCACCAGCAGTACGGGTAAACAAAGTCTTGTCCATTCAATGCAATTGAGTCAGAGTAGGCCACGGCTTCAATATTTCTTAGAGGAACTACAATAAACCTTTCCTGGGCCGTAAAAGACCTATAATGTGTCTTCCTACGCTACTGGTCCTCTACCTAAAACCTACCCAATCATACCGCTGACATCATCGCAGAGAAACCCCGCTACTACCCAATAAGATCACGAGAGTAGACACACAGCTGAGCCAAGCGAAGCACACTTCCTATTTGGAAAATTAAACAGACAACTTTCTTTAAATCACGGTCTATTCTGTCGCGGAGAATAAAATAAATAAACAAATCGTACAGTTGCAGTCCTGTCACACAGCAGCAGAAGACTGTCAACCTGAAAGGGGCCCAGCAAGGGTGACACATTAGTAAATGTGTTCAATACGCTGCCTTTTTTTGTTGTTGGTGGTTTAACAAATGTCAATAAACTTTTTTTTTTTTTTTTTTTTTTTTAATGACAAAATTCCAAATTTTTCCGACACCCCTTTATAGACCCGCAGCGGTTTTAAAATAATATTTATCTTATCTAATAAAACATTTTAACACAAAGTGCAGTATTGGTTTAGGCTGAAAGGATAAAACACTGGTGGTCACAAAGACTTGCATATTGTAGGTAATAAAAATGCATTAACTATGTCTTTCTGCTGCATAATGGAACTGTGGTCCAGCACTAGATGTGTATGTACCACAAAATGTACTTTATTAACATTTGTTTTTTTAATTTACATGTACTTTTAAATGTTCATATTTCCCCTTGATGAATACAAACCAAAAGCATATACCAACCACAGTTTATATATAGATGGAAATGAATAACTACTTAATCTGCTGCTAGTTGCAAGGGTATTACGTATTTATTAATTTGCCTATAATCTTCTCAAGTAATCAATACATATTATGTGGTTACATCAACCCCAGTGCCATTGTCTCCTATGCACAGGGTGATTGGCAAGAGATTGCACCAGTAACCCCACTAGAGCCACTTGCCTGCAAGTTAAATGGCAAATGTTAGGCTACCTACCGTAACCCTTGTTCCCTGAAAGAGAAGACGACCACCAACATGACTATGGGATATCCCTGCCCATTGGGTAGGTATTACTGAGCTCTTTATACCAGAGCTGCCGATAGGCCCCTTCCTGGGAATACACACTCGGTCCTGCTCACCGAGGGATTAAAACCGTCATTCTGAGGAAGCCATTTCTCTTTTTTCATCGAACCCGTGAGGGCGACCAATGCGACCTTGTGGTTGGTGGTCATCTTCTCTTTCAGGGAACCAGGGTTACGGTAAGTAACCTAACATTCCCTTTCAATTCGAAGACGACCACCAACATGTGATAGCATATCAGAGCCGTCGCGAGGGAGAAGGAACGGCAGCATATGCGGGTTAGCGGTGTGAGCTTGCACCCTCAAGGACTCTTGTGCCTAATGAAGGCAGGGCAGCGTCTACCACATTAAGGCGGTAGAACCTGGAGAAAGTATGTGACATATTCCAGCTAGCCACATTACAAATATCGGACAGCGAGGCCCCTCTACTGGAGTGTGCAGGTACCCTCCCAGGTGGGGGCAAGCCGGCACCATCATACGCAGTCGAGACTGTGTCCGCAATCCAATGTGACAGACGCTGCTTTGAGAGGGGCTGTCCTAGGGTCCGTGTGCCGTGACAGACAAAGAGCTGGTCAGACTGACGCAGAGCTCTTGTCCTTGTCCTTTCCTGCCTCTCACAACTGGGAACAGATCAACCAGTCGTCGAGATAGTTCATTACTCTGATCCCCTGCAACCGCAAGGGAGCCAGGATAGCGTCTACGCACTTTGAAAACATACAAGTAGCTAGCCCGAGGTAGAATGGCAGCACAGCGAACTCGTAAATGCTTCCCTGAAAGGCGAAGTGGAGATATTTATTTGGGCACCAGAAAATACCTAGAGTAGTACCCCTCTCCATGGGAGGTTGGGTGTACGAGATGAATGGCTCGCTTGCACAGCAAGGCAGCCACCTCCTTCTGAAGTACTGAAGCCTGGAGAGGGTCTGTCATGAAAGTATTCATGATTCCTCAAAGGGAGAAGGTCCCAAGCGGAACCGTTGTGTACTGTGGTGAGCATCCAGGTGTCCGAGGTGCAAATAAATAAATAAATAAATAAATACAATTACCCCGGGAACATTAATAACATTTTTAACCACACAAAGACAAACCAGTGTTTTTTGTTTACTTAAATACATGTGACACAATGGTTCATGCTTTTCAGTTGAAAATTATGAACCCATTTCACGGCCAACTAGTAGCTAACAGCTAACTGTTCTTGGCCTAGTAAGTAATACTGCAGTCGATTTTAAGGCATCTGAGGTCTTTTGCAGAACATAATGTGCCTATTCGTTTTATTTTATGTATGGATGTAGGAGGCTGTGTGGTCCAGTGGTTAAAGAAAAGGGCTTGTAACCAGGAGGTCCCCAGTTCAAATTCCACCTCAGCCACTGACTCATTGTGTGACCCTGAGCAAGTCACTTAACCTCCTTGTGCTCCGTCTTTTCGGGTGAGACGTAGTTGTAAGTGACTCTGCAGCTGATGCATAGTTCACACACCCTAGTCTCTGTAAGTTGCCTTGGATAATGGCATCTGCTAAATAAACAAATAATGGATATTTTGAAATTTCTTTCTAGGAAAGCTTGTGACACATTGTTTTAATTTAAAAAATGTGTACACTCAGACACAGACAATTGCAAACTTTTATAGCAAAGTGTTCCCCCAAAATATGAACCAAAAACCCAACCAACCATTCGGTATAAATATGTTAGCATAATCACTGGTTTGCTATGTTAGGCAAACAGCCTTCTCGTTTTCTGATAATGTGGCAACACCCAGTACAAGTTTTTATATGGCTTCTAATAAATGTCAGGGTTCAAGGATACAGTAAATCATGTGCAAACATACAGTACATACCAGATTATATTAATAGACAACTGAAATGGCTCCCGGAGTGCTGTGCTAACAAAATATATGAACAGGAGGTTTAATATGGTACCACATGAGTAGTAAAGAATAAACGGTAGGGAGTTTGATACAACAGTGCAGGGGGATTTCTTTTGTATCTTCCTTAGTCACTGGGGGTTCAAATGCATGTGGTGTCCCGCAAATATAAAACATTGTGGCCACGCTTTAAAAACAAGCACCTGTTCATTATGACCTTGTACTTTTCAGTCTTTAGAAAAATGACTGTAATAAATATTACAAGCAACATTTCCTTGCACCATACACCTATAGTTGTTATCCATATAACAGTAACTTAAGGGTATGTAATCCCTTACTCATACAAGCAGTGTGACAGAGTGTGGAAAGGAATGCACCGTTTACTTCTAACTTTAGATATAAAGTACATGCTGTCTTTAACATAACATTTCTGCTGATTATAATGCTTGCTAGCGTTGAATCAGAAAAACAAGGAACTTCCAGGAAATATTTCAGTGTTCCTAAGGGATGGTGGAGCTTATAGGGCTAGGTGGGATGGAGAGATTCAGCCACTGATATGGCATAAGCTAAACTTCACTCAGCAGGAAAACCACTGACCTTGGAAAGGAAACCCAAGCCTTAAGTATCTGCCTCACTGTGTGTTTTAAACATTCCCTTTTCTAAGAACTGTCTATATTAAGTAACGTCTTATGTATTCATGTAAACATGTTTTCCCCATCAGCTGTCTGGAATACTTGAGGTTTACAAATGGGGTTGAAACTAATTGATTGGAAAATCAATTTGCAATAGGGGAACCCAAATACAAATGCAGATCAAATACAGAATATGCTGTTTTACACCTATAACTGTTGTGTACTCGTTAATTATGAAATATGCACCACCGTGCACAGCTTCACCTACTGAACACTGTACACATGAGATTAGCAAATTATAGAGGTATTGCATGGGGTGTGGTTTGGGACCATGCAAGGAGTTTTTTTTTATGCAGCCTTGGAAAAAAGCACCTCAGGTGCTTAAAACAGGACTCTTAAAATAAAATATTGTATTGGGAAAACTATCTCACAAGTCCTGTGGTAGTGATTCTTCATTTAGTCATCTGCCCTAAAGAGCATAAAATAACCACTTTATGCACTCAATGATGATTATAAAGCACATTCCACAACAAAGAACTGCTCATTAAGAGCTTTCTATAATGTCACTTAGCTTATTGATACTATAGTGTAGGGCACAGACACATTGGAAATATGTATGTACACCATGGTTGTGCTTTTTACCTTAGCAACAAAAAAATACCCTGAATCATGTTAGAAATCATGCACTCAAGTCTAATTTTGCTGTTTTTTTTACTTTATAATAAATTCGTTTTATAATGGAATTGATTACATGCCTAACATAAAGCTATTCTTCATACACAGACCGTGCAAGACTAGCCTAACACCAGTAAGTAACATTTCAGAAATCTGCATGATGCAGACATGACTGCACGACAATACTGATTCACTCTGGCATAGCATCACAAGTTGTTATTGAAGAGGAAGGGGTAAATGTCAGACATAAGAGAGGAATACATAGGAGAGTTCAATTGTAAAGCACATTTACATGGCAGTCAGTCAGTGTGGGATTATCATCTGCCTTATGTTACTGTACACGCAGTCAACCTGCAAATACATAGTTAATAAGGACAATATTTCTGTGTGGGAGTTGAGTGGGGTGGGCTGTTTCAGCCAACTAGAATGCTTCAGTCCTCAGCTGGGAACAATACATGAGTCACAAGGGTAGAACACCAGTCAAAGAAATATTTTATACAACTTCTCTGTTTCTAGTAAAAAAGCACATTATGTCCCAAACAAGATGTTTTCATTCCTCATGATCTACATTCCCCAAACACTATATAACTTGCTAACACAATGCCACACGGCTTTATGCAATCGCTGCAAGGCAATTCCTATTTACTGTATACAGATTTCCACGTGAACTTCCAATTTACATGTTTCAAACTTAACCAACAGTCACCTTAGCCTTAACATGATAGCAATGAGACTGCAACCCTGTAAACAGACACACAATCTCGTAAGATTTTTCAATTTGCTGGCAGTTGACTCAGAAATCAAGCCCCAAGAATGGATTACTGTTAGAGTTTTAAACTTGTCAGAACCTATCAGGTTATTTTATACGTGCAGAAACATAACCAAAAAGAGTGTAAAATAGATATATATATATATATATATATATACACACACACACACACACACACACACACACACACACACACATTTCATTCATACCATAATGGTACAATATACACTTCTCCAAAGTAAGATGACTCCATGGGTATAGAGTAACATTGTGTCATTATGGATTACATGATAATCACATTCCAGAAAGCAGTATTTACTTTACAGGTACCACCTGAACCAAAAAATACCTATCTGCTGTGACTGTGCTTAAAAACTTGCCACTCATGCACCGTTGTGCGATTTAACTTTCATTTAACTCGCTTTAGTGTTGAGAAATAGACTTTTGCTCTTTCATACCTAATACCATTGAGGTTATATGTATGTGCTTAATGTGTACAGTCAATAGAGGTGATCTATCTTCACTGGAGGCCTGGACAGATGCTAATCAGACTAATGTTAAACTCCTGATCCCAAGGAGACCTGTTATGATTGTATATTACAAATCCAGACATGTTACCTTTCAAATGGTCTTTTGTAATATCTATAATATGATTTGCTTGCAGCAGCTTCAGTTATTCAATATTATGCATTTTCATTTATGGATTATCCTGCTCTAATGTCATCTCAAAAGTGTATGAGGTTATTTAATTGAATACTGTATATCTGTTGTTTTGCACATTCATCTGCAAGCAGAATGACAATAACTCAGGCACAGTTACTAAGATAGTGAGCAATGGTTGTCCTCATGACAGACAATCAGTGATAGCTGATGAAAGACAGAGGAAAATAGATCAAATTGGCCATTGTACAGATACGTCAAGGTCAACAAACTCAAATGAGTGAGACGTGTGATTGCAACAAGTGTCTAGGGTCTTGGACTACAACCCAGCTGGCTTGTCTAGTTTAGCCCCTGCCCCCTACACATTCGTTGGAGGTGATTCCAGGAATGTATTTGCCACCAAAAATAAATAAATAATTACAGTAAATATAATTCTAGTTTTCTAAGGATAAAATACCCTATATAACATCTACATTTTCACAATATTGACATTATAATTTGTATCTGTTTAATGTCCTATTATGAAAGTTTTGTACAATTCTCTATTGCTGTTTCTGCCTTCATTTTTATTTTTATTTTTTTTGTTTTGTTTTACCAGGTTTACTAACATATGTCCTTTTGTCAACCATGGGGCTGGTTTCTTATGTGAATGCCTTTTAGAAATGGCCACTAAGGCTGAACAATTGTTTACTTTTTTATGAAAAAACAAAAAATGTCCTCGTTCTCTTATTCTAGTGCAACATACAGTAACAGATTACTTCCAAGTTATATTACCATCGCAATAACATTGCAACCTAGGCATAAACCTTTACCTAAAATACCTGGCTATGAACCGTGAAACTGTTTTGGAAGAAGTCAGAAACTGTGTTAATTCCAACTGTGAAAACAGTCATTATTTGCTCCTAAAATATATTATGAATCACTTGCGGTTTATGACTCTTGTATAGTCAATGCATGCAAATGAAGCAAACGTGTGGCAAAATGTGCATTTTGGATTATGAAAAACAGTTGCCTTATGCCTGTTGACATGATGTGTTACTCCTTCGATCTTCATCTCTGATCTCTTATATCTGCTCAACCAATTAGGCACTATACTGTATTTTTTTCAAGTTCCCTTGGTAAATGTTTTCTAGTTAATAATCTGGCTAAGTGAATTTAATTTGGAGACCTGTGCTATTCAGATAACATTGATATTTCAATTTTGATCAGTGAAGATATTTGCTTTGTTAAAGAAAAAAACAAACAAGCTAAAGGGCTTATGCAAGTGCTTTTAAAGGAAATAGATGGAATGCATGTGCTATTAATATGGTCAGATGCACTCTGCACTACACACTCACATGGCTGTAACACTGGTACATGCTGTACAGCCAACACAGACAATTTGGACTTTTATGTCTCGAATTTGCGATCTACTTTATATGGCTTTTTGTATGAAAAGTAGTAAACTCTGGTATTTGGTTCTTGAAAACAGGGGAGGTTGTTCTGAGACCCGAAGACATTGTAATGTCCAAGATAAAGAGTGGCTGACCTGCTATTTAAATGCCTGGATATATGTTAAGACACACTTAGCAATCTATTATGTCAGACTGATGCCTAGTTACAATATATTAGACAAAGAGAAGATGTGATACCTTTTATTGGACTAACTAAACAAAAATAAATCGCAAGCTTTCAAAACCTCAAAGGTCTCTTCCTTAGGTGAAAGTAGGGAAAAGAGATTGATGTTTACATTCAAAAGGTGGCATCAGAACTTTAACAAAAATAATCCATTCTAAATCACTACAATTCTAATGCAAGGAAAAAAGCTGTTGAAAAAAAAAACAGGATGAGTGGCTGCATAATAAACAATGACAAAAACAAAGACAAAATAAAAAAATACATTATAGGAATAAAATGCCAAAATTGTAACAGTAAATACTAATATAGGGAAAGAAATAATAATGAAAAAAGATAATACCCCCCCCCCCCCAATGTGTAAAAAATGTCTAAGACTTTTGCACAGCAGTGTGTGTGTGTAATAGATATAGATAGATATCTCTCCTGTGTCATTCATATACAGCTAATTTTATACAAATCTTTAAATTGAGGTGCACACTCATCATAAAGTTCTTTTTATATGGTCATCTTATAATTAAAGAAAGTGATCCACTCCATATTTCATTTTGAATAAAAAGTTATTGTCTTTATTATTTAAAACATTTATGTTTTTTTTATAATATATCAAAAATCTGGCAGAGACACCTGATTATATATATATATATATATATATATATATATATATATATATACAGTGGTTTGCAAAAGTATTCACCCCCTGCAAAGTTTTCACATTTTGTTGGCACCTGAGCATACTCCACGACGCTTTCAAATTAGACTTTACATGTAGAATCTACACAAACTACTCCACATTGATGAAGTTAAAAAAAATGCATTCAGAATATAAATAAGTAAGATTTACAGGGAAAAACAGATTAATCTCAGTTGCATAAGTAATCAAACCTTTTGCTACTGCAGCCCTAAATCAGCAGAGGTGCAAATGATTTGTTTGAAAGGTCACAAAATGTGTGTAAAAGTGGTTTAACTTGTAGATCATTTCCCTCAGGTATATGAAGACTTTCAAGCTGCAACTCACATAGTGATCCAACAAAGCAACCATAAAGACTAAGGAGCTTTCAAAACAAGTAGGGATAAAGTGGTAGAGAGGCACAGAGCAGAAGGGTACAAGAAAATTTCAAAGGCGCTGATTATCCCTCTCAGCACAGTGAAGTACATCATTAAGAAGTGGAAGATGCATCATACCACCCAGACACTACCCAGATCAGGGCACCATCCCAAACTGAGCAGCTGGGCAAGCAGGAAACTATCTTTTACAGTACATTCACAAATATATTTCCTACTGCTGTTTAGTTTAGATTAGGTACCGTACAATGAAAACGATTATGCTATGTACAGAGTACTGGGATGAGAATTGGCCCAGGCTAATGTTCACCCTCCCAGAAGAGTACTGGGGTGAGAACTGGCCTGACAGGGTGAGGATTAGCCTTGGACAGAACTCACCTGGGGTGAGAATTAGCCTGTAACACCGGCACTGCTGCTGGCAGTGCCGAGCCACTGAATAGCCAGTGCCAAGAGGCTTATGCGAGTGTGTGCTGGCAATGTGAATTAAATACACTACCTTTACAGTAAAAACAAATACATTAAATGTGGTTATGTGCATATGTTATTTAATCATAATTAAACCTCAAGCAAATGTATGCGCGTGTGTATGTATCAATCCATACATAATACCCCTAACTCTGATATTATTGAAAACCGCAAACCAAATTTGAACAGATTGTGACTTGTTTGTATCCTATAGCATAAAACAAGGCAGGAAGAAAGTTTATTAATGAATATGCACCCTCAAAATGAGACTGAGCCAGCTGTGAGGTGGAGAAAGGGGAGATGGTGGGAGAATGAAGCAAGACGACAGTGTAAACTAAACTATTACGTGGCTCTTTTACCAGCTCACACTGCTTATTCAGGAAATAAAAAAAAATAAAAAATACAAAGTTTTACCTACCTACCTACCCTATTAATTTTTTTTCCAGTGTAACCAGAACCACACATATTTTTTTTTTATTTGGCCTAAGGCATGTGTGACTGACAAGCACATAAGATCCGATGCACTTGCAGGCAGTTATTTTGTTTTTAGATATCAATTTCCACATGTCTCGTTGTAAACACATGACATTGTCGGACAGATTAAAAACTGTAGTTTAAGTAAACACCACTATCAGTAGGAATAAGCAGTGTATAATAAATATACATTAACATGATTACATTTATCTGTTACACAACATAAAGCACCACTGCAAGCTGAATCACAACCAATAGTATGTATTCACTTTTGGTCATGGGAACTTGGGAATGATGGTTTTCCAGAAGAAAACAAGATTTGGTCATCCACTGAACCAAAGAGCTTGACAACATGTGGGCACTGATCAAGTAATAAGGATCAAACCAAAAATTCACTATGCCTGAAGGTGGTCGTACTGCACAAATCCATTGATATATTTCACAAAATCTGAACAAAATAGGATTCAAATTGGGAGTTGGAAATCTCGCCCACCTAGTCTAAACACTGCTGTCTACGAATCCAGTTCTTCAGGACTTCAAACAAGCTTCTCATCACCTGGCTCTCTTTCTTATTTGTTCCTCCACAGTTCACATGTTTGGCTGCTTTGTTATCTAGCTTGATTGCTGGTACATGTAGAATGAATGCATCGTATTGAGCCAGTGGCTCACATTTCAAACTGCAATAAGCTAATAGAATAAAAAAGTAAAATTACCCAAGACCAAGTAGAATCACAGGAGCTTCCACCATCTAATTCCACAAGCTGATCTTCTGATATCATGATTCCATTGCTTCTGCCCACCACCTTTAGTGGTATTAATCCTGGTAGACTGTGTTCTTATCTGTTCAACAATTAACATGTATGCCTTAAGCAGAGTGAGTGAGCAGTAGGTGTATATAGTTCCTAGTAGATGTTGACTATGTTTTCATACTCATTTCACCTGAACTGTTCTTGGAACGACGATCCAAGCAGAAACCTGAGACAGACAGAGAGCTCTGCTCAGTTCCTTTTGCTGACTCCTCAAGCATCTCAGTGAAGTCACAAGCTCCACTTCAAAGGGCATAGCAGTTCACAGGTCCCAAGCCTTTGCTAAAGAAGGCAGCTTCCATGAGAGGCTTTATACCCCAGTGGAACAGCAGGATGGACTTGCCTTTAAGAATGTACATAACAAGCAAGTATTTACTCATACTTCTTTTTTGTTATTATTTTCTGGTACAATATTTAAAGCATGTTTAAAAGTGTCATTAAAATTCATGTTTTCTGAAGAACACCATCAATTTTAATTTGTTATTAGGCATTGGCACCAATATTTAAGGTGAGCATATAGCTCCGTGTTCAGCGGGACAGTTTGGGATAGTTGGCTTTTCAACTTGCAACCCAATGCATTCTGGTAAGCATAGTCCTGCTTCTCTTAAAGGTAAGAATGGTACCTGAGACAGGTAAAACATACCAGAATGCATTGGGTTGCAAGTTGAAAAGCCTGACTTATCCCAAACTGTCCTGCTGAACATGGAGCCACATTGGTCACCTTACCAATATCGACATTTTAATATATTGATATCGTTCAAGATCGATCATTTCCATTTTGCGATGTGGTGGGATTTTTAAAAAAAATTCAGGTAGGCTCGCAGAGACATACTTTTTATTGTTAATACTGCTAAAAATACAAACGCAGTATAATCAACTTTATTTTATGTTAAGATACAACAAACTCTATGCATACCATTCATTGTTAGTCTCCTAGGAAAACACCATACATTAAAGTATTATTTAACCATTGTATTCCATTGATTCAATTTTTCAAATCAAACATTCAATAGCTATAAATCAAGAAAAACAACAAATCCACAATCTGTATGCTCTACTCTTGTTTCTTCACCTGTTTCCTCTCACAGGCCAATCCCATATATACTGTATATATTTCCCCATTCAGAACGTGCTATACTTACTTTAACTTAGGTATCCAGTGGATGCAGACACTCTCAGATTTACTGTGTTCAACTGTGAGTGATCCTAATGAACAACGGTCAGTGTGGAAACAAGCGGTCTCATTAAGCACCATATCATTAGTATTAATGTGCTATTATATTGGCACTCTAATGCTTTATGCATATGGTTTATTGACATGTCTGGGCAGACTCATGTTGTGCAATGTGCCAAACATACCATCACTTTTCTCAATGAACTGCTACCAAGTTACCTGCCAAGTTTCAAAGCTCTGCAGCACAGAATTGTTCTTTTTGTGCAGCTGTTTATTTAACTGATCATATGTTGTTTTTCATTACAAGCTCTGGTCAGCTTCCCATGCATATTTTGTTGCTCACCAGCTTTCCTGTTCTCAAGAGTGAAGTCCATGCAAACTCAAGTCTCAGTAATCCCTTGGCCATTTACGTTCCTTAAGGAAGCTCATCCAGGACGCAAGACGGGTAATGTCCAGATATAATCTATCGAGTGTGGAAGTTAGGATCAGAACATGCAATGATTTTTGAACAGCACGCTGTTGAAGAGTTGAATAAAAAGAGACAATATGAACCTGTTAGTTACATTTGCTTGATCAGACAGTGCCATATAAAACATTCAGCAAAGGATTTGCTGTATGGAAAAGTAATATACAGTAGCATGCATCTGCTGATCCACTGAGCAGCTTGTGGTTGTGATGACATCAAGTTGTAGATAATGGCATGTATACATTTACACTGAGATGAAGAAAAGATGACAAATGTGATCAAGCTCATGTTTTGTTGTGTCAAGCTCATCTTACAGCATGTTGGAGGCCTGGTTTCTCTGTGGGTTTATCTTATCCAATAACCCTCTCTCACAACTGATCTTAAACACAATTCTTAATTTGCATTCACTTACTTGCTTATTTAATTATTAATAGTGAAATACAATCCACTGAGATGCAAAGTCTTATTCAAAATCAAAACCTGAACAATTAGGATTTTAACCCAGAAAATAATGTTATTTTTGCTCCAGCATACAGCTAATACTTTGTTATTTTATTATAGTTTTTTTGTTTTTTACAGAATGTGTTTTATGGAAAGGACTTTAGTCTGTCTTTCCCCCTATCTGGTGTCATCATGTATATGCTACTCCAGTAGCACAACCTTTAAATTGGAGAAACCTTGATTTGTTTTCTTACTAGCCTTATATTTAATAGATTCAAGAGGCCATTTTCAACATCTTCATAGTTTTGGTTTGGTGTTCAGAGATTTTGTTATCCTCTGGGTTATGTGAGGTGAAATCTATGTAAATATATGTAAATGAAAGGCAAGGGTTAACAGTTTAGAAGTAATTAGGAGGGTGTTCAGTTACACTTTCCTACAGTACCTCTTGTAAATGATCTTGTACAGAAACATGAACAGGAATAAGTTACTTGTATTCCACCTCTTGGTTGATTTTTGTGATAATAAAAAAGGTGTACTTGCAATATTCTAGTCCAGTGTAAGACCACAGACTAATGATATCTCATGAAATACACAACCACACTACTACTGCTAGTATCTCATAAACCATTTAACTGGCAGTTTTTTTGCAAAGCTACTGCCGCCGCAGTGACAAGTGGCATTTGAAAGTAGTGACTTTGTATTTTCAAGGTTATATTAACCCTCCATGCTGAATGTGTTACTGACCATCACATTGACTTCTGACCTAATATGGCAGACATATGTGACTTTTAAAGTTACAGCTGCATAGAGACAGAACACTTTGAGTTACTGTTTTAATGTTTGGTACACAGCTGTATTCTGTGATTTTTTTTTTTTACTCAAGTTCCATTACCAGTGTTGTCCATTAAAAAGAAACCATTTCACCGCTGCATTTTTAAAACTCTGACCTTATCAATATTATTATTATTTGTTTATTTAGCAGACGCCTGTATCCAAGGCGACTTACAGAGACTAGGATGTGTGAACTATGCATCAGCTGCAGAGTCACTTACAACTACGTCTCACCCGAAAGACGGAGCACAAGGAGGTTAAGTGACTTGCTCAGGGTTTCACAATGGGTCAGTGCCTGAGGTGGGATTTGAACCAGGGACCTCCTAGTTACAAGCCCATTTCTTTAACCACTAGACCACAGCCTCCTCTATAGGCCACATGCTTTAGAGCAGGGTCTTTATAGGTACACTTGTATTCTATGAAAAAAAAAAATTCCATTATAAGTGGTCTTCAATTAACCACCTCAGTGCTACATTGTTTTTAACCTCTGGATACATCAAGCATAGTCTTTTTAACAATTAATTTAACTTCATGTTTAGAAACCATTTGATCTGACAGGACATACCCCTGTGATTATGCTACCAGAGATGCTTTGTTTCTGTTCACAAAAATTCCTATTTAAAGATTTGAGATCACAGTTTGAATAAGTCAGACTATAAGCAAAAGCTTTGCCTTGAAAAAATAATGCAGCATATGTAAAAGCATTGCATATTATAAATAGAATAATCGGCATATGTTGTGAATAGATGTTAGATTAATATACAGACAATGAATTCTATTAATCTGCTGATACGCTCCTCACAAGAAGCTTGTGAATCATCACATTAAGTATGTAACAGGATTAGATGAATACACATTTACATGCACACTGCAGTAGGGAAGAGATGGATGATGTTCATAAAAAACATTTAAATCTTTGAATCTTCTACATGTTTTCTGACTGCAGAGCATTCTTGCTTAGAATGAAAATGAGTTCCAGCTTGTTGTCAGAGATTTATCGGTGCCCATGGGGATCCCAGCGGGACTTCACCAAGACCAATCTACCTATTACACAGTCCTGTCACCAACAGCATATTAATTATAAACACTCAGGTTTCCTCTATGGAAGCTATATAAAGTATTTTGCTGGTGGCAGCATATTTCCCTGCAAGTCGCCTTGTGTCACATGGTGAAAGATTACCTTTGTCCCAGATGACCTGCTGTGGCCCAGCTCCCAGTTTTCAATGTCAGTGTTTCACATTCATTAAGTGGCAGTAGGAGAGCTGCAGAATAGTGAAGAGACTGCATATTAGTATTCACTGTTTGGGTAGTTTCTGGATCACCGACATGGTTAATCTTCAAATAAGATATTTATATAACTATTATATATGTACCTCTGTACAGTAGACTACATTTACAAATCCAGAGTGCCTGTTTTATCAAGTTTTCTCTACTGTAAGTGTCACACTGTGGTCCTAAATTTCAGCCTGCAGTCTTGTGACTACAACCAGTATTTTTCTGTTAGATCTTTGCGTCTAACATTTTACAGTATGTCCAGCTAACAGTCAACCACAATAAAAACTAATACTTGTACTGCTGCTGCTACAACTATACTAGTATACACAACTTTAAATAACAAGTCTTGGTGTTTTTTAGACCTCATTTTGTTTTCAATGGCAAACTATTGCTGTAGAAGTGCTGGGCCCTCTAATGGACAAACACTATAGATGCTGTTTTTATTGATACTATCAGAATCTTTCCTGCATGAAAATAAAAATGTACTGTTCTTAATTTTAATTGGACAATACTTGGTACATTACCATGTCTAATGTTAATCTCTTCTTATGCATCTGTGGGGCATCAGTGTGGAGTAGTGGTTAGGGCTCTGGACTCTTGACCGGAGGGTTGTGGGTTCAATCCCCAGTGAGAGACACTGCTGTTGTACCCTTGAGCAAGGTACTTTACCTAGATTGCTCCAGTAAAAACCCAACTGTATAAATGGGTAATTGTATGTAAAAATAATGTGATATCTGTATGTTGTGAAATAATGTATAATGTGATATCTTGTAACAATTGTAAGTCGCCCTGGATAAGGGTGTCTGCTAAGAAATAAATAATAATAATAATGTGTGCTTTGAGACTTGGAATCAATAAATATAATACTGTTTAACTTCAATCATGAGTCATTCTCATCTTAATAATACTTTATTATTATAATGGATGACAATAATTAATTAATGTTATAAATGTAAGAAATGAAAGCCTTTACCTTACATGTAACTAAATTCTCTATCTTACATATAACTAAATCAAACAAATCATACACAATGAAGCTTTACAAAGGTGGGACCTTGTGAATTTCAACATAATTGATCACCTGACAGAGACACTTATGACAAAAGTAATTTGTATTTTTTTTTTTTTTATTTCATGTAAGAAGCCATGAATACTCAAAAAATAAATTAAACAAGAAAGTTTAGACACACAGAAATAAGTACTTTTTACACAAAACACTAACAGTTCAAACCTAAAATATTTATAAAATATACAGATATATCACTTTTCTAACAAAAGAAAGTCCAAAAGACAAATCCTAAAACAACAGACATCTTTCCTAAATATATTCTACAAAAAGATTTTATATTTGACAAGTTTCAGGTTAGCAAACCATACTACAGTAGTAATACCTTGCATTATTGAATGGGTTTCTGGAGCATACAATGTATGAAAGAAAACTGTCACAGTAAATTGCTATACCCTTTTTCTTCATGTTTTTTTCAGGAATGTATTTAACTTTGTCTCAAAATACAATTACTAAGAACGCTTGTGCATTTCAAAGGCTGTGAATGCTTAATAAAAATAGAATTGTAAATATACTAAATATTAATATATATTAGGTATACTGCCCCGCCCCCCCAAAAAATAAAATAAAAATAAAACATAACATGAAAATCAAGTTTACTAACACAGTACTTTGGCTTTAATAACATTCTTGTTTGAATGAATATGGTGGAGTTCCTTCCCCCTCTGTTCACCTGCTGTTGTTTACAATGCACATGATACAATGTGGGCTCATAAACTCATCAATAAAGTCCCCAGTCACAGAAAGAGATCCCTGGTGATGTGTCCACTCACCTTCCATCACTATCTCCTCCTCCTCGTTGTCTATGCTGCTCAGTTTCTCCAGGTCACTTTCAGTGAGGACACTAGCTGGAACCTTCTCACTGGGCCTGTGTGACTTGACCAGGTATGCCGTTAGTCCCAGCTCCTGCTCCAGGGCTGTCCTCATCAGGTAAGTGGAATTTATTAAAGGAAGGTTGCAGTACTTTAAAGACCTGGGTACAAATAGAAAACAAAACAAAACAAAACAAAATATCTTAAAGTGCTTTTTCCCTAGACCCAGATATTTGGGGTGTGCAAAAACCTGAACTTCAAATCCCAGAAATAGAGTGAGACCACAACCAGCACAAAAGCTCAACAAAAGCCTTTTTATAACGGGTCTTTTACAAAAAAAAAAGACATTACCCTGAAGCAATCCAATTGGTACCCTAAATCTATGAATCCCCAGATTCATACCAAATTTACAAGAATCGGTCTGCTTCATATCCCTATATATTTATAGCAATAAAGAACACTGTGGTCTATATTTGCGTGAGATTCGAGGATTGTGAAAAGGATTGCGTGGGCTTTAGTTTTCACCAAGAATATGCATTTAAAAACCTTGGCAACAACTCTCCTTGTGGGTCCATTCCAGTAAATATCAGAATGCATGGCAGGGCTTCCAACTCCAAATATGTACGAGGAACCCAGTCAGCATCTTGTATTTTCAGCCACGTCTAGTAGAGACGAAAGAAGAAGGAACAAAATGACACTTTGTATTCATAGGTGATAAACCCAGCCTGTAGAGGAGGCCATTGTCTCAATGGGGACAATCGTGGTAAATCAACCAATCATTACTTTTTGCTAAGACAATTTAATTTGTGAAATTGTGTAATATATTGTACACAGCTATGGGGCATCAGTGTACAGAGCAGTGGCACTCACTTTCCTTCTTACAACCTGGTTCTTAATTATGTCATTTAACCACCCGGGTCATATTAAACAAGACCTGGTTAGATCAAGGATATGTGTTGTAAACCAAAGCATTCACGACAACAAGAAAAGATGATAAATGAAAATGTTATTTACTTTCAGCATTTCCAAAAAGTGCTTTCCAATAGTGAGTGTGGTATTAGGACTTCCCAAAATGATTTCGAAGTGCTGTTGTAAGCTAAGCTTTTCTCTGACTTGGCACAGGCGCTCATAAGCTACAACAGCCAGCTGGACTGAGGGGACCCTCAGCAGCACCATGCTGCCATGGCGACTTGGACACTGTTCTGGGGCGTTGATGAGGTTTTGGATAATCTCCAGCGTTACCACCGAGGTATATTTCTTCATCTGGAAGAGACCCGCTACTGCCATCATGGCCACTGCATAGTGCTGAATTAGGACGTACGTTCTTATCACCACGCTGTGAAGCTTAGGAAACCTAAAAACACATTGAAAAAAAATATTTAAGCATGTCATCTTAACAGTTTAGATTTCTCAACTGTGTGTTTCTTAATGTAAAAAATAACATGACTAATAAACTAGAAAGAAGCAACTCTGTTTCTGGTAGAAGCAGTACATTACGGATTGCATTTATTTTATAGTCTTTATTATGAATAGTAGTGTTTTTACAACCATCACACATTTCTTGGTATTGCATGAATTACATCACGCAGCTGTGCTTACATCACATTGATAGGACATCACAATACTGATTCAAACTCTTATCTCTATAAACACCACAAGCTGCTAAATCTGCTTGACACGCACGCCCATATACACCAGAACTGCTAAAGCAGCTTGCTGGAATGAGCACAAATACCCCACTAGCCGATAAAGAGGCTAGCAAGCCTCATGTATTGCCAGGATGATAGAAGCTTTCTGTAAAGCTTTCATTGGTTAATAGCCATACAGAAAGGGAGTGTGTCAATCTGTCATTTTTTTACAGGCGGTTTCTTGCTGGAAGACTGGCTGATTGACGTAGGCTCACAGCATGCTTTTGAAACAGTTGATCCTACGGGAGACAACAGGTGTGCAGTGTATCATGAAAAACATATACGGTGCCGTCAAGGACACCCAGGAATGCAGTGCACGAAGTGCAAAGCCTGGCTGTGTATCAAGGGCGATTCGAATTGCTAGATAAGATGGCACACAGTGAGAGAGTACTGGATGGACTAGACTTTTGCCATGCACTGTAAGTTTGAACTTCTTTTTTTCTTAATGTAAAAAATCACTGTTAAAGCTACAAATCATGCAAAACAAGCTAATACTGCATATAACTGGACTAGTTATTGTAGAAGCATAATGTTTCTAGGAAAAAATATTCCATAACTCCGAAGACTAAAGTGTAAACGTTTGTTACTAGATAACTTTCTTTAGTTTTGAAAATATTTGTTTGAGTGGGATGGATTACCGTTTAGTTTGTATATTAAGGGTTGGACTGTTTAACATATCTGAAGCAGTGCCACAAATAAAAATAAAAAAGTAGCGCTATCCCTGTATTTCCTTCACTTATTTACACATGAATCACATCTGAATTCAATTAATACTTGAAATGTAGGTACAGTTAAAACTAAACATATTTCGCTTAATTTTTATTTGTTTCACAAGTCATGTTTATTTTATCACCTTTTTTCAATTTGCAGCATATTTTAAAATATAGCATATTAAGGTTGCTGAGATTGTCTCCTTGACAGCGACATACGATGTTTGGAGGTATTACGGCTCTACAACTGAAAGAAATGATTTTTTAAACACAATGATTGTTATTTTAAGTGTTTTCTTTGTATAGCACTGCGGTGTAACAAGTGGTCTACTTCCAGATGCTGAATGTGAGACAAATGTGTAGTTTGTACAGCACTCAATCCTTTACTCCATGATATTACATTGGGAATATCACTGGCTAAAAGCATAACACATATTCCGATTTTTATCAGAGCAGCCTGAGACGCTTCCACCCTTACCTTTCTCTGAGAGCCATCACCATTGCCTGGAATGAGCTGTCATATCTCAGTACAGGAAGGATGTGTCCTGAGCAGGTTGATTCAAATCAACTCCGAGAGGCCAAAGTGTTCTCATGGTACAAGTCAACATCCTGGCAGGATACAAAAACAAATATTACTTAAGAAAATAAAAAATAAAAAAATTAATTGACTAGCAAGGCTCTAATACTTGTGAAGTCCACAAAAGTTAGCATATTGGTGTGCTTTAACTTCCCCAAACACGGTGTACATTGCACCATGGTGATAGACATTTTCAAAGCTTTTTTCTTCAAAGTTAGGCCTGAAACAATAAACAGTGCTTAAAAGTCCTTTGAAATGTAAGCGTTGCTATTCTCATCATAGCATTTTTTTTTTTTTAAATGTTCCCCTGATGTAGCTATAAAGTTGCGAGTAGTTACATTGTTGCAAGAGGGAGGCCAGTGGATCTTGCTGTAGGGGCTGACGTGTGTGTGTACTGTGTCTGCAGGGCGAAGGGGAAGGATGTGACATGAAGCCTCAGAATGTTCTGGGCCTCCTGGATTTCTCTGCAGTTCAGCAGTCTGTCCACCAGGCCTACAAGGGAATCGCTTGGACCACTAGCTCCACTGCACATGAAGAAAGACAATTGTCTGTAACCACCAAGGTTTTGAGTTTGTATCACTTAAATAGCACTTACCAAGCTGAACCAAACTGTGAGTAATATCACCCTCTCCACAGAAAGAGGCTGGATGGAGGAAGCCCCATCTTGCTCATAGACTCTGGGGAGAGCCTGGGAATTCTGGTAGCAGGACTGCAAAAGTGGGCTGATTATCACATCATTTACATTTCCACAGAGGTAAGGCAAGTTGCCATGACCTGTGGGAGAAGAACATGCCACATATCAGCAGTAAGCCTTGTGTTCTTTTGTTTTTGTTGGTTACATTTGACTGACCAGGATAGACCTATGGGGATATTTAACAAAGGCATGGGTTTTTCATGCTATACCTGTTTTACAGAGAGAAAAATAGACTGTGAACCTGCATTGCGTTTTAAATTACTATAGATTCCTTAAGGTTAGTTTAATGGATCTCCATTACGTATATACTGTAATTCATTTGGTGATTGGTTCTAAATCGAACAGGGACCCCCTCCCTCATATAAGAGAAGTTTAACCTAAGGGAGTAAGGGGACACAAATGTAGTTCATGCATGTGGTTCTTCCCAGTGTCTTTCACACAATGCTACAACTACCCCAGTTAGCTATTAGTTTACATTAAAATACACCAATACGTTAGGGTCTAGCCTTGTGGGAATTTAAACTCACCGGCCGAGTCCTGCATATTTTCAGCAGGTTGTCAGGCACAGCCACAGGCTGCAGGAGTGGGCTGAGATAAGCACCCTAGTCTACAGAAACAAAACACAGACATGTGTAAGTCACATGGCTGAGTTAAGAGGGATCAATGTGTGTATAATACCAAAGACGAGCAGGATATTAACAAAACATATTATCTCTGTTTTAAACAGCGCCATCTTGTGGAGAGGAAGTATAAAGGCACTCTACTGCTTTACTGCATGTACAACTGATAACTAAAAAATAAAATGTGTTTAGTCACTTCACAGTAAAATTTAGAAAGATATTTCTGTGGTCCACTGTTCTTTTGGGTTCTTTCAGGTGTCCTGGAAAAACCTGATACACCCACATTTGCCTATCCTCGCTCCGTATTACCAAATGAATTTTTTTTTTTTTTTCTCAGGAAAACTGAAATGCTTGATAGTAATATGAAGCAACATTACTTCTGAAATTGTTGGATATTACATTTTTGCAGTAAAACACTGCGGTCATTTAAAAAAAAAAAAGCATCTTAAATAACAGTTGATGTTTACAACCTATTTATTAAAAAATAATTAAACCAGTTCTCTACTGATACCCTTTCACTCCCAACTATGTGTCATGTCTCAGTGGGCTTTTTTGATTGGTCATGCACATGAGAAGCTCAGCTACTGGCACTGGAACACTCTTAAAGAATGTACCGCAGAGTCATGTGTTACCTGTGCCTCTCCAGCAGATGAGGGGTCATTGTGTGAGAGCCCCTTGTGCGCTCCTGGTGAGGTAACACCTTAAGTTCTTCTGTTTCTTTGGCTGGGCTGTTAGTTTAAAACTGATGTGATTGGAGAATTCTGTGAAATAGTCAACCCCTTCTCTCCACATCCAACGCAGTCACCTGAAAAACCTGCAGGACGGAGGTAAGGAACTGTTCAGAGGCACACTGACCAGTTCTAGAGAAGGATATTCTGTGCTCCTTCCTTCACTGATGCCGACTGCAGAGCAGAATCTATAGCATATCACATGCAAGTCTAAAGGGTGTTTAAATACATATCAAAGGATGTGTGACCAGTTCTGTATGATTACCACCTCTAATTCCAGGGAAGGCTGGACTAGATATATGCAGTGAAGGCTGTTCTCCAAAATGTCTCAGAGTCCACTGTGACTGATCCTTGTAAAACATAAGTAATTTGTGCATTCTTGGTTAAAGAAGCATCTTTTAGCGAGCACCTACTATCAGCCTTTCATCATCTGACACTATGTACCGCAGTACAGTCTGCAGGGCTCCAGTGTCTTAGCAAGTTGTTGTTGTATTTTAAGCAGTTGAATATGGTAGCAACCAAATTGGATTTGGCGATCAATTTTCTTTGGCATAGGAGCCATTGGCGGCTTATTGTCTCTTTCAGAATGTTCACCTTTTTCTTAGGAATTTAATAAATTATTATTGAAACACTGATAAATAAACAAAGCTTGAATGGATTTTTCAGGTGCTTTGTTTTTTAAACAGCTTAGCTATATCTGAATAACACTTGAATAAATGCAGCTGGTCAGTGAAAATAGCCAACAAACATTGGACCAGACAGCCGCTACAAACATATTGGGATTTTAAGAAGCTGTGCAAGCTTGTAGAGGAAGGATGCTTCAGCTTTTATTAATTTCCATTTACAATAAACATGATTGATTTTGAGGGGCATAGAGATACATTAATAAAATGAATCAGAATCAAAATAAGGTATTCCAAAGGATGTGGTGCAGTGTAGAAGTGTTAGTTGAAACTACAAACACTGCACACACAATATTGCATTATCATGCGCAAAAGCCCAAATCCATCTCTCGACCAATATTCTTGCACAGCATATTCTATTTGAGACTGCTCCCTGTGGATTGGATGGATGGTTTCCATAGACACCATCAGAGCGCTCTGTCAAATAATAGGCTATGAAAACCACTTTAAAACATACTAGTGTTGTAGATGCGTCACACTGACTCGTTTCAGGTCACCTTGACATAGTGCTCCATGCTGCCCCTGCCATTTCATTATTCTAATACCAGGCAGCTTTGTTTTCAAGAAATCTTGTTTTCTAATAAGCAGCTGCCCGGATTATATATGCTTGACTACTGGGATGATTAATATCTCATTTAGAGTTATAAACAAAAAAAATATGAATGTATCTGAAACTCCATGATACTCAGGGAGGCAAACTCTTAAATGTAGAAACGGATATAACAGATAAAGCCAAATATTTTTGTTTCATACTTAAGCTAAAAAAAAATCACCAGTTCTGTAGCAGAAATAATTGTTACTGTTAATAAATACACAAAAAACATACATAACATGAAAGCCAATGGAATCTACAGTATCAGCACACGTTGAATCAAATAAGGTGCATAAAAACAAGAAATATGTATTTTTACAAATAAATTTAACTTGAGAGTGTTTTGATAATCTGATGTTCCTGTGCTGTACAACACCATAGTATAGTGTGATGGTTAACTAGGTAAATGTGATAAACCTCAGAGTATAGAGAGGATATACTAAGAACCATTGGAATAAATAGCAGATAGCAACTTATAAGCTTTGTCTTGGTTCAGGTTTTTCTATTAAACCTCCACTGATCCAGCAATGAGCATTCTAAGTATGTGCAGGTCATGTGAATATTTGAATGTGTCTTTATATACAGCCAGCGAGGAAGCAAGGACCAGGCCAGCTCACCTTACACAGCATCCCGTCCGTTGTCATCTGGTAGAAACCTGCAGTCCACCACAGACACCAGGAGGTGATCAGGCAGGTTGGGAGATTTCACTCCAACCAATAGAAATCCTAGGGGGACCTCCATTTGCTCATTTGATATAAAAGCCAGGCACAGGTCCTTCCCTGACTGACAGAATCCTTATGGAGAAAACAAGCAACATTTCAAAAGATGCTACATCTGTATAGTTATCTCTGACAAACAATTACATTATTTTTTATATAGTACCATAACTATTGTGTACTATTATGTTCTTAAGAATGTCACTTTCCAATTTGATTTAGAGGAAGCATCTGTTTTAGTATTTGTATTTTATGTACATGTTGCTTTAACTAAACATTACTTTTGTTGTTATTTTTTACATTTTTCATATAAACAGGGGAAAGCTCACATGACACATGCTTCAGTAAATATCTAGTTAGAGCGTGATGCTTTCGTTTGTGACCGATTTAAGATGCACGATTGGAATTTATAGAGTCTTTTAAAAAACAAATGCAGCAGTAATTCCACACAGTATCTATAGCAACCAGTATATCCAATCATAGAAAACATTCTCTTAATATTAGTGTTGCTTTTATGAATGGTTCAAAATTACTCTGTGTAGGTCAAGGACAGGTCACACATACGAGCTCTCGTGAAACAGATGTACAGATGCACAACACCAAGGTATAAATGTTACCTACCATCTATGGTACAGGATCCTTCTGGGGAGGTTTCATCTGGTAAGGAATTGGAGGGCTGCTAGACTCTGACCCATCATCTTCATCATCGTCTTTGTTTTCTAATCTTCCAGTCAACCTGTTTTAAAGACCAACTGAGTAACCTTTCTAATACGACCACTCTGCCCATATAAAACAAACACTACAGTACCTTCCAGTAGCACTATAGTATCATATAATTCAGAAAACATATAAAAAACCAGGTATTGCATCAATTGTTGCACAGAGAAGTTAATACAGAGATTTCTAAAAAAAAAACATTAACATGTAAATGTACTGACTGTTTATAAAGCATTGTAAAATTGATTCTAACTAATTAGCAAATCGCTATGTTTGTCTTTTAATTTGTATGTCACGTTTTACCATAGGATTTAGTACACCTGTCACCTGGCATATTGTTAAAGCAATGTGTCGAGGATGTTAGTTCCTGGTGGAGTCACAGGACAGTACATGCAGTTCAAGTATTAAAATATTTCTGTGATTTCATAGCTTGGAACTTCAAATCTTGGCTTTTGAGGCTGGAGTGCACAATATTCTTCAGAAAATGGCAAAATATTGTAGCATATGTGGGCATGGATATTACAGGGTTAAAACTATGTTATGCTTTTAAAGAGAGTGTAAATAAGGATAGGTTACTTTACATTACGTTTACTGTGCAACACTAAACTGTAATAAAACGTGGAGTAAAGCATGGTAAAGTGACACGTTACATTATGGTAAAAGCATGGCGAAGTATGTAAAATTGGTTTTGTCCAGGTAGATGGAGAAGATAAGACTAATAAGAGTCTAATAAAGACTAATAAGAGACAAATAGATAAAGCAACTCTTACCTTCCAGTGATGTGATCTGCTGTTCATCTTCCAGATAAAGCTGAGAGAACACAGGTCTGGGCACTATGTTACTGGAGCAAAGGGAAGCCTCAATGTAATTGTTTAAGATTTCTTCAAAACGTTTTGTCTTCAGCTGCCCAGCATATGAATTTCCCATCTTTTCAAATGAAGCGTGTTTAACATATCACTGCAAAGATAAGTTTGAAAGAACCAAGACCAAAACTGAAACAGACAAAAAAGACTATTTCATCTTTTGCCACAGTCTTGCACAGGAGGGGTGGAGAGAGGGAAAGGAGATCAACACTAAGCAAGTGCTGCACCCTGCTAGTAAATAACAGGAAGTAACAGCACTTAACAGAGAGATGGCAGGCCTTGACGCTTTTTTATAGATGCCATCAGCAATCTGACTGACAAAGTTGGGGATTCATTCGCCATTCCATAGCACAGAACATGCATTTGAAACAGTCCTAAACTGTGTCTGAAACTCAGTCTGCTTGCCCTTCCCCGTGAGCCAAGCTAAACATTTATTCAATTACAAATGAGTTGAGGAGCTTAAGAGAGCATTCTATTCTAACAATCGCTCCGTTTAACTGACAACTTTTCTTTTTGTTGTTTTTCTGAAAACAATCAACACTAAAGAGAGCCCGCAAAACAAGATATTATTCCCTGAATAAATATATTTATATTTGAATATGATAACAGGGCCATTTTCTGCTTGTTCTAATTTTGTATTTACAGCTGGAGAAGCAGATTTAAATAACTTATAACAGACACCACTGTGGCAGACCTACAGTATCAACAGTTCAGTTCACTGGCTGACCGAGGACACCTGTTTTGAAACCAGACCACAGGGGTCGCTGGTGCGCGGTGAGCCGAGGACAACTGGCCGACCTAACCCTCCCTCCCCCCCGGGCGGCGCTCGGCCAATTGTGCGCCGCCCCCTGGGAACTCCCGTCCTCGGTTGGCAAAGGAATAGCCTGGACTCAAACCGGCGCCGTCCAGACTATAGGGCGCATACTGTGTGCTTATACTGGATGCGCCATTCGGGAGCCCCATGCATGTTACAATTTAGAGCTCAAGTTACCATTAAAAACTTTTAAGCATCTTTCTATACAGGTTAACCTTCATTACTCCACACACACCCCACCACTAAATAAGCTGGTGACAAAGGTTCACTCAACATAAAGCTTATCTGGGACTATAGAAGCAATGTGGTTCAAAGATTTTGCCAGCTTAAACACACATTCATTGGCACATAGAATAGCATCTCTTAGATTTACACACGGAGGGCATGTAGAAAACCAGGTATAGTTTTGAATTAAAGTTAAAGTTTTAAAGAAGGTAGATTACCTCCTGTTGTTCACTGCCAGATAGTAGAACCTTCAGCAACAAGCACATTTCCTTAATTAATTGACAAGCCAAATAATGTATTACAGAAAGTAATCAGGCACCTTTGTATTCAGTGAACCATGTGAAAAAAAAAAGAATACAGATAGACTAGTCAGACTGTCTTGACCCATTTGCAGCCATAAGCCATTTGCAATTGGCCTGGTCTGCCAGACAAATCAATAACCCCTTTCTTCAACACCTCACGCAAACATCTAAAACACATGTGCTTCGTGCAGATACAGTAACACGTCAAGCATGAAACCCTGAATGTAATTTGTAGTTTGAGTGGTCCATGCAGGTCCATGTGAAGCCATCCTGGAGGCAGTGGAATGCAATTTAAAAGTTTAAAAAAGTGGTCAAAATGTAAAAATAAATTTAAATTAATAGCTAGTTAATGCACCTTTAACAATAATAACCTCTTTTAAATGATTAGGATATTTGTCAATGAGCTTACGGCATGATTTTTGACCATTCTTCAACGCAAAATTGTTCCAGTTCATTCAAATTCCGAGGGCTTCTCTTGTGCACAGCCTTCTTTAACTCATACCAAAGATTCTCAATCAGATTTAGATCGGGACTTTGACCAGGCCAATCCAGAACCTTGATTTTATTCTTCTTTAACCATTCTGAAGTAGATTTTGATGTGTGCTTTGGATCGTTGTTGTGTTGGAAAGTCCAGTTGCGCTTTAATCCAAGTTTTGTAGCAGAGGGTTTCAGATGATTGGCCAATATCTTTTGGTATGCCATGGAATCCATTTTACTACGTATTGGAACTAAATGTCCTGTGCATAAGAACAACAGCCCCATAGAGGGATATTACCACCTCTATACTTGACAGGAGGTATGGCGTTCTTTTCTTTGTACGCCTCATCAGACTTTCTCCAAACATAACAACTGTCAGCGTGACCAAATTGCTCGATTTTTGTTTCACCACTCCACAAAACCTTTGACCAGAACTCACATCTATCATTCAAATGCCATTTTGCAAACGTTAGCGATTGTCCTTGTGACGTTTTCCTAAGAATGGCTTTTTCCTTGGCTGCGACCATTGA
Organism: Acipenser ruthenus; assembly: GCF_902713425.1. Classification (NCBI taxonomy): domain Eukaryota; kingdom Metazoa; phylum Chordata; class Actinopteri; order Acipenseriformes; family Acipenseridae; genus Acipenser; species Acipenser ruthenus. The sequence goes on from NC_081194.1 coordinate 73,728,648, forward strand.
GACCTTCACCACAGCGTGTGGGAGCGACAGCGTGGAGAAGTACAGTCCTGGAGAAGTACAGTCCTGGAGAAGTACAGTCCTGGAGAAGTACAGAGCAGTTAGAAGCTGTAAGGAGAAATTACATCTTTAATTGCTTTAATCAGAAAAACACAGTTAAATTCTAATAGCTGGGTGTCTTTTTCTGATAACAAGCTGAAGCTGAGAGCCACTGATTCATTGGCTGGGTTCTGAGACAAGGGGGAGGAGCGGTGCCAACAGCACAACTGATACATACAAAAGCCAGGCAGTCTTGACAGCGTGGAGAAGTACAGAGCAGTTAGAAGCAGTTTACTTTTTCCCATATTGGCTTATTGTTAATGACAGCAATCATTCTATGCCCAACCCTTTTATACTCTGTAAGAATGTTCACCTACAGTACAATCCAGCATTTTTTGACTTTTCTAGAATTAGGTTCTGCATTATCATATTTAAATTTCTAGCACCTTGTAGACAGTACTAGCATAGCAACAAAGGGTATGAATACTTTCTTGTAACTTTCTTGTAACATTCCAAAGGGTTGCTAAACAAAAACCTGCAGATGCACTCCAGAAACGCATAATGAACGAAGCATTCTAAACTGAATTCGTTAAACTAAGCAACAATAGATATTGTATAATGAAAATGAATTGTAAATAGTCACCAAACCTTTTTTTTTTTGCGTGTGTATAACTAAAAGTTTCAGTGTACGCCTAACAACACTGTGCTTACACACTACTATACTAACCAATTCTACTGAACATTGCAAAAATGAGAAATACAGTATGCGTGTATTTTAATTAAAATCACTGGTCTTTAGCATCTACAAAATATACAAAAAAAAAAGCTGAAAATGTACAGGTGAATAAGCGTTAGGTACACCGTACGTTTATTTTATGTGCTAAGAAATTACTTTAATAAAGACCTGCAAAATACAATCATTGCGAATCGGCACGCAAACATTAAAAGTCGACAGTTTTATTTCATTCTTTAGGAGATGAAAAAAAAAACTATACAAACATTATTGTGGTCGTTAGCTTTACTTCTACTAACTGTGTATATCGTTCTGGCACAACAGCCCAGGGGATACTTTGCACTACTTAATACCAAACTGGGATTTAATCGATTGAATGAACGGGCGTGTAAAAACAGCATCTTACCTCGGCATCAGTTGGCTCTATTCTGGTTGCACGGAAATATCCAGTGGTTTAGTACGTATATTACTTAAACTGTCTTTGAGATGCACCACGGTGGTGTTAGCTCTACGCTCTGGTGTACTGAGAGAAGTATCAAGCAGTGTCTTAAACTTTCGAATGCACAGCCACTTCCCCCCCCACCCTGCGCTGTAAGTAGTATCACCCTCATTAATCAAACCTGATGGCAGACCACTGTCATGAAGGTAGGGACTGTTCAATATACAGTAACAACATACATTTGCACTGAATTTGTATCTTTGTAGTAAAAATACAAATCTATATAGAAGGATGATTCTATGATGTACTTCCATTCCTTGAGAATTATTTGCATAGCACTTAACAATCTCACAGTACAGTATTTACTGTACCATAGTAAATGCATAGTAAAGTGTAGTAAAACCCAGTAAAGCATGTTAAAAGACAGAGAAAGTATGGAAGTACATTTAATAGAAAATAATGAAAGAAAACATGTAAATACACACATTTAGTCTACACTAGCCATTAATTAATACTACAAAGCCCAAAATACACAATTTCTTGTAGTTTAACAAATAATCTTTATAAATATAACAAAAGCACTTACGCAATTTCAATTAGTTGTTGAAGACAAAAGTATTGGCACCTTTACGTTAAAAGTATGTAAAAATGTAACAGAACAAATTAAAATAAATTAATTGATTGAACACCATTACAAGGCAACTAAGCTGCATTATAAACTCAATAGCCATAATTTCCAGCATCTGTTCAAAACAAAGGAGTTCGATTCACATTTGAGAAAAGCACAAAAAAAAATTTAAAAATGGCTACAGAACAGTATTAAAGAAATCTGAGCAGGAATCTGAAGAATTCAACAAAATTCTCTGCTCCGATGAATCGAAAATATAACATTTCCCCCAAAATGGACCATGGTATGTTTGGAGAAAAAGGGAAAGCCTTCAATGAAGAAAACCTTGTAGCTACAGTTAAACATGGTGGTGGTTTGATCATGATATGGGGGTGTTTAAATAGTTCAGGGACTGGAGACATTCATGTGATTGAAGATTGAATGAATGCAGCATGCATCAAAACATTCTACACAGTACAATGATACCATCTGCTTGTAGGCTGAACAAATATTGAAATTGTTTAAGTGCTTTTTTTGTATAAAGATTGTTTAACTACCAGAAATTGTGTATGTTTGTCTTTGTCATTAATTAGTGTCTAATGTTCACTAAATGTGGTTTCTTGAATTATCTTATGTTACGTGCAGGGTTCCAATATATTAACAGTTACTAGTAATATCACAAAATACAGTTTATGTGATTTATAATAAGTATTGGTCAGCTGATATCCCTTTGACTGGACTTGTTATTCCTCTTGTCCAGAGATGTATTTCCCACAACAAACAGTACATGCTGTCCAGATCCACTGAGTACACTCTGTACATAGAATGTTGTGTTCTGGGCCTTGTGGTGCCCTCTTCTGGTAATAGTGTTTTAAATGACATCCTGCTGCCCATTATGAACTAAGTAGAAATATCTGATGAGATAAGGAAATGGTGCAAATGAACTGAGCCATATTCCTATACAGTGTAGGAGTAGTTTCCAATCCTGAATTTTTAAATTCGGTGAGATTGAGGACTTACTATGAAAACCCACACACCAGACATAAGGAAAGTTTATTGAATACAGAAATATTAAAGAACAGAAATGTCAAAAGTCAGAAATTAATCTTAAACATGTAGTATGCAGCATTAATTAATAGTATCAAACCTTCAATCTAAATATACTTGTCTACAGATAGCGGGCCCGGTATTCAAAAAGAATAATTTGTGTGCCTAAATGCACCTAAAAATAAGTGTCATCAGTGATAATCATCAGTGATGTGGCTGATGGTTTGCATCTCATTGCATGAGCAGCTTGGTGACATGAGTTTTTATGACATGGGTTTACAACAAACATCTAAGTGCCACACCACAGTGTTGTTTTATGGTAGTTAAGAAGGGCAAAGCTAATATTTCTGATGCCACTCATTATAAGAAACGTACTATGAATTAAATGTGCATTGCATTAAAGTGGGTGTTTAGAAGCTCTTTGTAAGATGTTAGAATGATATTACAATAATGTTCTAATTTTACTTATCGTGAGCACTTGGGTTTGTGGTCCAGATGTAACAGATGTAACTGTATCTAGACATCCAGGGTAATTATTTCATAAATATGTAAATGTCAAACAAACATTACAATTGTCAGCACCTTGGTCTTCAAAATAATATCAAGTTGTATCTATCTAAATTGTTTCATTACACAATTGCAAAAAAATCTTCATCAGAGTACAATCTGCCTAATCTGAGCCGGTTGGGAGCAGTCCTTATAACAGTTCACTGTGGTAATTGTGCAGTTTTCCCATGGTTATACTATGAATTTATTATAGTTTACCATGGTTTGCCATATTTTTAAATATGCTTTACCATACCTCCCTGGGCTTTATAATGCTTTTACTATGCGTTACTACACTTTGCTATGCTTTTATAACAGGAACATTTCAGAAGGGAGATCCTGTTCAGATTAGTCATTTGTTTGGAATACAGACCATAATCTGTACCATGCTAAAAATGCCTGATCTAGGATTTGTTTTGGATAGTTAGATTGAATCATGAATCAGTAATAACCCATCGAGTGCAACACAAACTCATCACAGGATAATGATGTTAAGGTTGGTTTTCTACACCCACTTGCAGCATGCATTTCATTATGATAGCATGGTAGGTGAATTCAGACTAGCGTTGTTAACATTAGTGAGAGTCTACTGTGTTGTACTAATACATACTAATGTATCACACAACATAAGTGTGATTCTGTATTACAGTATACAGTCAGCACTCGGATATCCGTTACCAGGATACACGTCAGTCGCGTTTTACCGCCTTTATATTAAGAATAAAATCAATCCTCATTATATATACTGTATGTAACAAATGAATGCACTTACCTGTCACATGCGATTTCCGACTCCGTCACCAATTTTCTGATCTCTTCAATGTTACAATGTAATTGAAAAAATAGGAGCACGCTAAAAAAACAATGTTCTTGTATTGACGATGTGCTGTAGGCTCAAGTAAATATACAGAATGTCGTAAAAAGTCAAGCACTTACCAGGTATCTGCTGTTAAGCTTATATATGTATTATAACATCATTATAAAAAAAACAATGAAGCGAATTCATGCAGACGCGTTGCGGCCACTGGCTGCACGAAGGCCAGTGGCCGCAACGCGTCTGCATGAATTCGCTTCATTGTTTTTTTATAATAATAAATATATAAGCTTAACAACAGATACCTGGTGAGTGCTTGACTTTTTACGACATTCCAATGTTACAATGTACTTGTTTATCTGTCAAAGCCTGCAGTTTTTTTCCCCCGTTTCGTTTCTCCCATGTCGAATCTGCATGTCAAATTTCACATGATGAAGATGCAGCAAAAACAAAGCGAGACAAGCTATGGTATGGTAATGTAAAAGTTAATCATTAAACAGTTTTAGATACTGTGATGCATTTTTTTTAAAAAAATCTGTTATCTTTAGTTGCTTTTGTGCATTTTCATTTGCAAGTGAACTGTGACATTAGGGCCTGTGAACAGGATGGCTCGGGGTGACGTCAGACCAGAAAGAGACAGACAAGTGATGCGCGCTTTAATAGTAAATAAAAGGTTTAAACAAACAAAACAAAACACTGTACGGAAAAGAAAACGGCACAATGGCCAAAACAACTACTCAAACCGAGACACACAAACAAACAAGTATCGTGCTGGTTTAAAGCCAGCACCAGTAGCAATTGTTAAATTTCTTTAGTTCTTACTGTGAAGCTCTCTCGTTCCACCTCTGAACACCAAACCTTGTTCAACCAAAGCTGCTGTTTTTTATACATGTGACTGATTAGTAGATTAGTAACAGGTTTAGCATGGATTTTAACCCCATCTATGCTGTAAAATGATTAACAATAAAACATAGTGTTTTTACACACTAAACCATACATTTTAAATAATTATAATACAAAAAAATACACACGGGCGGGGTGTACCCCGTCACAGGGTCTTATCGAGCACTATATTCTGCAATTTTGAATACTGACTTTGATACTGTTTTAATTCTGGAAACTGGTGTTTTTTTTTGTTTTTGTTTTTTAAATCTTTTGCTACATTGCATTGTATGAAAGTATGGTTTGCAGTGTTCAGGTGATTAGGTGAAACAGGTGCTCCAACAAGGACAGACACAAAGTTACGGTTCTAAACAGTTGGATTTAAAAGTATGTACTGTATTACAGTCCACGTGTCCACAGTCGTCTCTTTTGGCAAGTGATATTTTCAGAATCATATCGTTCTGAATTAAAATACTTTTTCTATTGAAAATATAGTACTGTACCAACAAAACCAATACAGTACATCTAAATGGAAGCTTATTTTGATATTGTATCTTTTTTGTGTTCCCCGAAGAAACGGACAAGGGATGGAACGGGCCAAAATGAAATAATCAGATATGCATCACACTCATTTAACCGTCACTGAAGTGAAACTGTTATAGGGTCGGATATGTGAGTGCTGACTGTATTAAGATTTACAGTATGAAATATAGGTACACAAAACCCCCCTATGATAATTCATATTCATCCCACAACACACAAGACAAGGCAAACTTTTTAAAGCAAATGTGTGGAGCAATATGGTGTACAGTGAACTGTGGTGCATTTAAGCCTAGAGACTATTGGACTAAGAACATAGTAAATCCTTGACTGCATAACAAAGTGGGGGTAAGTACCATGTGATGACTGCATGAATTGATTGTTGACATGATACATACAGGTATATTCTAAAGCAGGATGATGTTGAGATACCATTATTTATAGAGTATCTTCTACTACCACACTCTGCATTGAGCTTTATAACCAACCTGGGTTATTCTGTTCATTGTTGTGATTTATATAGGTTGTCTATCCTTGGCAAAACTCCAAATTATAATTTGCTAATTACCTCTGGTAGTTCTTATAATCTTAGATCTCAGACTGTTCTAACTTTCTCAGTTCCTAAAGTTTGTATGGAATTTGGAAAATAAGGCATTCTGTTTTCTATCTCCATGGTCTTGGAATAAACTTCAGGAAGAACTGAAACTTACTGTCTTGAGACCTTTAAAGGAGTTCAAACAAAAAATTGACATTCATGTAGCCCAGATGTGTTTTTGTTTTGGCTGGTGCTCCTAAATTGTTTCTTGTAATTTGATTAACTTGTTTGTATTTTTCAAGGTCTCATATGCTGCCTTCCAACAATCATTGGGAAAATATTATATCATACGGCTACTGAGGGTGCTGTCCCAATATTTATTGAAGGGTTGTATATAAGAAATATATTGAATATAAATTTATTGTTTTCAGAACAAAAAATGAGCAAATGACACTGAAGTAAAAGACACACCACAGTGTATGTTTGGGTTACAGAAATTATATATATTTTTTTATTTATTTCTTAGCAGACGCCCTTATCCAGGGCAACTTACAATTGTTACAAGATATCACATTATTTTTACATACAATTAAATTATTGTTATTTTTACATACAATTACCCATTTATACAGTTGGGTTTTTACTGGAGCAATCTAGATAAAGTACCTTGCTCAAAGGTACAGCAGCAGTGTCCCCCACCTGGGATTGAACCCACAACCCTCCGGTCAAGAGTCCAGAGCCCTAACCACTACTACACACTGCTGCCCATAAACTTATTGTTGTCTGCTATGAATATTGTGATGAAAACAAAATCCTGTTGAGATGCTCAAATCTGTACTATACTTTATTTGAATATTTGAGGTCCATCAAATTTCCCAGGGTAAATCTGGTAACCTAGCCTGACATTTTGTGTTAACATTATGCAACCACTGTGCAGGACAGCAGCTGCGGCAGCTCATGACCTGCAAAGCAGGTGCAAGCCATTGAGACTAAATGCTATAGATATCACAGATTGTTTTTCCAGTGTAGACCCTAGCATGCTGCTGTGGTAAAACGGAAGACAGCTCTCTTTTCTCTGTGAACTGGAAAAAATGGTTGGTTAACAACAAATACTAAAAAAAAACACCTTTTTTATTCCCAAATACATTCAAAATGCAGCTTCACTGTGTACATTTAAGTATTTGATTAATAATTAACTAATCATTGATGAAAGAAAAACGTGTGTGAAAATCTACTTTGTTTCCTGGGTCTCTCTTGAAAAACAAGCTGGATGTGTCATCTTAATGAGATTTTCCTGGTGTGTATGTGTATATTTTTTAATTAAATAAAAAATATATATATATTTTAATAAACATTTCATGTTTTCTGTATTACATTACACTACTTATATTATCTGCACCCAATTCATAAACTTCAGTTGCCATTGTTTTTCTGTCACTAAAGTTCTCAGCATTTTTCATTGATAAAGCATACTGGGTTGGATTTTACACTTCCCCTTGTTAAGTTAAGTCCAGTTACTGACCCTAAGCAGCTCTTCACAACCTGTGAAAAGTCTTGGAGTTTTGTTGGATTCCACCCTTAGCTTCCAGCCTCATGTCTCAGCTGTAGTCTGCTTATTGCCATCTGCAGAACATTGCTCAAGTCCATTCGTATCTTGCTGAATCTGATGCTGAAATTTGAATTAATGTTTCATCCCGTTTTGCACTATTGTATGCCCTCCTGGCTGGACTGTCCTGTAAGCCTATCAATCACTTGCAGCATGTACAGAATGCAGCAGCACGTATTCTGACAGGAACAAAAAGATCTGAACACATTACACCAGTTCTTGCCCGGTTACATTGGCTTCCAGTAAAATATAGAGTCATCTTCAAAATATTGTTAATGACATTTAGGGCCGTTTCTGGAAATGGCCCTGCTTACATAAACGACATGTCCCTGGACGCCAGTTGAGACCAGCATGTACTGGACTTCTGGTGTCTACAGTGGTTAAGCGTCGTTCTCTTGGTGGACGAGCCTTCAGTCATTATGCACCCGGATTGTGGAATACTCTCCCTTTCAAAATTCATAGTGTTTATTCATTAATTACATTTCAATCTAAACTTAAAACGCATTTTTACACAAAGGCCTATTTGTAGACTGGGATGTTCTATTGGAGTGTTTTGTGTATAAGACTGTTTACATGTATATTGTTGTGTCTGATTGTTTTTCATATGAAATGTTTTTTTTGTTAAGTACTTATTTGGAATGTTTAAGTTTTAATGTTTTTAGTTTTATATTGTATACTTGTTTTTACTGTGAAGCGCTTTGGGATGCCTTGGCATGAAAGGTGCTATATAAAATAAATGTGATTGATTGATTGAAGTTGTTTGAAAATGCCCCTTCGTGTTTTCTTGTTTGCATCCACAGTCTACAGGGCCTAAGCTACTGAGGAATGGACTCCCAAATCCTCTAGAGATGTTTTATATCTGGCAGTTTTAGATTGATCACTTCTGTCTGCACTTATATTGCTTCAACATAATGATAGGATATACCGTTGAAGTCAAAAGTTTACATACCCTAATGGAAATTTATATTTTCTAGAAAATTCTCCAAAATAAATAATTATAGGAAAAATCTTTTGTAGCAAAAGTTTTGCTTTTGTGGATGAGGAAAAAAAGTTACATGTCTACAATTATTTATTTCAGCAATTTTTTTTTGCAAAACTCAAAAAATGCTAATTCAAAAGTATTCATGCCCTGACAAGGAAAATTAAATTAATATCTAGTTGAGGCACCTTTAGCAATAATAACCTCTTTTAAATGATTAGGATATTTGTCAATGAGCTTTTGGCATGATTCTTTAGTGATTTTTGACCATTCTTCAACACAAAATTGTTCCAATTCCAAGGACTTCTCTTGTGCACAGCCTTCTTCAACTCATACCAAAGATTCTCAAATCGGATTTAGATCGGGACTTTGACTAAGCCATTCCAGAACCTTGATTTTATTATTCTCTAACCATTCTTAAGTAGATTTTTATTGTTGTTGTGTTGGAACATCCAGTTGCGCTTTAAACCAAGTTTTGTAGCAGAGGGTTTCAGATGATTGGCCAATATCTTTTGGTATGCTATGGAATCCATTTTACCATGTATTGGAACTAAATTCCCTGATCCATTGGAGGGAAAACAGCCCCATAGAAGGATATTACCACCTCCATGCTTGAGAGTAGGTATAGTGTTCTTTTCTTTGTACACCTCACCAGACTTTCTCCAAACGTGACCAAATAGTTTGATTTTTGTTTCACCATTCCGCAAAACCTTTGACCAGAACTCGTATCCATCATTCAAATTCTGTTTTGCAAACTTTAAGCGACTGTCCTTGTGACGTTTTCCTATGAGTGGCTTTTTCCTTGGCCTGCGACCATTGAGACCTTCACCATGCAATACTCGACCTGTGGTTGAAATGGAAACCCCAGTCCCACTTGCATCCAGTTCACGTTGAATATTTATGGCAGTCAATCTCAGATTGTTATTAACCTTCCTCACAATTTTTCTACTTGTTCTTGGTGAAAGAACCTTCTTTCTTCCAGACCGAGGGAGCGTTGTGACAGTACCATGAGTCTTGTACTTCTTGATAATAGAAACAATAGTTGAAATTGGGATACTCAAATGCTTGGAAATCTTCTTGTATCCTTTTCCAGTTTTAATACATTATTTTTTGCCAAAGGTTCTGTATTATCATATTAAAATTTCTAGCATCTTGTAGACAATACTATCATAGCATAAAAGGGTATGAATACTTTTGAATTAGCATTTTTTGAGTTTTGCAAATAAAATTGCTGAAATAAATAATTGTAGACATCTGTTTCTTGTAACTTTTTTAGCTCATCCACAAAAGCAAAACTTTTGCTACAAAAGATTTTCCCTAAAATTCTTTGTTTTGCGAGAAATTTTGAGAAATTATACATTTCCATTGGGGTATATACACTTTTGACTACAACTGTATCTTCACAGATATTCTCAATTGCTTTAAAAGCAAAACAATTTTAATACAGTACCAAGTTCCATTACAATTGTATAAGTGGTTCAACAGATATATGCAAAAATGTAAATGTGACACTACAGCACAGATGGACAGACATCTCCAGATAATACCACATGTGGTGATCAACAATACTCAAAAAGCAGACAGGAAACCGCAGGTTATAGATAAAATGCTAGATACAGCATCTGACTCATCTAGCCTATCAGAATAGGTGTACGGTGTTACTGCCAGTTCGGGTCAAAACTTTTCTTTGGTGAGTATTACTACACACACAAGAGTTGTCTTGCAATCCTTATATTAGAATAGAACTTCACGTCACACGCTGTGCAGGCAGGTCCATTTCAAGCACTTTAGTGGACGCACAGGCTAAATATACATAGTGACAGCTGAATCAAAATGCGAGCATGTCCTGTACTGTACTGCTAGTAAATATCCTGCAGCAGCGTCAATAGCTCCGTCACTCAGTAAAGTTTAGTGAATGAGTAAGGCCAATGCTATTCTTCGTGAGCAGAATACCTTCTGTTTAGCAGAGGAGGCTGTTGGACCCATGGAAAGAAGAGGGTTGTGGGTAAAGGAGGTTGTGTTTGTGTGTTGATGTCAGAAGAATGAGAGAGTTGGAGAAAAGTATGGAGGACAAGAGGAGGTAACACATACCAACTGACATCATGTGGAAACAAATTACACTGAAAAGTTGAGAGGAAAAAAAAGAGGACTTTTCCTGCAGAGGAACACCCGTCAGTGTGTGAAGAGATCTGTTTGAATTAAAACGACTGCTTCTCGTGTCCCAGCAGGAATGTGGTTTGGGTTTACATTTCGTTTGGTGAAAAAGAAAGAAGAATGTTTTTTTGATTTTCAGGCTTGAAAAGAAGACATTTGAAATTGACTGGAGAGGCAGTCCGGTCCGCCCAAATTGGGAGAGCGAAGAAAACGCCCTGTTGCTTGCAGAGAGCTAATTAAAACACTTTACGCCGGTGAAACACACTGGACTTTTTAAAAATGCTAGGGGAACTTTTATGTTTGTTAGCGTTAAGGGCTTTCCCATAGACTCGGTGTCGTTTCGCGCTCTGTTTAATTTTTGTTAAGTTTATTTTTCTTTTTTTTTTCCCCACCCTGAGACCAGAGACAGTCTGAAGTCAGTTTCCCAGGGCGGCCTCTCTGAGGCTCGTTTTTTAGGCCCAGAGGCACTGACTGACAACAAAGAAAGAGTTTACAGAGAAAATCCTCCGGATTTTGATAAAGGAAAGGGTTACACTATTTGGACAGACTTGTTAAAATGTCGGCCTCGGCGGAGAAATGTGTAGAAACCCGGCAGAGAAAACTGGAAGTTATGATCAAGGACCCCAGGTCTCCGATCAACTTTGAAAGTTTACTGGTAAGTTTTCACTATTAAGATTAATATTTAAACACTCCCATGTTTTCTTTTCATTTTCTTTTACTTTAGCGCTGCAGCTAATCGTCGCAACATAAACTGAACAGAGTAAGGTTTATAGTTTTCAATTCTTAGCCCTCTGTCTTGCAATAAAAATAGGAATGACACACCTCATTTAGAAATGTACGAACAGGAGTGCTGTGTTTTTTTTTCCTTTTTTAAAAATGAATGTCCCCATTCATGTGACAGAAACAATTGTGCATTGACGTGAGTGCATAGCATTAGGCTGGTTGATGTCGTAAATACAGGGACTGTTTTTTTGTGGCTAAATAAACAAAACCAAAGAAATAACGCAATTGGTACTGTAGCTACATCACCATAAAACATACTTCGTTGTATACAGCGTTTTAAAATCTCATTTTTTATATTTGGAAGGGTATCTTGAAGTTGTCGTTTAAAACTTAACCAAGTTAATAATATTTAATACCAATATTATTTCCTAAATTGTGTTAAATGTTTTGGACGTATGCACAATATAGTAAAATAAATACATTACCGGTATCTGAATAAAGAAAATATTATAAAGTTACGAGTAGCCCCCAAATGAAAATTAAAAAAACATACTGTTTTTGTAGTGTAGTACTTTATATGAATAAAAATACTGCACGCATTTGGCAGTTCCATAAGTATACTGTGTGTGTGTTACAGTGAAAGTGTGAAATCCAGAGATGTAGAATCCCTAGCGATTCTATACAATCACTGGCCAGTTTAGTGAATGTATGAAACTGAACTCTGTTGTACACAATTGTTAGTGATTCTATAAAATCACTAGTGATTGTACACATTCACTGTCACAAGTTAGTGAAAGTGTGAAAAATGTATAAAATCATACAAAATAACAATTAAAACGAAAATAGATTGGTATTAAAAGGAGTTGCTGTAGTATTTTACATTAGCACTCATAATTTAATCTAAATCAATGATATTGTTGTTTTTAAAATGAGTCTTGTAAGCTAGTACAGCCAGAATATAGGCAAAATACAAGAGACTTGTATTATTAAATTATTTATTAATCAAAATGAACAAACATATGGCGAACAACTTAAATGGACGCAAAGAAAAAGCAAACATTATAATAGTTACAAAAATTGAGTATGCAGTTTAAACTATAAATGCATTTAAAATGTTTATCAAATTTATAAACTTAAATAAAAAATACATCTACCCATACGCAACCAGTGATTCTATACAATCACTGATGTCACACTTTCACTGTAACATATGAACTTTGTCTGTGCAATGGTATACGTATCACCGATTGAGAAAGATGACCGTTTAATACCTAAACAAATCTTTGTCTACAGTGACTTACTGTCGACTTTATTGTAATATGACAAAGTAAGGTACATTCCGGTATATCTGGGATGGCTTAGGAAAACAAACCGAACCAGGGGGGATATGCTTCTCCAGTAGTTTTACTTTCACTGGCTGATGTACTGTAGTTCCCCATGGCATTTTCTGTCTGATATTCAAATTGCAACATTGTATTTAAGAGGGTGACTTTAAGTACAGCCTATTATATTAGCTACAGTGTGTAAACACTGGTAAACTTATTGGGAAATACTTACTGTAGCAGAGCACGTCAATAAATATAAATCATTTTACATTTTTTTGTTTTATCATGTTAATCGTACTGGTAATCCACATTAAATTACGAATTTTCATTTGTCTTGAACAGTTCATTAAAAATTACACAATATGCATGAACATCATGACATATTAGACCGGATCTGAAGTTTTACTGTTACCTAAATATTGTCTGTGTGCTTATAGGCCATGGCAAGCAAATTGTGATGGAATGGAAGGGGTAAGAACTGCTGGTCTTGTAATACTGTAAAGGGCAGAGACTCTAAAGGTAGCTATTGGATGTATTAAACTTAACATTTTTCATACTTTGTTTTCTGTTGAATAAAAAGGACTTCATTAATTGTTTGACTGATTGAAGTTTGAATATATAGAAAGCCTATTGAGCCGGGTTTGTGAATACTGTCCTGCCAGCTGGTACAGGTCTTTCCTTTTAGAAGAACTGTAATGGATGCTGACCTAGTTGAGAACGCTGTCACTTTAAAATCAGTTTTATTATACATTAATGTAGTTTACCCAGTTTTGTATTTTATGTCAAGAGGCATCTTAGCAGGCCAATAAAAGAAGACACTTGTAAAGGAAGGAAAAATAGAAAGGAAAAATAGCACTGCTTACACTGTCTTAACTTGGTAAAAATAAGTAAATGTACATTTGTTCTACAATATTTCAGTACTTTTCCCATGTACAAGATGACCCCAGTTAAGCACAACTAGAAAGGGGTTTGCCTAACACAGTACAGTAAATACAGTATCACCAATGTGTGTTCTCAAATGAATATTCTCATACAGTAAATCTATTAATTTATAATGTGTGTTAGACCGATTGGGTTTGATGGCTCCTTGCTCTGTTAACACAATTGTACTAACAGGGTGCTTTATTGCTTCTTGCTCTCTTAACAAAAACAGTTGCCTTATAGATCCCCAACTGCAGTGCTTGATTTGGACCCTGTTGTTGGCAGCCAGCATATGCTACATTAAAATTCCTGTCGAATCACATTCAACTGACAAGTGTTGAACACAAGAGTTAAGGGACTAAACATGGTTTTGAGTCAATTGCCACATTGTGTGTCAGCTTCCTGAACTCTTCATACTGTATCCCGTTGTTTAAGTTAGAAAATGTAGGTGAATAGAGAAATGTCAGCAGAGACGAAACACAGCAGATTGTGCAAGGCATAGGAATGCAAGCGCTCTGGGTCTCCCTCCTGCATCTCTGTCACTTGTTCCATTCGCCACTAAATTTCAATTAAATCTTTCGGCATATTCCAGCCATAGTAATTTGAGAAGATATGCATACAGTACCTCATGGTCATTTGTGTGGACATGAACAAGATATAGGGTGTGTGGGTTTTTTAAGAATGCATTTTATAGAGCACCTACCCCCCCTGTCCAGGTTATAGAGGAACTTGTTAAATACAAGTTTCAAAATCATACAAAATCCAGTTATTGTTAAACAGCTTTTCAATTGATCTTTATAGTTTTGCACATGATGTCCGCTGGATACTGTAGGAATGCAAAATAGCTGCTATGGTAGGTTATGGAGGCAGTAGAAGATGTACATTTGAGGCATACGCCCTCTTAGGGAACATAAAAAAAAAAAAATCCTTTTAAAGTAAGGTTCTTTCACCTAAAAAGACTACTCTGATTTCTAGTCGATTTTGTTAAAAGGGATTGAGCCTGTTCTAGGGGTAAAGTTAAGTGTTTCTGGCCACTTAAATGTGTGCTTTTTAAATTAACTGTCAATGCAGTGCTTACAAGTCATGTAATAGGTTATTCATTACTTTTTAGTTTTATAATAATGTAGTTGTTAAGTTCTTTATTTTACCAAGTGATATTGTGCAGGTTTAGAAACTTGAACTACAGTAGTCTTACATCCAGTCCTATTTAAATAATCAGAAGCCAGGGGTTTAACAGTCAGACTCCTGTTAAATAAACTGTTCATCTGCTTTTGCTGAATGAAATCCTCATTTAGTGAACCTACAGACAGGTGAGGCTTATTCAAGGTGTGATGAGTGCAGTCAGTTCAGAGCTGTTTGAGCAGGGGCCTGATTACATTCCTGGTACCTGGTCATTTCAGTAATATAACTAAACAAAAGGAGTTGTGAAAATCAGGACTGGTTGCAGGGTACAAACCTAGCAACATTGTAAGAAATAATTAACGGGTTGCTTTATCATAATCGGTAGGTTCAGCTTTAATGTCCTTGCCATGTCATTAGAACGTTTCTATGCATCCTCATGACATGCTGTCACAGACCCCATCCAGCCTTGTAGGTAATGTAATGTACAGGCGACAGTACTACAGAGTTCAGACTAATTGCATTCCCTGTTTCACATCAATCTCTGCAAGTGTGACAAGCTGAATGACAATACACCGTCTTTGTTTTGGTTCTTTGAACAAGAAAAAAAACATTGCACCTTTTGCAGATTCCAAGAATACTTCAATCGGTGATGTTGTCTTTTCTCCACCTTTTATTCTAAATGGGCTGGAGTCAGCACCGTGAATCTAAATTGCAATCTATTCCATAAATTACTGCTGGCAAAAGGAAGAAATTGCTGACTACTGGCAATTTAACAGCATTTACTTAGTAGGCATATAATGGAGTCTATGTTTTCTATTTAGATTTATTAAAGTAGCTTTGACTTTTTAATGAATTGCAAAATCAATTGGTACACTACAGGGCACAGTCATGCCATGATTATAGGTATTTGGGGAGTACATCTTTTTCAGTATTCTCAAAAGCTTCTGAAATTAGCACTTAACATCAAGAGTTATCCCACTCTACACATATCTTTTAAAGACTGTATTGATCAACAAACTAATAGTACAGTGTTTGTTTTTATAAATTTGTGCCAGTGAAAGCCTGATTTGTTCCGTCATTGTCTTCCTAACTCATAAATGTTGTGTGTGTTGACCGTTTTAATCAACTACTTCGTCTGAAGATTTATAATGATAATTTTAATGTTAATAGATAAAAAAAAAAAAGTGTTAATTGTGAGCAGACCATATCTGGAAATTGAAGCTTTGAATTCAATGTCAGTTTATGGTTGAAAGTAGGCAGAAAGAAATTCCAATTGGTAATATTATTTTTAACAGTTAGAGGGGCAATTGCAGCAATATCAAGAACTTCTTGTGAAGAAATGTGTCTGAAGATTGAAGTAGCAAGTGATGCTGAGGACTGCGGACTGTGGAGATGCATAGCAGCAGGGTGGGTTGAACGAGGAGCTGCAGGAAGCTCAGAATCTTGTGTCAGCTGTTGCATCAGTCTCTGTTTCTAGGATTCCTATTTTGAGTTGCATCCCATTCCAGGGCATGTCCTGAAGTGGAAGCGTAGCTTACAAAGATAGAAAAAAAGTTTGCTGGAACCTCATGCTAAGAAAGAGGCACTAGTGAACACATTTTATCTAAAGAACTGCAGTGTAGTGTCAGAATCGTTGCCTACTGTACACAGAGGTCATGTATGTCCTTCTGTCACACTTGCATGTATACTGTACATAGAGAAGCGTGTATCCAGAACCCAGGGGTATACTGGTATGTACTGTAATGTTGCAGCTTTACTTGTGCATTCTGTGGGTGTACTGTGCAAATCATGTCTAAATGTCTATCAGAATGTCAGGTTATAAAAAATCAGACACACCTGGCTTTCAGATTACCCTTTTTTTGTTACTCAATAAACTTTAGCATCAGCATACTGTATTTAATGTATTGGATGATGTAACTTGCCTTTTTGTACATTTTGGCTCATCTGCTTTGTCTAGGAGCTCTCTACAGTAGTTTTGTACTTAAGACGTCATTGTGGTCATAAAGGTCTGTTAATCGCAGATAAAATGTCAAGTCCTGGAGTGTGAACATTACATTTTACAGTGCAGAGCTACAGTACAGGAGATGTTTGAAGTATAAACCAAAACTATTTATGATCATTTTATGTTAATCACACTCTGTCTTCCTATAGATCAATGACTAAATTAATTCTTGAGAGCTCCATATGGATAAGACCAGAAATCAGCTGTTTTTCCGTAGTAAAAGGCATGCAGTAAATACAGTATGTCTCCTAATATTGTTTGAATCCAGAGTTGGGTCATTCGGTTTGAAATCTTGCAAGGCAGCATGCAGTTTTTTTGAGTCTCCGACTAGGGTTCCAGGGATATGAGGCTTAATCATTTTAGCCAAAAATACAATTAACTTTTCATGAACAACTTTTGGTCTTTTTAAATTGTTTATTACACTGTGGTACAGTACCTCACTAGAATTGAGCATATACTGTCGTTAGTCCCTTTATGATAAGACAAGTTGTTCTAAAAACACAAAATAAAAAACTAATTCTACTGCTTCAGTTACCGAGAATTTGTTTCCCGTTTCAAGAATTTCACTGTCTCTGTGGAATGTTTGGGAATTGATCATTCCGAAATGCCATGTTTCAGAAAGTCAGTGCTTACATCTGTTCTTTAGAGTTGAATGAAGAACTGACCCTAGCTGAAAACTAGTTTTTATATGACTGCTTTAGGAACCCTTAACCCATGAAGTGCCATTCTCCTCATTTGAGGACAGGCTACTTTGTAATTTTTTGCAGCATTTTTAACTGGCATCTACCTGTTTTTCATTTTATTTTTAACTTTTGTTATGATAATTTACTCTAATTTTGTTAACTGCAAAAACGTTGTCTAAATATATAAAATTACATACACACAGCATGTGTTGTGATTATTTCAAAGAAAATGTATATTGGCATGTAAATGTTCAAAACTGTGTATTGCTAAACCCAGCATGTAGGCCTATTTTGACAAACTGTATGTCATTTACCTGTTAAATTGCAGTACCATTACATCCTTCTAGCCATAATCAATCAATTTAGAGGTTGATCCAATTATATTGAAATACACTGTAAAAGCTGCATCACCGTTGGGTCCTGATGAACATGGATCTTTCTTAATTTGAAATTAAAAGTATACTGTAACTTTCAGTTCTGGACCAGATGTGCACCTTCCAGGGTGAATGTACAGAAGCAAGAGGGTAACATCTTTCAGTTGATTAGTTCAGGGTGATCTAATCAACTGGGTTGAAGTTAATTTACAATATTTAGTGGCATACCATTTGAAAGTGTTAGGAAAGAGCTTTAAAATGAGCACAGCATGTAGCTTAAGTAAAGCAAAGGTTATGAATGCAAGTTTGCATTTGTTGGTCAAAACGATTTGACCTCTCATCAGGGAAGTGAAGGTCACATTGGTCAAAAAAAAACAAAAAACAGTTTGTCAATTTCTGAATGCTGTATCATCAGTAAGTACGCTGACATTTGTTTAATTATCAGTACGTGATGCTTTGGCCATGTGTTGATCTCCCATGGAATGACAAAGCAGTATTAATGCAACTGCTGTAATATGAGAGTAATGAAGTCATGTAAAAAATAAAGCATCCCAGTTAATGCACTCTGCAAGGGCTTGACTTTAAATGCACTTAAGTTGACTGCAGCGTATAATATTCTGATGGAGACCCGTGCAGCCAAGACTAAAACATTTGTTTACATCTTGGATTTAACCTTCAAGAGGTGAAAGATCAAGTGCATTATCAAGGGTTGTCTAAGACCACTCAAGAGTAGTTTAATTTGTACAGCATTTATATTTTAAAAGGCTTTTAAAAAGCAGAATTCTGTATTCTTTAAATTTGGTTTAGGTTCCTATTTTTGGAGGCAGTATTATTGGTATACTTGTAGTAAATATAATTCCAAAAATCGATAATGGGACAAATCACATTTATAGGATGGCGCCATCGTAAAACCAAGTTAGGAAACCCTGAATGAGTTATCTTCTTGCTCCTCATTACTTGCCTAATTCTTAACAGTATCTAAAAAAAATACAGCAACATTTACCATGCACTGTATGCCTTTAGGCTGGTTCTGCAGTATATTTTGGGCTTAAGAGAGTGATCTGTCTAAGTAGAAAGTATATTTATTCAAGGGAGCAAGTAAAGTTGAGTGGAAAGTCAGAAAGAGAGCAACATGTACTCAGTAATATGTCATGCCTATTTTTCTTTTTTAATAATTTGGAATCGCCAATTATTTCAGATTTTCTCCCCAATTTGAAATGCCCAATTATTTTCATTTCAACCTGGCCCGTCTCTGCCACCCCCGTGCTGACTGGGGAGAGATGAAGACGGACACACGCGTCCTCTGAAACGTGCGCCATCCTCAGAGTTGGTCAAAAGTGGAGTACGTCTAGTAACCTCCCAGACATGGATTGGTTTTCATTAAGAAGTCGGTAAATTCAAAATGAAATGCGATGTTGTGGCCAGAGAAGGCACTTTTGTCCATGATTTGTAAACGGTGAACCGGGTGTAAATAACACATTTTGTTGTACCACCTTTTCCAAAGGCTAGAATAACCATTTTGTCCCTTGAGTGGTATTTCCATACATACCTTCAAATGCACAGTTCAAAGCATTCATTTAAGAGTTGCCGATTTATGTTTTGTATTTTCCCATGATCCCCAATTTGGTTATGCCCAGTCGTTGCGTTTTACTGAACTGTAGAATCTCGGGACAGATCCTACCAATTTTAATATTGTATTATGGTTTATTGTAAAGTCTGGTATTTGCTTTGAGTCGAATTCCCCACGGAAATGCTGTATCAATTCTAACATAACACTGACATGGTTGATTCACACAGGAGTAAAAAGACACCGGACGTCTGAGTTTGACATTTTACAGAAGGTCCAAATGTCCTGTAAAAAAATCGCAACACCTCTGCGAATTATCGGGGATAAAAAGAAATGGATGGTCCTCCCTGGGTTAAATTTCACAGATGTCGGAAAAAATTCTAAAATCACCTGTTTATGTGGTGATTTTTAGTCCCGTGTGAATAGGGCTTCAGTCTTCATTTGTCTTCAGATATTCATTGTAAACTGCCAAAATAGTTAAGCTTTATGTTTTTGTTGTAGCCTTTTTAATGCAAATGTGTGAGGCTATGATTATTCAAAAGCTTTAATTGTTAAATTTATATTTTAAATACAAATGCTTGCTGTTAAGAGTTTACTAGATGGGTTCCCAACCTTTTTCAATGTAGAGACCACTTTGGTGTTTGGATTTTTTCCATGGACCACTTGCCATTTTTTCCAAGGACTCCCCACTCCCGTCCACGGTCGTCAGTGGCATAGCTTGTATTCGAAACGGCGATATCCAAGCTATAGGGCGCACTCGGCAGCCAAAAGTAAAGTATTTATATAACTTACCTAACGTGAGATCCCTGGCTTGAATCTTCGCTAGCAGTTCATCAATGCGAGGTGTCTTTGAAGTAAGTCTCAAATTGTGTATCCAAATCAGTAACTTGAGTTGCCAAAACAGCTTTAATGTTGGACAATCCAGTCTCAGAATTACTGAGAAATATTAAAGATAAAGATATCGGCTAAATATGCAAGTTTTGCAAGAAACATTAGGTCTTTAAATTGGCTTGCATGGCTGTAGTTTGTGTTTGACAAGAATTCCTCCAGCTCCAATACCCATTGCAAGATTCGTCCACGAGACAGCCAGCCGGCCCTCGGTGTGCAGCAAGAGTTGGATGGGATCAGCTCCCATCTCCTTGCAAAGTGCAGCAAAAATGCGAGAATTAAGTGGCCTTGCTTTAACAAAGTTTTACAGTTTTCACTGTATCTGTCAGAACACTGTTTTGTTCTGGCTCCAAATGATGAGCTATGCTTCTCAGTGTACAATGCAGTGGGTTGCTCATACTGCTGGGGATACTTGTTTTACCTGCGGAGTTACGCCTTTGTGTACCCCTGCCATCTGTGCATATCCCAATACAATCAGAAAAGTTTAAACAATGTCAAGATATGAAAGTATCGAGAACTTTTAATCATGTCTTCACCCTAGTTTTCCAGCGATTTGCAGAAAAGAAAACCTTCAGTGCTTTCTCCATCCCAATGATACTGCACATAAACCATTAATTGAGCTAAACCAGCAATGTCTGTGGATTCATCAAGTTGAATGGCGAACCTCTGGCCTCAAAGACATTGAACAAGTTGCTCTTCTATATCGAGTGACATGTATTGAATGCGACGACAAACTGTATTGCTTGAAATGGGAACAGTTAGTTTTTTGGGTTTTTTTACTGCTTCAGTCAAACAAACATTCACATATATCCCTTACACATGGCATCACAAGATCCTCTCCACCAACTGTGTTTTTTTTTGTTTTTTGTTTTTTGTTTTTGAATTTGCGATCCTAAGAGAAACCAGGAAAGACGCTTTCAAACCACTATCAAGCAGTGTTGTCATTTTGCGCATTGAAAGATGCTGATGGCAAAGTTCCCATTTTTTTTGTTTGTTTAAAGTACAGTTTTTTTTTTTTTTTTGCATTCCGGATGCTTTGTTGATAAATGGTGTCTCAATTTTGCAGGTTTAAGAGCTTTGTTTGACAAAACCTCCTGACAAATAACGCACTGGGTCTTTGGGTCGTCCTCAGATCCAGTAAATATAAATCCCAGTGCTGAATATTCTAGATTGCATTTACGACACAGTGGGTTTCTTTTCTTCGAAGGTGGCATTGCTTGTTTCACGTTCCATTGCCAGCCCTAGATTATAAATTAATTTATAAACACACCGTAATGAAAGAAAACATAGAGAATGACAAAATGCAGCTATATTTAATAAGACTTGTATGGATTGTGGTTAAAGCCGTTTGTTGTGTTGGTTAGTAAAATGTATATTTTAAATACAAATACAAGCACAATGTGTGATTGTGTAGAAATTCTAGGAGATGTAAAACTTTTGGCCATAGCTATATACTAACAGCATGGCTTATAAGAATGTTCTGAACTCTCTATATGCAACTATTTGAAACCAACTATTAAACTTTATTCTTGGATTTCTCTTTCTGTGAAATGGTTGTTTACTATAGGCTAATTTGGTACGTGATTCATGCTTTGTTAATCTTTATTGGAGTCAGCTGAAGAACCACCATGCACTGTGTGAGGGGTTTATGACCCCATAAACTTTATGTTGGATAATAAAGTTTGTAAAGATGTGTACAGAGTCTGTTTTTTGAGATGTGCTAGGCATTACAGTACATGGGGAGACTGTGTATACCTACTGTATCTTACTGTATGTTGTACTGTAATCTGAATTGGCCATGTGTATAATGCATAAAGGGCTGTTGCATTATACTGTAGGTCTACAAGTCCAGTGACCATACTTCCTAAGGACTCGGTTATTGTTCTCTGGGTACAGTATAGGAGGCTTTTTATGTAGCATAAGATTTTTGCATATTTAGAAAACTGCTTGCCCAATTAAGAATTTGTTATCGATAGTGCTAATTTTGAATTTTTAACCATGGCAAGGGAGAATGTCACTAACATAGAGTACTTTGTGTAAATATTTGCTAACCTGATATGTAAACTGCTAAGGAAACAATTGAAAGATTAAGCTTTAATACACTTCAAAAACTTGGACATGAACATGTGACCTGTTTATTATGAGCATAAACTAGTGCTGGGACGAACACAGGATTGTCATGTTCGGCTATTCGCTCATAACTGAAATATTCATTCGCTTTTTAAAAAGTAATAATAGCCACAGGGTTCTCCCCAGGCCTTTTCAGCCGGGCGGTGCGGGGCGGGGCGGGGCGGGGCGGGGCGCTCTGGCTGAAAAAACCTGATCCGTCCGTCTTGCAGATGCTACTGTCTAGATCAGTTTCGCGTTGCTGAGTGAAAAAAATCTTGGAACCACATAACAGCTGTGTTACGTCTTAACACAACATTTAACCAATCAGAGTTGAAGCGGCAGGTTTTCTGTGTTAAGCACTTGGAGGCTAAAACGTTAAAAATGACTGCTAAAAAAATAGCCAATTATTTTCAAAGCAAAAATAGTGACAATGAATGCAGGTGGTCAAAATAAGCCAGAGATCGGTGCAATCCACCGCGTAATGTATTTGCGCCGGCTACTTCATTAAAAAAATATTACGTTTATTTTCGGGTATTATCAGTCAGTCCGTTTTTTGTCGTATTATTGTACTGTAAGGTGATATGTAGTACATAATAGCTATACATATGCACCAAAAAAACAAACAAAAAAACATTGGAGGTTCATTTATAGAGGCTGTACACCTTTAAGAAGAAAGGCGTAATGGGATCAGCTGCTGTCAGCTGACATGCAAATGCTTAAGTGCAGAGGTGCTGGATTATTACACTGCGGTTTCATGCAACAGTTATGATGGTGACCAAACGTGTGTGAGTACTGTTAAAAAAATAATAATAATCTTTAAAATGAACAGTTGCATTCCAAAAATGTATAATAGCGAAAAACAAAAAGATGTACATTAACAAAAAGCCCTGAAAACTTAACATAAAGAAAACAATTTAAATGAAGCAATAAGCTCAATAATTAAGCTAAAAAGTAAGTGAAAAGTCAACGAAAGACAACACATTATTAGAATTCTTTGTCGTATTATATATTTAAGGTAAGGCAAGTTTATTTTCCGATAAGTGCGCCCGGCTATAATGTTCTGCCGCCCGGCTGTACAGAATTCCTGGGGAGCCTGAGTCATTCAATTGCTCTGAACAGGCAGAGACAGCGTAGCAGCAGGGGGCGTGGCCGTGGCACCTGTGTGTGTGCCTTTATTTTACAGCAAGACCTTACAATATGTAGCACTTCAAAATAGAAACATATCTCAGGAGTGAAGAATAAGTTGGGTAGGACTTACTTTACCCCAGTGAATTAACCACAAAACAAATGATGCCAAATAGCAGCTCAAGTTAGACGTTTTGTTTATTCCCAAAATAAATAGTACATAAAGTTGATAGCACATTTTATTTATGTATTTATTTATTTTCATTCATTCCTTGACATTGCCGTTTCTTCACAGTAAACAGTGGCCATTGACACGTTTTCATAAAGTAATAACATACTTGTGCCTTTTTGTAGCTGAACAAGCAAACGAAAACTGAAATTTGACTTTAAACACTTCAAATAAAACAAACATGGAAATGGTGTTTATAAAGTGAAGGGGGAAAAAACTCACTGTTTTGGTTCACATTTATTACGTTCCACATAACAAAGTTGCAACAAAATATATACAGTATATAAAAATCACTACACAACATTTTCATGAAGTTGGGTACTGTCAGTGAGGCAGAATGAAGTGCTTGCCTTTTTTCTGTCCCATGAGATTCTGGTGCGCTCTAAAGCAGCACAGCGCATTTTTGTTCCAGATGGCTTTCCATAGAGATCGCTATGCGTGTGCACGCACATAATCTGGTTTGTTTACTTTTTGCTGTCTAAAACTTTTAAATAAAGGCTCAAGAGCTGCTGTGTTGATTGTGTTTCTTTTATATCTATATTAATCTCACATATCACACACAGCTCTTTTTCATTTGCCGGTAAATAAGTGCACTGCATTTTTGTAATTTGTAGCGAATACGAACATCTGAATACATGTAAAAAAAATGTGTTTGAATATTCTGATATTTGTCCCAGCACTAGTATAAACCCTACGCAAATGACTGTATTACTGTTAGGCAATAAAAATATGTATATAAACTGTATTTCAGAAGGGTGGTGCGTGCAATTACATTTTTTCTATTTGCAGATTTTCTCACTGTGTTTACATGTTACATATAGTATTCCCTAGTTTTATAAACAGGTTTTGAGCTAAATTTTGAACAGGGGCAGTGTACGCTTTTTGATAAATACATTATTTAATTTACATTTTTATATAGTTTGGAATGTTCACATGCCTTCATTTATAGAGCTGTAACCACCAGAGATGTCATCGTTGTCGCAGCTCATGATATTTTAGTTTTGGTTGCGAAAAAGGATCCTCTAATGTTGGCACACGTTTCCGTTCCAGCGATCGAGAAAGCATAGCACTGAAATGTCAGCAAGCTCCGGTTATTTTTCCTCGTAAGTTTAAAACTTTTGTTTGAATGACAAATGGCACAGAAAGACAGCACAGCACAATTAAATTAATTAAATACAATTCATTGTTAAATGGCAGAAGAGATATGTTTTTATTTGTTACTGTATTCCCCCAGTTTGCAAATACTTCCACAATTAATTCAAACACAATGATATGTCTAAAATCTGTTTCTCATACACTGCACTGTACCGTACAAAAAAGAAAGACCATTTTGAGATGGTGACTACATTTGAATGCATGCTTTTGTAATTGTGTTACAGTAGCAACCATGATATTGATCAGTGACCTAATATGGCTGCCATATTTAGTTCATCTGATTTACTGTAACTTGTTGGGACAGAATACTTTGTTATTGTCTTGATGATGATTTTGTTCACCAAAAGAAACCATATTTTTGTATAAAATGTCTTGCTGTAATTGGCTCAACCGTGACCAATGTGAAGAATGTTAGTCATGTTCTTTATTTAAGAACAGTTATTTTTTAATCTGATGTATTTTCATATTTGCAAGCATTTTTAATGTGGAAAATACTGCATGACCACCTCAGTACGGTATGTTGTTGATTTACTGTTTAACTGCTCTCCTGTTGGTAATCTTGCTGCAGTACAAATGTGACTGCTAGAATGGCTTTGCAGTACAGAAGAAAGCAAAAATGGTATTGGGATCCATTTATTTAAATGCAGCACATACAGTAAATATTTCATTGTCAAGCCATTGTTGCAGGAAGACTGAGTAGATTGAAGTGCATTTTAGATCAAGAATTTCATCGACCCCACCCATAGGAAATCCTGCTCTGTTGTCTAGCCATTGTCAGTTAGTCTGTACTGTAGTGCTGCAGTTCATGGCCTTCACACCAGACTTGTAATCCTATTAAACTTCAGTAAGAATCTTATTGTCCACTTCACAGTACTGTCTCATACACAATTGACAAAGTCTGTACTGTAATTGCTCATACTGTATTCTCGTTTTTGTTCCTTAAAAGGAAGCTGTTCAGTGGATTACAGTCCAGGAGTAGCCTATTATTTTTGCTCCGAGAGTTGCAGCATCACTGTTTTTTCATTGGGAATTATGATTAGAGTATGTTACGGGCATTTTGTGGGGGATTTTAATTATTGTAGTCCTGATTTATCTTTTAATGTTCCATCCAAAAAGTACCTTTTTTTGGAAAGTATACTTTTGAAAGCAGAGAGATACAAAACAATAGACAACATTTTTTTTTATTTTTATCTATCTGTTTATCTAGCTATTTGTCTTACATTTTTTTCAAATCGTGTTCATCAGCTGGCTTCCAAATACTGTGCATACTGTAACATTCTAGTTACTATTAATAACCGCCCTGCATAATAAACTGAAACCAAAGTAATTGCCTTGGCAAAAAACCACACTTTGTTTTCCAAGTGCTTCAAGTATTTTATACCCAAAATGTTGGAAAGCTGACTTCTCAGCGAATAACCGTCTTAAAAATAATTTTGCTGTAGCACCATACCATACAGGTTTCATCTATATAGCGTCCAACATTTGCAAGCATACCGGGGCGCTTTCCAAGATTAAACAGCAAGCCAGAAGAGCACCAAACTACTCGCTAGTAAAGGGACAAATCCAAGAAACAAGTTTGGAACTTAGATTTAAAAATACTAACTCAGAATTCCGGATACAATTTGGAAGTGAGTTCCAAAGTGAAGGTGTTGCTTGATAGCTTATTAACTAAAAATCTTCTAATAAAACAATAATCATATACAAAAATATAAAATGCAAAATTGTTAATCGTGGGAGAAGGAAAGGGATGTCCTCCACATACAGGGGTGTGCAATTCATATCGCCCAACACCCTGGACAACAAGATTTGTGTGAGGGACAACAAGTTTTGCTGTTATACTTTGCCTGTCGGACAAGTAGTTTTTATTTTTCCTGTGTTCATTATGTAGCTAGAAAGACACTCCGGGTATATTTATAGAGAGCCACGCAAGTTTCTGAAAACTTAATTGCGGAAGTCAAGCACCAACACACAAACATTTTTAAAAGCGTTTACGTCCCACTCCTATCACTTCTAATTGACTAGCTTTAGGGAAAGCTGATCTTCTGTTGGTTAAGAAGCCCAGAAATGGCAAGAGAGCCTCAAGCAACGCAAATGCTAATCTTTTAAACTTAAGGTATTTATTTACATTTTTTGTAAATTAGCAAATAAGTGATGCTGTTTTCTTAATGCATGAACCTGACAGTTAAATGCAGCAATCTAGTAAAGCTACGACGACAAAAAAACACCATAATCGCAAAGGTATTAGCAGATTAGAAAAAATTGTGTTGTGTAATTTTATAAAATTATTTTTGAGTCGAGTGTGTACAGTACTTGTTGGATGTTTTAAAAAAAAAAAAAAAAAAAAAGTAAGTTTACTGTTTAGAAGCATTTCAAGACAAACTTTTCCTGGCAAAACCATTTTATGATTTTTCTTTTTCTTTTTTTCTAACCTTGTTTGCTATTTACCATATTTACATTTGTTTTTTTTAAACACTACATTAAAAATGTTTTTTTTTTTTTTTACTAGATTTGAACAGAAGCGATATTAGGTAAAATGTCTAACAGATACAACTGGCAAAATCATAGACGAAGAGAAAAAAATAGCAAATATAGTAAATGATTACTTTTCACAAGTTTTTACAAAGGAGGATACAGACAACTTGCCCCACATGTTGACCTGTTCCTATCCAGTCTTAAATAACTTTAGCATGACAGAGGCTGAAGTGTTAAAGGGACTAGGAGCTCTTAAAATAAATAAATCCCCTGGGCCGGATGAGATCCTCCCAATAGTACTCAAAGAAATGAAAGAAGTTATTTACAAGCCGCTAACCAAGATCATGCAACAGTCTCTTGACATGGAACAGTCTCTTGACATGGGTTGTACCAACAGACTGGAGAATTGCAAACGCAATACCGATCCACAAAAAGGGAGACAAAACCGAACCAGGGAACTACAGACCAATAAGCCTGACTTCTATTATATGGAAACTTATAGAAACTATAATAAGATCCAAAATGGAAAATTACCTATATGGTAACAGTATCCTGGGAGACAGTCAGCATAGTTTTAGGAAAGGGAGATCGTGTCTAACTAACCTGCTTGATTTTTTTTTTGAGGATGCAACATTGACAATGGATAATTGCAAAGCATATGACATGGTTTATTTAGATTTCCAGAAAGCTTTTGACAAAGTCCTGCATAAAAGATTAATTCTCAAACTGAACGCAGTAGGGATTCAAGGAAATGCATGCACATGGATTAGGGAGTGGTTAACATGTAGAAAATAGAAAGTATTGATTGGAGGAGAAACCTAAAAATTGAGCGAGGTAACCAGTGAAGTACCACAGGGATCAGTATTAGGTCCTCTGCTATTCCTAATCTACATTAATGACTTAGATTCTGGTATAGTAAACAAACTTGTTAAATTTGCAGACAACACAAAAATAGGAGGAGTGGCAAACACTGTTGCAGCAGCAAAGGTCATTCAAGATGATCTAGACAGCATTCACAACTGGGCAGACACATTGCAAATGAGACATTTAGTAGAGAAAAGTGTAAGGTACTGCACGCAGGCAATAAAAATGTGCATAATAAATACCATATGGGAGATACTGAAATTTAAGAAGGAATCTATGAAAGACCTAGGAGTTTGTTGACTCAGAAATGTCTTCATCTAGACAATGTGGGGAAGCTATAAAAGCATTGTCAAGCATTGTGGGAGTCTGAAACCAACTCCCCAGTAATGTTGTTGAAGCTGGCACCCAGGGATCCCCCCCCCCCAGTAGTTGGATTCAGCTTAGAGGCAGAACCTATTTTTATATTTGAGTAATTCCCAAGTATTTCTTATTATAGCTGTACTCTTAGTACTTAAATTTACTAGCAAATGTGTTCCAAACTGCACTGAAAGGAACTGCACGGTTAATCACTAATTGATTAATTGTGTTCACAAAAAACAAAATCCTACAAGTTATTTTTTTATTTTTTTTGTGTGTGTGTTTTGTGCGACGTGGAGGGAGCAAATAGATTTTTAAGAAGAACAAGTAGATTTTTCTAGCATTTGTCCCTTGGACAACAGGTTTTTTTTTTTGGTTTTTTTTTCAAAAAATTGCACACCATTGACATACAATACAGTATGTAATCTTAAAGGTTTTAAAATAATTGTATAATGCTCACTTGTAAGGGCCTAAACGGTTGTATTTGTTAATTATATTTATTTAACAGTGATAAAAAGGGTGAAACAGTTTATTTACAAAAATCCAAATTCAGTTAAATAAATATTTCTTGATACTTCTCTGACTTCTAGTAAAACCAACAAATCAGACATTTGAGTTTGGTATTTTACAGATGCATGTTTACAAGTTTGACAAGGACAAGTTTCCCAAGAAGTTCTAACCTATTTGCATTCTTTACCGAAGAAAGTTTCAAAATATTTAGGCCAAACAACTTCTGGCAGCCTCTGATGTCACCTCAAGCCACAAACCAACTAAAACTGGGCAGCGGTGGAAGAACCATTGTCTTTTTCCTTCTTGGGGTATTTTGTAAATGAGTGAGCTGAAGGTGAAGCAACATGCTTAAACCACAAACAAATTTGGTTTCAACAGCCATTCTTCATCCACTAGTACAGAGATAACTTATTCTACAGTACCTTATGAGGAATTATTCTATTCATCTCTTTGTGTTAGTTAACACATCAGTAAGTGGTTTTTAATTTTAGGAATTTTGGACTATTTTGCCCATAAATGTAACCCTTTCTACAATTGCAGGTGTCCATGTTATTGTTTAAGTAGTAGGATCTTGGTACCTAAATATTTGTTGCTCAGATTACCTACCCCCCCACCCCTTTCAATAAGATGTTTTTTTTTTTGTTTGTTTTTTAAACCTGTAAGTGTTCAAACTCCTCCAGAAGGTGCAGAACAAATTCCTAGTTAGGAGAATTTTCACTATTGTCAAAAATTACTATTTGTTTTAAAGATGCTATTTTGAACCCTATGATGGGTGTTGGAACGCTGGCACTTAATAGAGAAAGGAAGTGAACAGTGAAATTGGTACAACAACACATTTCCTGGCTGTAATGAATTATCTGCAATGCTCTAGACAGCATGTGTCATTTCCTGGATTACTGAACTATGACACTGAAGTTTTGTAACTATTCACCACCTACTGTATGTAGCAAGGTTGGTGTTATACAGTAGGAGTGCGGATCTACTGTACTGTAAGGAGTTGGGAGGTGGGGGAATCTTGTGTTTGGAGCACAGTGGCCCCGGGAAATAGCTTTCTCTCAACTATGTGGCTAGTATTTCTACATACTTGCAATAAAACCCGATAAAATGATGACCCCATAAAATGAGAATTTTAGATTTTGGTAATGCGACTGTACAGTACTTTTACGTAAGTAGGCGGTTTTAGATTCCTGACATTCTAACGTTAGAATGGATCACTTTGTGAAAAATAAAACAGGGCTACCTTGCATAAGGAATTTTCCCAAATTACAGAAGTAGAGTGCAGCAGTGTGGAGTAGTGGTTAGGGCTCTGGACTCTTGACCGGAGGGTCGTGGGTTCAATCCCCAGTGGGGGACACTGCTGTTGTACCCTTGAGCAAGGTACTTTACCTAGATTGCTCCAGTAAAAACTCAACTGTATAAATGGGTAATTGTATGTAAAAATAATGTGATATCTGTATAATGTGAAATAATGTATAATGTGATACCTTGTAACAATTGTAAGTCGCCCTGGATAAGGGCGTCTGCTAAGAAATAAATAATAATAATAATAAGCACTGATTTTATTGTGGTCCTTTCTATTTGGAGTTGGTGAATGAAAGGGATCAAATAAGCTGGCATTAAGACACCAGGCTGGCTTGGACTCATTACATTTGTCAAAATTAAAACTATTCTAATTAATTATATATTTAAAAATAATATTTTTTTTTGCAATATCAGAAGTCCCTGTTCCTTGCCCCTAATTTTTCCTTTGCTCTAGAACATGCTCTTGATTAATCTTGAATGTATAGACATGAAGATAATAAAATATTATGTTAAGTAAGGATTTTCTGTTCTTCTGTGTTTGAAAGTTTGGTTGCTTGAGCTGAGATGCAATATTATTAAGGTTCCCTGAATTCCCCTCGATTTATAGGCTGATCTGCTGAGTGAAAAATAAAAATCCTAAACCATTTAAAAGCTCTTCATGAGTTACAGTAAGAGGGGTTGTGAATATCGTTCTCTCTAAGGCTAAAATGCGCAAATTTTTTGCAATAACTGGCAACAGCCTTCGCACTCAGTTTACTAACTTTCACATGTTATCATAAATATGAACCTCAGTCAAGATTCCAAAATCGAAGTAAACATTTTGAGAGCATTCTTGCAAAGCATTAACATAAGAATATTTGCATCTGTCGACTCTTGCAGCCCATTTCCCTCTGTAAAAATGCACATCACATTTGTACAGTGCTCACTATTGGCCGCGTAGATCAGCCTATAATCTCTGAGTCCGCATGAACGTAACCTGCAGGGCAACATCATTGCAGGATTCTAGTGACAATACTAGCGATGCTTCACTTGCTGTTGCTAGCCAAGAATGTTGGAGAAGTTTTGATAAAACATCTGACAACCCTCCTTCCACAAATACCATACGGTCTGATAAGCTAGTAATAAATTATAATGGTTAGCCTGTGTGGGGTTAAGTTACATCATCATAGTTCTATAGCACAGCCTTTTTTCTTATTTAAGTGTGGTATAATAATATATCCAACTATGTAATAATATATCCAACTAAAACAGATTTTAGTTGGATATATTACACTGTTGAGTATACTATTGGGTGGTTTTATTGGATTTGTGTGCTTTTTAGTCAGAACTTAAGGTTAAGTTTCTCAAGGTGGTTGAAGGCAGTGCCAGTGTTTTTATACAATCGTGTGAAGCAATGCTATACAGACCACTAGTTAAGCATGCAGTGTATGTATATATATATATATATATATATATATATATATATATATATATATATATATATGATGCAGTTATGCTAGGATCTCGGACTTCATAAAGGTAAATATATGCTTCATAAAAATTCTAAATTTATTATACATAATCAGAGGATGATTGAGAATCGGAGGCAGAGCCAGAATAAATGTCTTGTATATGTTAAACTGTAATGCAAATTCTAAAATTGTTGAGATACTTGTTTTGGAATATTGTTTCAAAATTGTATAAGGCAATAAAAAAATATATAAATTAAAAAAAAAAAAGAAAATAATTGATGCGAGTCAAAGTTCCTCACTGATAATTTATGCTTTCTCAGTCAAAAAAAAGTTTCTCAATATCTAAAAAGCTCAGAGGAAACGCTGGTTGTGAACCCTTCCACAAGGTGATCTGTGCCCATATTGCAGTCAGTACTGCAAATACACACGTGCAGTAGTTGTAAATTGTGGTCAGAGTGTAATTTACTTTCTGGGAAAAGTCAGGAAATTAAACTTGATTATATGATTTAGGGAATTTGTAATAACCATTTTTGTCTTGGGTACACTGGCACCATCTCCAATTTTAAAACAGCAGTAATATTCCTAGTATTTATGCCACCTGAAATTCTTTAATATGTTCATAATAGATTTCCTAGGAGACATCTCATGGTCACAGTAAACGTTTAGTACAGAACAGTAAAGACCATGCATAAAGTTATTGTGAATGTTGGCCTGTTAGAACATGTTTTCCTGTAAACAGTCTGCTTCTGCTATTTAGCCTAATGTGTCCCTTTTTTCTTTCTTTTTTCTTCTCCAGGATTGCATGAATGCCTTTGTTTTAGATTTGGACTTCCCTGCACTTAGGAAAAACAAAAACATAGAAACATTTATATTGAGATGTAAGTGATTTTTTTTTTTATTTACTTTGTTCATATTGATCTATTTGTTGATATATTAAATAGTTACCATACTTCATTTACGAAAGGGCGCTAAACTTTATGGTGCACGATAATTGCAATTACTGTGCATGTTAATGATTTCCATATTTACTATTGCAATTGTATTCATGATCGCTCGAAATAGTGTGGATATTATGGGGCGCACTAATTTTATTGTGCCACACTGTGGTAATCAGAATGAATATGTGATTTGTATGGTAATGCATGATAATGTATGTAAATGAGGCACCCCGCTCTGAATAATGAGATGAGCTTCATTCACATGGTATTTAGTAAAGGACGTTCATTTTAGTGCGTGCATTAAAGTGATCATGTATTGGAGCGTATGGGAACCAGGCTTTAACCACTGATAGGCACGCTATTTGTCTGTCCAGAAAACCAGTGATGAGCAGTTCAATTATTTTTACTGACTCGATTTGTTTGTTTGATTTCATTCAGTTTAGTGAATCAATTCAACAGATTTGTCCATTTGATTCACTAACGTGAAATAAATACTTCTTGCTGAATTACTTTGGTTATTAATTTGTTTGAACAGAAAAATCTGGAATCAAGGGCTATTTAAGTTAAGATTGTTCACTTGGTGGGCCGCACCGTAAAAAAAATAAATATAATTAAAATATATATATATATATATATATATATACAGACGTGCTCAAATTTGTTGGTACCCCTCCACAAAAAATGAAGAATGCACAATTTTCTCTGAAATAACTTGAAACTGACAAAAGTAATTGGCATCCACCATTGTTTATTCCATATTTAACAGAAATCAGACTTTGCTTTTGATTTTTTATTCAACATAATATTGTAAATAATAAAACAAATGAAAATGGCATGGACAAAAATGATGGGACCGCTAACCTAATATTATGTTGCACAACCTTTAGAGGCAATCACTGCAATCAAACGTTTTCTGTAGCTCTCAATGAGACTTCTGCACCTGTTAACAGGTAGTTTGGCCCACTCTTCCTGAGCAAACTGCTCCAGCTGTCTCAGGTTTGATGGGTGCCTTCTCCAGACTGCAAGTTTCAGCTCTTTCCATAGATGTTCGATAGGATTCAGATCAGGACTCGTAGAAGGCCACTTCAGAATAGTCCAATGTTTTGTTCTTATCCATTCTTGGGTGCTTTTAGCTGTGTGTTTTGGGTCATTATCCTGTTGGAGGACCCATGACCTGCGACTGAGACAGAGCTTTCTGACACTGAGCAGTACGTTTCGCTCCAGAATGCCTTGATAGTCTTGAGATTTCATTGTGCCCTGCACAGATTCAAGGCACCCTGTGCCAGGCGCAGCAAAGCAGCCCCAAAACATAACCGAGCCTCCTCCATGTTTCACTGTAGGTATGGTGTTCTTTTCTTTGAAAGCTCCATTTTTTCGTCTGTGAACATAAAGCTGATGTGACTTGCGAAAAAGCTCCAATTTTGACTCCTCTGTCCAAAGGACATTCTCCCAGAAGGATTGTGGCTTATAAGACTCTCAAGACTTTTCACAGCTTGCGAAGAATGAATTTTTATCCTCCAAAAGACACAAGTTGATGTTGGGAGGTTAATTAGGACCACAACCAGGAGAGTACTGTGCCAGTAATGCCAATAGTTTTCTCAAGGCAATCAAGAAGAATTGTGTGATCAATGGTGTCAAATGCAGCAGTAATATTCTGCATAAGAAACATTTTCTTATATGTGCCATTTCTTTTTTTCTAGATGAAAAATTCATGGGAAAGATCCGGGAGCTTCAAATGAAAGTGGAGGACTATGATGTGGTGAAAGTGATTGGAAGAGGGGCTTTTGGAGAGGTCCAGCTGGTAAGAAATGTTAAACACTGAAGGCAAGGTTTTTTTTTTTTTTTTTGGCTACCTTTATTCTGGATGAACCTCCAGAGTAATACACCCTCCCCTCGTTATATCGCCCCTCGCTATACTGGGGATTTGGATTGCCTATATCGCGGTCCTGGAGTTGGCTCTCCATTTTTAAAGCCTAACTGCGCATGCCTTAGCTGCAATTTACATAGGCAAATTAATTTCGAATTACTATTTGTTTTATTTCGTACTGCACATCACAAACCAAAAAAAAATATATACAAAACAATTAAAGCATTAATATTGTACTTTTGTCATTTACACGCATTGCACAATAACACAAAGCAAATTCAATATCCTACTTGCTGAAGCGTTTTTTATTTTAGCCAACGAGGTGTTCACTTGGGGCAGCAATGCGCTAGCAAAAGTCAGAGGGCAGCGACGTCCGCTCCCTAGCAACAGGCTTCCTATGTTGGGAATGGATTCTTTCAATGCAGCGGTTTTGTGCATTTGAGAAAGAAGAGTAAAACTCATGAAATTAATTAAAATTAATCTGTCAGTAAAGTTTGACCCCCCCCCCCCCCTAACAAAGAGGACAGTATATTATCAATGATCACTTTGTTGCTGCACGTCAAACAAAGTAGTCCCTCAGGACCATCGCATATCACGGTAATGATTTAAAACATAGTTTAGAATAATTAAACAGCAGTGGTGTGGAATATCCCTCGCTAGGTAATATGTTGTGTCGTCGTCGCCGTCATCCGTCCTGTCGCGTCCCCTCCCCCCCTCCAAAAAGAAAAATATTTTAGTGTCTTTCAAAAATACATTTTTTGCAGAACACAAGGGTAAGTGTTATGCTGTTTTGTGACGACTACTGCTGCTTGTTAAATCATTAAAATAGACCTCTGTGTGACTTAGTGATATTTTCTGCCCTGAGTTAGTGGCCTCCTAGGTTCTGCTGTTTTGGTAATGTTTTAAATCCCAGAAATGCTTTTGAAAACATTTGGGCCCGCTAGTAGTCCGTGCAGACCCTTGCATTTTCTAGATTTTAATTTATTAAGGAATTTCTACTATCGGCATGCCTTTGCCACAGGGTCCTTCCTTACTATTTAATACTTACCATGGTGGAGTAAATAATTGTAGTTGCTTCCATATTGTCTTTTACAGTTTTGTGGCACTTTTTTCAGGTGCTAATGTTTAATTTGTTAAAATAGTCCATTCTTTTCATTATAGGTGCGGCATAAAGCATCCCAAAAGGTTTATGCGATGAAGCTCCTTAGTAAATTTGAAATGCTCAAGAGGTCTGATTCAGCTTTTTTCTGGGAGGAAAGAGATATCATGGCTTTTGCCAACAGTCCTTGGGTTGTACAGGTAAGATAATTTTAAACCATTGATACAGTAGGAAAATCATAGATTGATACAACGTCCATGTAGTAAAGCTGTTAGTCTGGACGTCGAACTGAAACGCAGTCAGTAATTGTGCTACAGAACACAATTCGGTGTTATATTGTTCTTTTTTTCCGTTCAGTAACTCTTACAAGGTATTTAAGGTATAGTTGTTTTAAATGTTTTACTGCTTGGCATGATTGTTGTTTTTTCATATTTTACCAGCTATGTTGTGCCTTTCAAGATGACCGGTATCTCTACATGTTAATGGAATACATGCCTGGGGGTGACTTGGTGAATCTCACAAGCACCTATGATGTGCCAGAAAAATGGGCCAAATTCTACACAGCTGAAGTGGTGTTGGCTCTTGATGCTATTCACTCCATGGGCTTTATACACAGAGATGTAAAGCCTGACAACATGCTGCTAGAC
The DNA here is from genome assembly GCF_902713425.1 of Acipenser ruthenus. Lineage (NCBI taxonomy): Eukaryota > Metazoa > Chordata > Actinopteri > Acipenseriformes > Acipenseridae > Acipenser > Acipenser ruthenus. The sequence continues at coordinate 73,765,296 of NC_081194.1, forward strand.
AAATATGGACACTTAAAGTTGGCAGACTTTGGCACGTGCATGAAGATGGATAAAGTAAGTATGATTCATATTGTTTCAGAAACCCTGTAGCCTTTAGGGTAACATATTTTTAATCTGAATGCAAAAGGATAATCTTGGAGGTTTTCAGTATTGGTGTAGAGAGAACACCGCACAGTAACTATTTTTGTTTTGTAACATCTCTTCTGTCAAATCACTTTTGAAAAATCTTCACATTTGTTGTACTTAAACACTGCCACGCCTCTCTCTGGACTGTGCTCTTGAAAACTAAGGATCTGACATGTTGATGAATTCCAGCACTGTTATTGGTGTCGTTTTTTATTAGATATTTACAAATTAAACACATTATGTATTGTTCATTTAAACAAAACTGAATAATATAAATTAAGACTTGGCATAAACATTCTTTTTTCCTTTATCAGTGCTTTTTTACCCATATAAATACAGAATGTTTTGTTTTACAAAACAGTTTTAAATCTGTTATGAAGTTTGTTCAATATTATATTGAGTTTCTTTTTTATATAATGCTAGTTTGAGATTCATTTTAGATGTAAAATATGGTGAACATGCTATATTATTATTATTATTATTATTATTATTATTATTATTATTATTGTTATTATTATTATTGTTATTATTTTTTAGATTGTTTAAGTTAACAATCAGTTAAAAGGGAACCCCAATTTATTATGTTTAGATCAGACAAAAATTGTTAAAGTTTTCAACGTATTGCAAAAAAAATGATAACCCCTCACTCAAGCCACTCCTTATACCTGTGCCTCATTCCCATCTTGCTTTGAAACAGAAGATCCTAAATGAGCTGTCTTGGGCAATATTAAGCTGAATTTCAGTGTGCTCATAGTTTTGCTAATATTAGGCGAGAATAGAGTTTATGTTATAGCACCACCTTGTGGAAACTACTTTACAGTACCTTCATTCCTTTAACTGGAACTGCAGGTCTTATGATGAGCTATGTTTTTACAATTTTAAATTTTTGCTGAAAAGTTCCTTTTAGTTGAGAACAAATTATTGCATCAATATTACTGAATTACCTTGGTGATAAATTATGTCCATGTGATCTCCTAGTATTTTATGTCTGTTGGATGTGCTGGATTTCTTAGGTCACTATGCAATCTTCAGATCTACCTTTTACGTGTTTTACGCAGTTGGCAAGCACATCTTTGTTATTCCTGCTTTAAGAGAATATATTACTCCTTGTGTAGACCGGGATGGTTAGGTGCGACACCGCGGTGGGGACCCCTGATTACATATCTCCGGAGGTGCTGAAATCCCAAGGAGGGGATGGTTACTACGGCCGGGAGTGTGACTGGTGGTCCGTAGGGGTCTTTATTTTTGAAATGCTGGTTGGTAAGTAGAAGTAAATTGGACTTGCATAACAGTTAAATCAACATTTTTAGTTTCCTTGTTGAGTGAGGAAATATTTCATAAACCTATTTAATGTATTTATTGAGATTACACTCACCATGAGAATGTGGCACATTAATTCGACATTTAGCAAACGCTTTTATCCGAAGTGACTTATAGAGACTAGGGGGTGAACTATGCATCAACAACTGTTGCTGCAGAGTCCCTTCCAATAGGACCTCGGTTATTTGTCTCAATTTTACACGTGCTGCTTAATGTTGTAACTTTTAGCTTGTATTTAACTTCTGATCAGCTGCATTGAAAACCATCTCGACTGAGTCTGCTGAGGTGAACAACGCTGAGGAAACACAATTTGGATGTCATATTTTACATAATCCCTTCTTGGCACAGTTCTCCAAAAGAACCTAATGTAGGGGGTGTGTGTTTTAGGAGCAAATCAGAGTTTTTTTTATATGGCTAGATCATTGTGGGTCTTTCTGATTCTCTGTAAGCAAGTTAGACATGACCCCCCCCCCCCCCCCCCCACTCCTTATTGGAGAATTGGATTTTGTGCACTCAAATATAAATTGAAAGGTTCAAGCCCTACAGTACTTGTGTGTCATTTTTATTTATTTATTTTCTAGGCGACACTCCTTTTTATGCCGATTCTTTGGTGGGAACATACAGTAAAATTATGGATCACAAGAACTCTCTGAACTTTCCAGATGATATTGAAATCTCTAAACATGCCAAAAGCCTCATCTGTGCCTTCTTAACAGATAGGTAAGTCTTTCATAACATTTAATGGTTGTGCACATTAAAGGACAGTGTAGGGTTGTTTTCATAGTTTAATCATCTACTTTTTTAGTGTTTTGAATGTGCATGTACTGCATGTTTTTTTTTTTTATGAGTTTTTATCTTGCATACCCCTACAATTCTAGTTGGGTTTATATCTTTAATACAAAATGGTTAAATATAATGCGAAACAGAGAGACTGTGTGAGCATTATTGTGGGTTGTATCTTACACAGCACTGTTTTGAAACAAACATTTATTTCTTTATTTGTTTATTGTAAAAATGTAAAATGACATGCAGAATACACGCAATTTTTTGGTTACAAAAATTAAAAGATTCAGGGGGAAAAGAAAGTAAATATGATGTCGAATAAAATGATAACATTGTATATCTAGAAGTTTGAAATGGAAAAGGGAGAAGTGCAAACGATAATAGTAAATATGACCCTGAGTGTTTTGTAAAGAAAGTTGGGAGCTTACCTTTAAGGACCATGATCTTGTAAACACGATAAACCACCATGCTTTGCAATACTGATTGTTAACGCATATCATTAGATAGGGGAGGGATTGCATTTCACTGCTGTTTTTTTTTTTTTTTTTGGGGGGGGGGGGGGGGGGGGGGGGGAGGTGTTGACGTCACAGACAGGCATTTAAGTTTTAAATTAGTGGATATACACAGATAATGTACTGAATTTAAACAATTTATGAGGTATGTTTTTTTTGTTTGTTTTTTACTTACCTTGTCTGATGAACTCCACAGAGTGAACTCCCGGTCTCCATTTTGCTTGGGTCAGGAGAACAAACACATCTCTATCCCAGATATCATTACAATATAGTCCTCTTTGGCGCCAAAATAAGGACATAAGAACATAAGAAAGTTTACAAATGAGTGGAGGCCATCTTGCTCATTTGGTTGTTAGTAGCTTATTGATCCCAGAATCTCATCAAGCAGCTTCTTGAAGGATCCCAGGGTGTCAGCTTCAACAACATTACTGGGGAGTTGGTTCCAGACCCTCACAATTCTCTGTGTAAAAAAGTGCCTCCTATTTTCTGTTCTGAATGCCCCTTTATCTAATCTCCATTTGTGACCCCTGGTCCTTGTTTCTTTTTTCAGGTCGAAAAAGTCCCCTGGGTTGACATTGTCAATACCTTTTAGAATTTTGAATGCTTGAATCAGATCACCGCGTAGTCTTCTTTGTTCAAGACTGAACAGATTCAGTTATTTGAGCCTGTCTGCATATGACATGCCTTTTAATCAGTACTGAACACAGTATTCTAGGTGAGGTCTTACTAATGCATTGTAAAGTTTTAACATTACTTCCCTTGATTTAAATTCAACACTTTTCACAATATATGCGAGCATCTTGTTGACCTTTTTTATAGCTTCCCCACATTTGTCTAGATGAAGACATTTCTGAGTCAACATAAACTCCCAGGTCTTTTTCACAGATTCCTTCTTCAATTTCAGTATCTCCCATATGATATTTATAATGCACATTATTATTGCCTGCGTGCAGCGTCTTACACCTTTCTCTATTAAATGTCATTTGCCATGTGTCTGCCCACTTCTGAATGCTGTCTAGATCATTTTGAATGACCTTTGCTGCTGCAACAGTGTTTGACACTCCTATTTTTGTGTCATCTGCAAATTTAACAAGTTTGCTTACTATACTATAATCTAAATCATTAATGTGGTTTAGGAATCGTAGAGGACCTAATACTGATCCCTGTGGTACTCCACTGGTTACCTCACTCCATTTTGAGGTTTCTCCTCTAATCAGTACTTTCTGTTTTCTACATGTTAACCACTCCCTAATCCATGTGCATTTATTTCCTTGAATCCCTACTGCGTTCAGTTTGAGAATTAATCTTTTATGCTGGACTTTGTCAAAAGCTTTCTGGAAATCATATGCTTGGCAATTATCCATTGTCGATGTTGCATCCTCAAAACAATCAAGCGGGTTAGTTAGACACGATCTCCCTTTCGTAAAACCATGCTGACTGTCTCCCAGGATACTGTTACCATATAGCTAATTATCCATTTTGGATCGTATTATAGTTTCCATAAGTTTACATATAATAGAAGTCAGGCTTATTGGTCTGTAGTTACCTGGTTCGGTTTTGTCTCCCTTTTTGTGGATCGGTATTACGTTTGCATTTCTCCAGTCTGTCAGTACAATCCCTGTGTCAAGAGACTGTTGCATGATCTTGGTTAGCGGTTTGTAAATAACTTCTTTCATTTCTTTGAGTACTATTGGGAGGATCTCATCTGGCCCTGGGGATTTGTTTATTTTAAGAGCTCCTTGTCCCTTTAACACTTCTACCTCTGTTATGCTAGAAATAGGTAGAAATAGGTATCCTTCCCCCATAAAACCCCCCTACAATTGAGCATTGTTGTCCAAATTTCTCCTGCGATTGCTTGGGTATGGACTCAGAAATGGCGTTTTGAAAGGAAAAGAAAAAGTAATAGTCATGCTGCTTCCTTTTCGTTGGCTGTCATAGCTAGTGATATATATTTTTTTCTCTCTTTTAAAATAAATGAATAAATAAATCTTCACCAATATATACAAATGCTGATGCTGTTTTGAGGAGCATTTCATCATTTCAATATAAATATCCAGACCCTACAAAGGAGGAGGATTTCCATTGATGCAAGGGACAAAAAAGCCTCCCCTTTCATGAAGCAGACTGGAAGCCCATCGAGGCTATAAGGGAGAGATCTGCATCTGCTAGAGCATGCCTCCAAAGGGTAGATAAATTCTAGAGTGCCAGCAGGACATAAAGACCATCTGGTCAGACCACCTATGCTTGATGCTAGGGGTGTGCCGATTCATCGATTCACACGGTGAACCGTGTTTTTTTTTTTTCTTGATGATACGATTGATACAGTAACCCCTGTATTGATACATTAATTGTCTGCTAACATGAACATGAGCGTCCTTTAATTTGTGTCTACACTGATAATTGGAGAATATTATTTATTATCATGTACTCTAGCAGCCACCCCTACCATTCACTGTGTTTAGGGTGCTTTTGTCAAGTCCGCCGGTAGCGGAGCGAAACGGAAACTGAGCGGAGACGGGTTATTAATGTTGATCTCATCAGGGCGACGGCGAAATTCGACCTGCTCTGGCCTGTTTAAAATCCATTGTGGACTCGCATCATGTTCTAGAAGAGTCATGCTGTGTGTAAAAATGTGTAAGGCTCGAAATTGCAGGGCTCCAGACTGGGAATGCGGCAAAAAAAAAAAAAAATGGAAACCGTATTTTCCGGGTTAGGTGCATTGGTGCCTGTAACACAAAAATGCTGTCTCTCCCTTTTAAAAGCATGTGTCAATATTTATGAATGCACTATGACGTTAGTTTGTAAGGGGAGAAAAAAACACATATCGCGTGTTTTAATAAACTGAAATGCGAGAAGGAAGGTAACAAATATATTAATAACAATTTCATCAAATACAAATGCTTGTAAACCCAGATAGGTGCTGTACTGTATTAACACCAGCAGAATACGGTAACCCCAGTTTCAAGCAACAGTTGTGACGGTGACCAAACGTGTTTTGAGTGTTGTGTAAACATTTAGTATTTAATGTTGCGAACAGCAGAACTAACTCACTGGAATTTAAACTTGTTTTTACTGAAAAATAAACTGTAACATGTAATCCATAAGAGCTGTTCAACAGGAAGGAGAGGTGCAGCATTTAGGAGAGGCTCTTTCGATAGACAGATGTCTTTTAAACATAAGCCACAGCATTCCTGATTTGGGAAACAACTCCCAAAAGGAACAAGGCCGTATAGACCCTCACGTGACCATTTCAAAGGAGGTAAGCCCTCTGCTACTTCCTGACGCTTCTTATCATCCAGTGCCTTCCCCCCCCTTATCTCTGCCAGTAGGCGGGAGGGTTTGTAATTTTTTTTAACAAGATGGCAAAACATAACATCTGATCCATGGATCCTCGGGATCATACAATACGGTTACAAAATACCATCATCAAAACACTGATGGACTCGTCACGGCCAAAAGGAGACTTCCTACAACAGGTCAAATCCACTCTCCTTTCCCGTGCCACAGAACAGGTCCCCTCTTCTCAAAAGCAGGGCCATTACTCAAAATACTTTTAATTCAGAAAAAGAATGGGAAGGTGGCTCCCGAGTGGCGCATCCAGTAAAAGCACTCGCTAGAGTGCAGGATGCACTTTATAGCCTGGACGTCGCCGGACGTCCAGGCTATTTCACAGCCGACCATTGACGGGAGCTCCCAGGGGGCGGCGCTCAATTGGCTGAGCGTCGTCCGGGGGGAGGGAGGGTTAGGTCGGCCAGGGTGTCCTCGGCTCACCATGCACCAGCGACCCCTGTAGTCTGGCCGGGCGCCTGCGGGCTTGCCTGTAAGCTGCCCAGAGCTGCGTTGTCCTCCGACGCTGTAGCTCTGAGGCGGCTGCATGGTGAGTCTTCAGAGTGTAAAGAAGCGGGCGGCTGACGGCACACGCGTCAGAGGACAGCGTGTGTTCATCCTCGCCCCGCAGCGGTGGTAGCGGTGAGCTGAGCCTAATAATAATTGGGCATTTCAAATTGGGGAGAAAATAATAAAAACTAATTGGCAACGACTAAATTATAAAAAAAAAAAAGGAAATTCAGACCTATTCTAGACCTCAAAGGTCTTTTTAGCACTGAGACACTTCAGCCCAGTTTTAAGAGGAGGGGAGAAAGATTTTTACCAACAACACACGGCTGTAAAATACATCAACCACCAAGGGGGCACAAATTATTGGGAGCTTTGCCTCCTAGCCATGAAGATCTGGAATTGGTGCAGAACACAGGACATTACTATCCATGCAAACTATTTACCCGGATGTGAAAACAATATCGCAGTTTCTTCAGCAGGGACATGACCCCCCACGAGTGGCAGATCTACCCAAAGGTAATAGACTGGGTGTTCAATACACTAGGCCACTTTTCTGCTCCCAATGTTATCAGAAGGCAGCCATAGCAACAGACGGTCTGTCCATTTCATGGTCAAGAGACCTAGTGTATGCATACCCACCCCTGCCACTAGTCAATACTCAGGAAGGTAAGAAAAGACAAGGCTCTCATCCTATCCCCAAGGAAACACATTGTTTCGCAATGAAGCTTCAGCCTAATACTTAAACTCATGAGACCACCAATGGTCACCCAAAACCTCACAAATCTAAGGAAGAGGCCAGACTTCATCTGATTTGATTTTTACATCAGGGCAACTATTTATCTATTTTAACTCGCAAACCCAGGGCAAACCAGTTTCTAAACAAACAATTTCAAACTGGATTACTTCTTGCATTTTATTCTGATACAACCTTGATAACAGATCAGCCCCAGGATCCATCAAAGCCCACTCAGTGAGGGGGAGTGGCTACTACTTGGGCAAAACAAAGGTTGGTGCCAGTACAGGATATCTGCATTGCTGTGACCTGGACCTGTACATGCTTTGGTATAGTTAATTCTGTGTGGAGTTCATCAGACGGGGTAAGAAGACGAAGATTACCTGCAATATGGTTTCTTCGTATGATGATGAACTCCAAATGTGAGTATCGTTGGCATAGCGGTGAAAATTAATGCCGTACTTGCAAAAAATCTGACCCAATGGAAGCATATATGTGCTAAACAGAATCAGCACCAGAACTGACCCCTGAGGAACACCTGATACGACTGCGGTTTTTGGCGATGAACATTTTTACATATTGCTCCTGTCTGGTCAAGTAAGATTTAAACCAAAAGAGTGCAGAACCTGTAACACCTATACCCTTTTCCAGTCTACTTGGCAAAATAGTGCTGTTGATGGTATCAAAGGCAGCACTAAGATCTAACAGGACAAGAATGGAAACAAAGCCTGAGTTGGCATTCAGCAGTAGACCATTGACTACCCTGACAAGTGCTGTCTCCATGATGTACATAGATCTAAAACCAGACTGGAAAGGTTCGTAAACATTGTTATTGGCTAAATGACTTTGTAGCTGATAGGCAACAGCTCATTCCAAGATCTTACAGATATGGTAAATGAGAAACAGGCCTATAATTACAGGGCAAGCTAGGATCTAAGTTGTGCTTTTTTAACAAGGGGATAATGACAGCACATTTAAATGCAGAAGGTACCATACCAGAGCAAAGTGAGTCGTTAGTAATGTGAGTTACAGCAGAGCACAAAACTGGAAAACCTAGCTTAAGAATGGATGTAGGAATGGGGTCTAAGCAACCTGTGGTAGTTTTTGTTTTTGAGACAATCTTAGAGACCGTCTTAGGGCCCTTCGATTGTGTCACTGAGCATAAGCTGACATCTGATGTTTTCAATTTTCTTGTTAAAGTACTGAGCCATTTTGTTACTTTCAGCACTAAGTTCTTTTAATTCAGCACTACCAGCTGGATTCAGTAAACGGTGAACAGTAGGAAAAAGACACCTAGGATTACTCTTGCCTTACTCTAAGATTTTCCAAAGAAGGAAAATCTGGCGGAGTTCAAAGCATCTTTATAATCTACCAGATGTTGTTTAAAAGCTGAGAGATACAGTCAGGCCAGTATCTCTTCATCTCCGTTCCAACTTGCATCCTAATGATTTCATAGAACACAGCTGCTTATTGTGCTATGTAGAACTTTGGGGGGAAAAAGTGACACTTCTTGGTTTTATTAGGGCTAAATGGTTTAAAATGTTAGAGATGGTTGAGTTATATATATCAATTAAGGTCTCAGGATTATATAGATCAACCTTTCCCAGATTGTGCAAATTTATCAATGTTAATTGCTTTGAGATTATGGATGTCATAGTACGCTGATGATTTTGGATAGCTAATGGCAATTCCATATCAAAAAGCACAGCCTGGTGGTCAGAAATGTCCCACTCTTGAACCTGCAGGTTTTTTAACTGTTAAACTGGTGGAAATAACAAGATCAAGTATATGGCCCTTATGTGTGGGAACATTAACATGTTGAATAACACAAAAAAAAATCCAATAGGGAGAGAAATTCTACTGAGAAGGGACAGTGCTGTGAGTCAACATGGATATTAAGAACATAAGAACATAAAGTTTACAAACGAGAGGAGGCCATTCAGCCCATCTTGCTTGTTTGGTTGTTAGTAGCTTATTGATCCCAGAATCTCATCAAGCAGCTTCTTGAAGGATCCCAGGGTGTCAGCTTCAACAACATTACTGGGGAGTTGGTTCCAGACCCTCACAATTCTCTGTGTAAAAAAGTGCCTCCTATTTTCTGTTCTGAATGCCCCTTTATCTAATCTCCATTTGTGACCCCTGGTCCTTGTTTCTTTTTTCAGGTCGAAAAAGTCCCCTGGGTTGACATTGTCAATACCTTTTAGAATTTTGAATGCTTGAATCAGATCACCGCGTAGTCTTCTTTGTTCAAGACTGAACAGATTCAGTTATTTGAGCCTGTCTGCATATGACATGCCTTTTAATCAGTACTGAACACAGTATTCTAGGTGAGGTCTTACTAATGCATTGTAAAGTTTTAACATTACTTCCCTTGATTTAAATTCAACACTTCTCACAACATATCCAAGCATCTTGTTGGCCTTTTTTATAGCTGTTGTTCTGAGTCACCATGAACTCCTAGGTCTTTTTCATAGTTCCCTTCTTCAATTTCAGTGTCTCCCATATGATATTTATAATGCACATTTTTATTGCCTGCATGCAATGCCCAAAATTAAAATCCTACTAAAATCCAAAATCAAAGAAGGTAAAAGGAGGGAAACTCATCCAACAAGGAATTTCCCTGCTTCGGTGGGCGATTAGATGAGCACTCCTGCTAATGGCTGAGAAGAAAGTACCGTAAAAGCCAGGCATTCAAATGACATGAAATCAGTAACAGGAAGGGGTTTCAGGGCAACATTGATGGGATCTATAACTGACAACCTTCCACCCCGACCATGTGCACGTGACCTTTCCAGTCGGTAGTACCTGATTTAGTACAGAAACCCAGACCCAGCCGGTAGTACCTGATTTAGTACAGAAACCCAGACCCAGCCGGTAGTACCTGATTTAGTACAGAGTTATCATTTTGCAGGTGCCATGTTTTAGTTAAAAACAAAAAATCAAGATTTAATCTGTCCACATTTTTAATAAAGGTAAAGGTCTTATTGCGGCTGTCCTGCATAGTAATACTTAAAAAATCAATAGAATCAAAAAAAATAAGCCCAATGGGAATTTGATCATTTTAAAATAATTTTTATTATTATTATTATTATTCTAGTAAATGTAACAGATTTTCACAGAACAGTTCTTTTGGGCCACTGTCAGTCACATACCTGAAAACACAAGACAGCTGTACTTGTACAGTCAGCCAACTGCAATTTAGCTGTTATTGATGATGATAATAATAATAATCATGCATGTTTTTCATGTTCTCGAATTCAGTGGTTTATTAAGCCGGACTCTACACTTAACAGGTAAAGCGTGCTGCTTTACCAGCCATTGGTACAGCTACAGCTGAGCAGCGTAGTGCTAGTCAGACTGTGACAAAATAATAAAAGAAAGTCCAAAGCACACTGTTTTGAACCTTTAACTCTGGGTCACAGAACCTTCCCGAACATGGTTACAGCAGACCCAGGGTCATTACAATAATAGCTTGTTGTAAATGTTGTATGCGGGACAATGTGGTGAGATGCAATTGCAGCAGGAGCTGATTTACTAAACTCAGGCGGAGCAGCGCAAATGCAACAATGACTAATGTCTGTACAGACAGTACCGCTTTGTCTTGGCCCGTGTCAGTGTATATGGCATAATTATAATAAAGCCAGACGTAATACATGTGCTAAGTCATTATTCAATTGTCATTTCATACTTGTGACAGTTTTGCTATTATGCTTAAAGAACACGCTTGCTGCAAATCATTTGGCCAATTTATAACTTATGATCTAGCTGCTGGAATATAAAGTGCAACACTGTACTTATGTTTTCGTATTGGGCTGTTCATGGTGAACTGCATATTCCTGAGGAAATGCCATTCGTGAAAGAGCTCCCTGTAGTACAGAGCAAGAACCCTGGAGCCCAAGTGGAGATTGGAGAGAGGGAGGAGATATTTGAGAAGAGCGGAGCTCAGTTAACGTGGGGCGGGAGCACTTCTTCCACGTGTGGAGGTCTTCCTGTTTACATTAACTTTAGATCTCTAGGGATTCATTTAAAACAGATGCTCTTTTTACATATACAAGTTAGCCATTCAGGCACTTAATGTGACAGGAAGGAGTAAGCTACTGTGTTTTTATTTAAAGTAGTGACCGTCCCATACCTGTACTATGTTACTATCAATTTATTAAAAAATAAATAAACACAGCATTTGTAATTATGCTCAATAGAGTATAATCTTGTTCGCTTTTTATTTGATAATTAGGCTGATGTGTGATGTCATGGTTTTAGTGAAGTACACAATAGGGTTATTCATTGTGACTGCTTTGAAAGTTTATTTATTTTTTTGTTACAACATGACCTCTTGGATAACAGTAATTTATATAATTGAGCAAATCTACTGAATGTTCATTTTCTCTGCTACCCCCTAACCTGAGCCCTACAGCACTCGTATGGTGTGGACATTTTTTTTTTTTTTTTAACATTTGCAGCTGATTCCTTGGCTTGCATGCAAGTGCTCCCTCCCCGTCTGAATTTAAATTGAAATATGGTTTGCACCACACGTGGCAGGCTGCAGAGCCCGTCCATTTTGCTACTTGCTGAAAAGGCTGGGTTACTTTGAAAAACACTAGGACGGGGGGGCAGTCCTTCGAGATCCTTTAGTGCTTTTCTTCACAAGCAGATTTTTATTTAAATCTGGGTTTATTTTTAGTTATTAATAATAGTAATAATAATAAACCTCTAGTTAAAAATAACAAACCATTTAAAAACAATCATCTTGCTGTTTAACCAGAGGAAAACATTTTCTGTAACAGATTTTCATTATGAGAGAATGTTTTGTAGATGTGTACCCTAAACTGGACTAATTGCTATGTACAGGGATGTGCGGCTTGGGAGGAACGGAGTGGAAGAGATAAAATGTCACCCTTTCTTCAAGAACGATCAGTGGACGTTTGACACCATACGTGAGAGTAAGTTATTGCATTACTTATTATTTTTATTTAATGTTTTGTAAATGTTTGTATCTTAAGTCATGTGTGAGCTATGTACAGTATGGTGGAAAGAAAACAGTAAAAGTAACAGTAAGATTGTTCATTAATATAGTGTGGTTTTTTTAAGACATATGTTTTGTTTGCTTCTGTTTAGTCCTTACATTTCTTCGATATATATTTGTCTCCATCTGGTGCTGTGTGGGCTATCTGGTGTACATTTTAAAGACCCATGCAGTATATCCTCAAAGCCCTGTTGAAAAGATAAAAGTTAATGTACGCAGTGTAGGACGTGCAGTTTCACTTTAATGGGTACATGTTGTAGATGATCTATAATGACTGGGTTGCTGAGAAAGATTGCTGGGTATAAACATTGTAATCTGTGTTCTGAGCAGTTTGGAACTTGTACCCAGCCCATGCTGAATGTCAAAAATGTGTTGTGTTTTTTTTTTTGGTTTTGTTTTTAAGTGCAAGCTGTATATGTAATGTATGTATTGAGGTGGAACTGTTATAAATGTTCTTATTTATAACATTATTATAAAAAAAATATAAATCATTGTTATACGTGGTTAAACATACTATAGCTTTATTTTCTCACTGCTTGTTAGAACTTAAAGTAGCGGGGGTCTGTTTCAAAGCTCTTCAAAGTGGCCGCTCTAGTGCACTGATGTGTAAGGATTATTGCCCACATTGTCAAACAGGTAACACAGCAATAACAATCCATGATGTGGTACAGAACTGAAAAGCCAGAGCTCTTATGTTTTTAATCCCTGTTCCTGCAGTGATTTAGAGGACAGATCTCAAACACCAGTGCACTAGAGCGGCCATTTTGAAAATTGCTTTAGAAGTGTAAAAAGTTGGTCGGATGTTAACAATGAAAAGAAAGATTACAGGTACATTAATTGAACACATCGGGACGTATAACGCTATATTTTTCGGAACCCTGTTACTTGCTCTCTAAGTGCATTTTGAACATGGTATTCTGCATAAAACGTTCATGACATAGAAACATGTTTAGACCCCAGAAAGAATTGTTGCTTATGAAAACCAGCCTCCAAAGTTAAAATGGCAATATGCATGGGTGGAGCTTCCAAGGTAAATAGTGCTCACCTGACACCACAAGAGCTGGAACTATGTGGCAAATAATAAGCTGTTTAAATCCAGCTCAAATTCTGGTCATGAGGTTAATGGGATTGACATAGCTGAACTCTGTTAAATGGGACAAAAATTGAACATTTATTTCTGTATTGCTCTAGGCCAGGGGTGTCAAACTCAGTTCCTGGAGGGCCGCAGTGTCTTCTGGCTTTCGTTCCCCCCGAGCTCTCAGTTACTTAATTGGTCTAATTATTTGATTAACTGGACACATTTAACACTTCTCTTCAGGCCTCAAAATGTTTCATAGGTAGTGTACCTTGAATCAAATGCATTTTTAAAACCATCAACTAAAAGACCTTGAAAAATATTAACTGTCAAACTCAACAAATAATTAGATCAATTATGTTAATTGAGAGCTTACGTTGGAATGAAAACCAGAAGACCCTGTGGCCCTCGAGGACTGGGGTTTGACACCCCTGCTCTAGGCTGACCTTTCAAGAATATCAATAACATCACTTGGTTTAAATACACTGAAGACCAACATACTGTAGGGACACACTTCAGAGTGTTCTCTAGTGTGCTGGCAATGAGTATGGTGGCAGTCTGTAACCATCCAAACTTTGTTTTTACTAATGTAGCCGGTGAAGTAAATCATACATGTAGTTATATATTTTATTTTTTTTAATTACATACTGCCAGTTTTTAAGTGTAAGAAAAAAAAAAAAAACATTTTTCAAAGATTTGTTCTCGAGGTCACCATTCTCTTGAAGGATTTATGACAAGAGTTTTCTGTGTCCACAGCTGCAGCTCCTGTAGTGGCAGAATTAAGTAGTGACATAGACACAAGTAACTTTGATGAAATTGAAGATGACAAGGGAGATGTTGAAACTTTCCCTGTCCCCAAAGCCTTCGTTGGAAACCAGCTGCCTTTTGTAGGATTTACCTACTTCAGGGATAATCAGTAAGTGCATTTTTAGAACTGGCACCTAAGCATCGTTCATTCTCATTTTTTTTGTTGTTTTGCATGCGAAACAGAAACTTGTACATGTTAAATAAGGCTGCCTGAGCGCTGTTATAAATGGGTAATTGTATGTAAAAATAATGTGATATCTTTTAACAACTGTAAGTTGCCCTGGATAGGAGCGTCGGCCAAGAAATAAATAATAATAATACACCTAGGACTATGCATGTTGATTAGAAGCATTAAGCATTGTTTGCGCATACCCTTTTTTTAAAGGTTTCGGAATGTTTCCAGTAATCTTCAAAGCTGTCAGTAGCGCACTGAGATGTTGTAGAAAAACTTCAATACTCAGACTACAGAGGACTTTTAAAAAATCTGGAACCGAGTACCCTCTGAAAAATACCTGGGTATTTCAAACCAGCATCTGGCAGCATAGCATTAAATTATTCACTTAAAAGGCACCCTCTAGATCTGTTATGTGTTTTACTGCTTTCCTAACCTCTCTAGTAGGCAAATTGGAAACTGTGAGAAGTGCAGAAATGTAAAACCTGAAAGAGGACAATTCCGGCACAACAGGCTGCTAAAGCATTTGGTTGATAACCGGATCTGATTTGTGTACCAGGTACCCTTGCCTATCTGTAATTAAGAAAGAGAACCCCTAATTAACCCCTAATCAATTTGCAAACTTTCAGAACTGAATATTTCATGCATTATATTTCCGCATGGAATAGTTATGCAGAAGGGATCAACATCAATTACTTGCCAAATACATCTTGAATCCTCAAGGTGCAGCATCAATTGCAAAGGTTTGTGTATTACATACATGTTGGGTATTGACATGTAAGTCTTGCAGCCTCAATAAGCAAGCTCTTCTGAACTGCACTGGTGGAATAAACATGCATATATAAAGTGTCATTGTTGTTTGAGTGAGTTAAATAAAGCATTTCATGTTTTGTGTGGTTGTTTCATTTAAAGAAAGAAAACGTTTAAGTAAAGATTAGCAAGATTGAAATTCAGAAAAAAGTTTGAACATGCCTATCAGCCAAGCAGGATTTTGTAAGTGAATAAAAAGTTGGCTGATTTTATTTAAAAAAAAAAAAAAAAAAAAAAGCTTATACAAAAAGGTTAGTGGAGATTTAGATCAGATAGGCATCTGGCACAGTTATTGAGATTTTAAATAAGAGCTGTTTCTTTTCTGCAGGTTGCTAAGTGACTTAAAGCCATCCTCTGTAGAAAATGAGTGCACAACTTCAGATAAAGGAGAGGTGGGTGTCTAGAGATTTATTATAATATAGTTTGTAATTACTTTATTGACATACTGTAGATATGTTTGTATTGCATGTAAACTTTGCCATGCATAATTATTTTGGTTATATACAAATGCATAGAGTAAAATGGGTCAAACTTTATTATGTTTGTGTTTTAGAAATTAACTGTTTGTTTTGTAGTAGGTTTACTTTTTCATATGCAGAAAAGAGGCTGGCTTTGTCATTCCCAGATAGCTTTTATTAGCCATGGTTTATTATAAAGGCAATGCTTTACTGCAACCTTTTAAAATGTGAGAGGACTTCTTTGTAGTCGGACATTCTAGAAGTGGTAGTCTTCTAAGGCTACAATACAGCAGTAGACTGTTTTAGTCAAAGTAACTGTTCATATTTAATATGATTAAGCACT
Source organism: Acipenser ruthenus (assembly GCF_902713425.1). Taxonomy (NCBI): domain Eukaryota; kingdom Metazoa; phylum Chordata; class Actinopteri; order Acipenseriformes; family Acipenseridae; genus Acipenser; species Acipenser ruthenus. Next base: position 73,781,295 of record NC_081194.1, read on the forward strand.
GGTAATTTTTAGTTAGTTTTTTTTTTCAATTTACAGGTCAGTGTAGCGGGAAGTGACCTTTATACTGGTGTTTTCTTTTTTCTTTAAATCTGTTCCTTGTCTACATACTGTATTTTTATGTACATTAATTCTCACAAAATTAAGCTTTACACATCATTCACTGTCTGACAGTCTGCACAGCTGCAGAAGAAGCTGCATCAGATAGAAGAGAAGCTCAACAATGAAATGCAAGCCAAAGATGAGCTGGAGCAGAAATGCAGGTACATGTGTGATGTGTTTGTTTGTTTTAATGCTGTATTATGTGATAAAAAATTGAATCTGCCTTGAAGTGAGAACGCTCTGTTACATTGTGTTACTAATCAATGAAGAAAAGGGCTGTCTCTACTGGAAAAAGCTGCAGAAAAAACATTTCTGTGTTCTGAATTCTTAGAAAATAGTTTCTTACATCAACAATAAAAAAAAAAAAATAAAAAAAATTAAGCTCTGTTTTGTGGTGCTTAAAGGTCCCCTGAAACGAGATTGCCACAGGAAATGTACGTACCAATCGGTTGTCTTTTTATATAAATCCTATCTGAGTTATCGCTTTCTGAACCCACAATCTCAATCAACAGGTTTCTCTTAAAACAGAAGAGTAATGCTAAATAATACTAAGTTAACTCAAAATTGTGTTACAAAATGAACATATTCCTGTCAACAAATACTTTAGACAGCAATCAAGTTAGATTTCTATTGAATTTATATGTATACTGATCTTGTCAGATGTTACAAAGTTCTGAGATCAATCGGCTACTAGGAACCAGACCTGCTTAGATGGGCCAAATGGCGGCCTCCTCGTTTGTAAATGTTCTCATGTTACCGAATCTCGTGTCTAATGGTCTAAACCAAATAATTAAATTGTAATTAAACTGCTCGGAATGAATAGTTGGTGTATTCATCTTTTTTTCTTGATTCCTCTCCTAGAGCTGTTGGTAACCGTCTTGAAAAAACATCTAAAGAGCTGGATGAAGAGGTGATGTTTTTTGTATTCCATCAAACCAATAACAAAATGTATATTATAGATTGCATGTGAATACAGTATGTGGGTTTTATTTATTTTATTTATTTTTTTTTTTTTTTAATAACTTGAATGGTATTATCTTTTAAAAGATATAAACTTTAGTTTAATTTATGAAAAATGTTTGATAATCATTTGAAAATCTAAAAAAGTAGGTAATGCAGGATTTAAATTTTTGGTTTAAGTGGGTCTAGATGTTGTAGAGAATAGGGCTATATCCTATATTTACAATAACCACAAGAAGTTTTAATCTTATCAAGTCCTTTCCTGCAAAATGATCACATTAATAGGTAAATAACCTCTCTAGTCATACCCGACACACCAAGTATGACCAGCCCCAGGGACATTAGAGAGCTTCCAAAGCACGTTTCGGAATCCGTATTGATTTCTATGGTCATGCCTTTGTGTGGCTATCTGAGTAAATGTACCTACAAGGCAGTGATTTGATTGCAGTTGTGGGTTGGGGATGAAGAATGAAGAATCTGGAAAACTAAGTTACCTGCTTTTGTAAATTTCTTTAAGGTTTTATTTGTCATTCATCGTTTGCCATAACCTGGTCTGGAAACTAATTTTACAAGGTCTTATACAGTACAGTAAGAAATAGAAAAATACATTGATAATCTGATTTTCTTGTCCATAGTAGATTCATTTGTGTGTTAACATTCCAGATTAGCTCCAGGAAAAATCTTGAATCAAATCTAAGGCAATTGGAAAGGGAAAAAGCGTTGCTGCAGCACAAGAATGTAGAGTATCAAAGGAAGGCTGAAAACGAGGCAGACAAAAAACGCTGCCTTGAAAATGACGGTATGTGGATTGGCATTTGTTTTTAAATGGTGTGTGTGTGTGTGTGTGTATATATATATATATATATATATATATATATATATATATATATAGATATAGATATATATATAGATATAGATATATATATAGATATATAGATATATTTATATATATGTGTGTGTGTGTGTGTGTGTGTATATATATATATATATATAAGATGATTTCCATTACACAAGAGTAGATGTTAAAACTTCATGCTGATTTGAACTCGGCTCTCGCCAAGATAAGCACCAACTAAGACGATGTAGATATCCTATATATATATATATATATATATATATATATATATATATATATATATATATATATATATATATATATAGTAATGTCAAACATGTTGCAAGTCATTGATTTAAATTGTATTTATAAAAATAAATAAATAATGCATAAAATACTTTTACAGTTAACAGCCTAAAGGATCAACTAGACGATTTGAAGAGGCGGAATCAGAGTTCTCAAATATCGAATGATATGAATGTACAATTACAAAGACAGGTGTGTGTGTGATCACAAAGTGTTTCTTTCAGTGCCACACCATAGACTGATGTAAAGTGGGGAATTAAATACTGATGTGTGTAAAAACCATATTTGATTGCATGTGTTTAACCCAAATTACAATTGATTTAATATCATGCATTTCAAGACCACCATCTTAATCTCGTTTTTACTGCATTTAAAAAAGAAAGGACGGGTATAGAAACCAAATATCTGTTAGCAACCACATCTCTTTCTATGTCTGATTGACCATTCAGAATGAATTTTGGCAGAAGGTGCACATGGTAGCATTTTTTCATTCAACTTGGGCTTTTCAGTTTTCTTAAAGCACTTTTTTTTTTTTTTTTTTTTTTTTTATTTGTTTGTAGTTTTAAGCCCCATGTCAGTTCCAGCACTACTAAAGCCCATGTAGGTCACTGTTCATGTTGCTAATCATTTTATTTTACTCATGTGGCTCATTAGCTGGATGAAGCAAATTCCTTGTTGCGCACAGAGTCTGATACAGCAGCCAGGCTGAGGAAGAACCAGACAGAGATGACAAAACAATTACAACAGCTGGAGTCAAACAATCGGGAACTGCAGGACAAATGCTGCATGTTGGAAAACGCCAAACTCAAACTCGAAAAGGACTTCTTCAGCCTGCAGTCAGCCTTGGAGTCAGAAAAGCGAGATCGAAGCCAAGGCTCGGAGATCATAAGCGATTTACAAGGTATTTGACGCTGCTGCCTTAGTCTGGTCAAGCTTTGTTTTAATAGCATTATTTTTTCAGTAATTAAAATTGTCTCAATACTGTTACTATACAGTTGCAGTTTTGCCTCAGCACTGCTTAAAACAGCGTAACAGACACATCTTATACTAAATTCCAGCCAGTTTTCTGTCTCATTCTGCTGTTTATGCAGTTCTAGAAGGGATTACACCCTGAGTGTTTACCACAAATCTAACCTGACATGTTTCTGGATACAGGATTTAGTAATTTTTGGGGTGTGTTCTGCAATGTTATAGCAGTTCATAGCTATTTCCTGTTAGCAAATGGTTTTACGGTTATGAAGCATAGTCAGTCATTGTTTAATACTGGGCTTAGTTATATTGTTGGCTCCAAAAACTTTGATTGTTCCTGTGCTCTGTTAGCCAAGCCTGCCAGTTATCTACTGATAACAAGAAGCAGTTTTTTTTGTTATGTTTTGTGAGGCAGTAATATTGGACTGAATATAAAAACTAGGTAGCTCTGGCTATATATATATATATATATATATATATATATATATATATATATATATATATATATATATATATAATATGGCAGCTTTATTACCACTTTCTTAATATTTTTTAGGACGAATCTCTGGTCTGGAGGTGGAGCTCAGAAATGTTAAAGGTTCAGTATCCAAAGCTGAAATGGACAAAAGGCAACTTCATGAGAAGCTGACAGACATTCAAAAGGTGAGCTATGATAGATCTTAGAAAAGCATAAGCAAGGCACTTTTTTTTTTCTGAATACTGTGAAGTAGAAGTACAATTATAAATTGGCTTACAAGTATTTAAACCTTCCATTCTGTTACTTCTGGCTAACAATTGGAAACATTCAGCTTTTTCTTTTGTACTCTACTTTATGCAAGTTGGAGGTTAATGTAGATTACTGAGTTGTGTATCAGTGTAAATCACAGTTCTGATGGAACGTGTTTACTGGTTTAAATTGGCGAGTCTGAGTCGTATGTATACCATCATTCTCTCTGTTCTAATCTATTTTATATTCTTGTCCCCCATACAGGAGAAGAATAACATTGAAATAGACATGACTTACCAATTGAAAGTGCTGCAGCAGAGCCTGGAGCAGGAGGAAGCCGAGCATAAAGCTACAAAAGCACGGCTAGCAGACAAAAACAAGATCTATGAATCCATTGAGGGAGCAAAGTCAGAGGCCACGAAAGGTAAGTGAATTGGAGGCTTGAAACAAAAACATATGCTGTTAACATTGCCTTCTCAGAAAAGGTGATATGAAATCTCAATTGTTAATACAAAAAAATAATTGTGACGATGATATGAAAGATAAAAATGTTATTTAAAAAAATAATGGACAACCAATTGTACATAAGGATTTTCATTGAGGTGTTCTGATGAAGAGATAATTATTTGATTCTTGGGGATTTGAGTATACAAAAGTTTACATTAGAGGCACATTATAATGATTTCTCCAGGCACCATTTATATTGTATATATTAGCCTCAAATGTATTGCTGTGGCTTCACTGTGATGTAAAAACCGCAGCCTGATCATGTGCTGGGATTGTTGTTTATAACAATATTCCACTGAAAAGGTTTGTTTTTGCCACAGAGATGGAAAAGAAGCTTCAGGAGGAAAGAACATCAAAAATGAAGGTGGAAAACTTGTTGCTGGAGGTTGAGAAGCAGTGCTCTATGCTAGACTGTGATCTCAAACAGTCACATCAGAAGTTGGAAGAGGTATATAGGCAGAAGGAAAAACTAACAGAAGAGGTATGCCCTGAATCCATAATAACTATTATTTATTTTACTTTCATCCTGGTAGTGTGGCACCCAAATATGGATCCCAAATTATAGTGAAAAAAAGTGTATATTTTTAGATATTCACAACTCTCAGCTATTTAATATGTCAAACACATTTTGCACATTTTTTTTTTTAATAAGAAAACCAGGAGGTCAGTTTATGGACTAAAGCTGTAACAAGTTTTGTATCATTAACCTTGATCAATCTGTGACATTACATACACATGATTATATTTTTGAACCTCTGGTCAGTTGGGGATACTCATAGATTTGATCAACACTGTCACAAATAAATCTGAACATTTTAGTGTTATTAGCAAGCATATAGGTTTGAAATACAGTTTAATACTAGATTACTTGCATTGATCTGCATAGGTCAGCAGTAGACACTGCAGGCAAGTAAATCAGCAGTATAACATATTAGTTTGCTGCATTGTTGAATGCTGCCTCAGTCTCATGCATTTTGAGATTGTTTCTATGTATGGCGTGCCCTGTTCTGCCATGAGGGAAACACATGAGATTCTTTGAGATGCTGGTTTTAATTATTTGGAAAAGGCAGTTAAAATGATTAAAGTATCAGCCTAATAAAAAGCATATAAAAATCTGTGTTCCTTTGGCACATTAAGGCTGTCTGTGTCCTGACCAGAAATGCGTTCTTTCAGGTGAAGAATCTGACGTTGAAAACAGAGCAGGAGACACAGAAGCGCAGTCTGACGCAGAACGACCTGAAGATGCAGAGCCAGCAAGTGAACTTGCTGAAAGTGTCAGAGAAGCAGCTCAAGCAGGAGATCAATCACCTCTTGGAGATCAAATCGACCCTGGAGAAACAGAACAGTGAGCTGCGCAAGTAAGAAAATGAATTGCCTCCCAAGTGCAGTAAAATTTAGATGGCTTTGCACATGTTACATTGCCACGAAAAAAAATCATCATTGATAAAGCAGAAACAATAGTCTTAGTTTAAATTAATACATTTATAACTGTGAAAGGTCAATAGTAATTGTTGTTACAGTACTGTTTAGTTGCAATCAATACATTTTCTACTAGTAATATTTTCATTGGTGAAAATGTGAAAGGCCTTATGTATGTCCATAGCACAGTTTACGGCTATCAAATTTTCACCCGACAGTGCTGATGGATTTTTTTGTTCTGAAAGAACACCACATGACATCTGATTTTATTTTACTAGTTGTGTTTATTTTATGTAGTAAAAGATAAACTAGAAGTTGTAATTTCTTCAGTGACATTGAGAGAATTTTAGTGAAACGTTTATGAAAAGGTTTTACCAAATGTCTTTGTTGTTCTACAATATGTATTCTACCAGTTAAATGTGTTTATTTTATACAAAAAAATTGATGATTCTACGGTAAAACTTTGTGCTGTGCCTTTATCATCAGACATAAAGGACACTGAAAACGTTGTCTCCTAAATGAGTTTGTTAGTTGAATTGTTAGGTTTTCCAAGGTGTGTGTGCGTGTGTGTGCGCGCGTGTGTGGTTATTTATAACGAGCGCTGCAGCTCATCTATTTTTCCTGAGAGGTGTCTGGTTTTGTTTTAAGGGAGCGCCAGGACGCAGATGGGCAGATGAAAGAACTTCAGGATCAGTTTGAAGCTGAGCAGTACTTCTCGGTATACTTTTTAAATTGTTTAATGTACAACAGGCTTTCTTGTGACTGCATGTTAGGTAGCAATGTGAAACACTTTAAGTCCTGCTTTTTGACCTGATGGTTTTAAATGCAGATAGACAGATAAATAGATAGTATATATATTTCTAAAATATTGTATGCTTAAATATACCAATTAAATTATCAACACTGCTGGGCAGCAATTTCTCGTTAACATGGGGTTTAAACCATAAATTCCATTTTCGATGGCACTGCCTTAAACACTAGGCTAAACTACACACATAATAATAAATGCTAACTACCACTATACTCCTACTACCAGTATACACTTCTGCAAACAATTAGGGTTTATTTACATACTCATCGACACACTCGTTGCCAGTACTGCAATAAATGCCAGACCCATATTGGTGTCCTTGGTGATGACCCACCATTTTGAAGTGTGGGTGGCAACAGGTATGAAGGCTATTTGAATATTCTCACTTGACACCTCACTTGATATCTGCTTTTCATTAGCATGAATATAGAAGTGTTTGGGATTATTGAATCTATGACTACACCTCATTGTTTGGAGCAGGATATATTTGTACATGTTTGTACAGAAAAATGATTTATCATAAATCTGTGCTCTACCAGATATACCTATTGTCAAATGTAGTTGGACAGGGTAGCATACATTAACTCTTGATTAATATAATTGCAGACCCTGTATAAGACCCAGGTTCGAGAACTGAAAGAAGACTGTGAAGAAAAGAACAAGCTGTGCAAAGAAATGCAACAGAAGCTCCAGGAGCTGCAAGATGAGAGGTAGCATTCTGTTCATTGCGGGAATTTTATTACTTTGTTCATGTCAGAAAGCAGTTGTACTTCAAGAAAGTTAGATTTTAACCTTTCCAATCCTCGTGTGTGTGTGTGTGTATGCGCTTTTGCAGAGATTCCCTGGCAGCACAGCTGGAGATCACTCTGACCAAGGCAGACTCTGAGCAGCTGGCTCGCTCCATTGCTGAGGAGCAGTACTCTGACCTGGAGAAAGAGAAGATCATGAAAGAGCTGGAGATCAAAGAGATGATGGCCAGGCATAGACAGGAGTTGGCGGAAAAGGACTCTACAATAGGATCGGTCAGTTGGACCCAAATTCTGTGCCTTAAATTACCAAGATTGTATTTTTATATTTGTGTGATTGACCATTACAAAGTAATGACACATAATCAAAACATTAAAAGTGCTTATTTCTATAGTACCTGTCACATTCATTCAATCAATCCTAAAATAACCTGTGTTTGACCAGTTTTCGAATGACTAGCTGAAGATATATACATACGTACAGGTGCCTCCAACAGTTTTTTTCAAATTGAAAGACTTTCTGTCAATACTGTGTTTTTCATTATAATCCCTAAAAAGAATTAGCAACATTTCTGATTTTTAATAAACCTTGTATTTTTTTTCAGCTGGAGGAAGCTAATAGAACATTAACCAGCGATGTGGCAAACCTAGCAAATGAGAAGGAAGAGTTGAACAACAAATTAAAAGAAACTCATGAACGTAAGTAAAATATATTGGGCTTTGTTTTTCTGTCTAATTAAATCAAAAGGCCAGCCCTCTGGAGTCTACAAGCTCTCCTTGTGTAGCCATGAATGTTTTTTGACCTGAATATGTACTGCTTAAAACAGAACTGCAGAAGGTGATAGAAGAAGAACAAGCCATGGCAATGACCAAGTTGCAGTTTGAGAAACAATTGCAGTCTGAAAGAACACTGAAAACACAGGTAAGAATATCAGTTTATCATTATATTTAATCTGAATTCTGAGCAAATTTTGCTGCGTGGGAAGTATTGCATTTTATTCAACATTTAATTATGCAATGCAAAGCTAGACCATATCGTGTTATCGGTTAGCATGCATGACACTTTTTTTTTTTAATATATAATTTAAACCTAACATTTTGCTATAACATTATTAATGACACCTTTAAAATGTGTAGTATTTTCTTTCTTTCTTGGTCCTTGTGAAAAGCACAGTCATAAAAGCCATATTAACAAATTTGCTATCTGAATTATTTGAGAAAGTTCAGACTTATTTAAATTCTCAGTGCAGGCGTATCTGACACGGTTACATTTAGTTTTCATACTGAGAACAGTGTTTTCATTGGTACGTGATGGCATGTAGGAACTTTAAATAGTAGCATTCCAAATGTGGTATTTTCAAGCCGAAATTTGATTTATTTGTTTATTTATATGGGGGGGGGGGGGGGTGGCAGTACTTGGAACTAGTGATTTTCACTAGCTCATTCCTTTAATCTGTGCATTTACCTGTTTTCACGCTATCCTATGTAAGTATGCGGTTAAGATTAAGAGCTATACTTCTCCTTAATGTAATATATCTTATCTTATTTATATATATATATATATACACACACACAGTATATTCTTCATTTTTAATTGCGGGCGTGGTACTGTCGAATTCCAATTGTAAAAACGCTCGGTGTGTGTCGGCAGGCTGTCAACAAGCTGGCGGAGATCATGAACCGCAAGGAAGTGCGGGTGGGAGCGGGCAGCAAGCGAGGGAACGACACCGACGTGCGCAGGAAAGAGAAGGAGAACAGGAAGCTGCAGCTGGAGCTCCGGTCTGAGAAGGAGAAACTAAACAGCACGCTGATCAAGTACCAGAAAGAGATCAATGAGATGCAAGCGGTAAGGTTGTTTTTAATGAGTTTGAGCACGTTTTCGTTGGCCTAACCTTGATGGACACACATGCTAGAAGAGAACAGATTGAAATGTCTTCATCTACCAACCATCTACCACCGTTAACATTTTATGTGGTGTGGAGGGTTGCTTTTAGATGTTCTTTCTTTTGTAATGCACAAGATTATTGAAGAGGACTAATCATATTGGCTTAAGGGTTAAAATTGGGGAGGTATGGTGTGTGGTTTTTATATATATATATATATATATATATATATATATATATATATATATATATATATATATATACACACACAGTACCAGTCAAAAGTTTGAGTACACTTGCTGGAAACTAGTTTTTTTTCATAATTGCAATGTTTTACGTCGTATACATTTCTGTAAATACTTGAAAATGAAAACACATGTTACAATATACAAAACAAAACATAAGGAGTATCAAAGCAATGTTCAAGAAAATTGAAAATTGTCTCTAAATCTTGGATTCCTCAAAATAGCCACCCTTTGCCTTAATAACAGCCTCACAAACACGAGGCATTCGGTTAACAAGTTTCAGCAGGAAATCACCCGACATGTCTTCCCAGCTCTTCTGCGGCAATTCCCAGAGATGTAGGGCACTTGTGGGTAGCTTTGCTTTGTCTCTTCTGTCCAGTTCGTCCCATACAAATTCTATGGGATTGCATGTCGGCATGGTTCCATGTTTTCCAAGCAAAGCACCGTTACATAAGTACATTTTACATCTATACAAATTGTTAGTAACAATGAGAAAAGGGTCCCATTGTTTGTCAAGTTAGCTTAAAGAAGTCATTTAAGCAGTGCTTGTGTGTTATTTAATTTTATATAATAATAAACAGTTTGGTTAATATTACATTTCTATGTTTGTTTTTATAGCTCATAACTGATGAAAGCCAGGTGCGAATTGAGCTGCAGATGGCACTGGACAGCAAAGACAGCGATATTGAGCAGCTCCGCTGTCATCTGGCCTCTCTAAATATTCATAGTTTGGAAACAAGTATTGGCAGTGGACCAGATTTCGACACAGATGATGCATACCCTGGTACTAAATCAGTGGATTTGTTTATTAATGTGATTGTTTATTGTAAACGGTAGCATGTTCCATGAATTCAGAATGCTAATGTAGGGTAGGTGTGTTTTTCAATAATGTCCTCTTGTTAGAAAATACATTTAAAGACCAACATATAAGGCCACTTTGTACACAAAGCCAGTGTCATGTCACTTTTACATTTATTCTTTCTTCTGCTTTTGTCGTTTAATGTATTAATAGAAGTTCTCAGTTGCTTCTATACATTACTTTTCCCCTTTCTTTTCTTTTCTGTTGGTGTTTTCCCTGCTCTGGATTTTAGTTCGTATCACTCATTCCCACACTTCGGAGGCCATGTCTTTCACCTACCAGCATTCATCTACCTCTGTCAGCATTGACACTAAGCCTTCTCGAGCCTGTATGCTTTTGGACTCTGATTCTGACTTAGAGGAAGAGCCTGAACCTCAACCTGAACCTTTCCCTCACAATCCATCAGAACCTGAGAACACAGGTGACCTGCATGGAGAGTCTGCACAGCACACTGTTTCCCTACTGCACTTCTCTTTTCACTGACATGCTTATTCTTCTACCCACTGTGTTTCTGTATGGCTTAAAGTGATTTAACAACAGAAGTGCAGAATAGGATCTGTTTTTGCATGTGGTGTGTTTTTATTTATTTTTTTATTAAAGGCCTCTACTGATATTTTAAACTTTCCCCTTTTTCTGAGCTGCATGTTTTTACTTGTATTTTCCCCAAAGTACAATAGATAGCAAAGTGACAGAATATTTTGCTAAGTTTTTCCCATTTTGGGGTTCCCGAGTGGCTCATCCAGTTAAAGCTGGGAGCGCAGGATGAGTCACACAGCTTGGACGGCACCAGTTCGTGTCTGGGCTGTGCAAAGAGGCCGAAGCGGGCGTCACATTGGTTCTGACGCTCCTGGGGTGGAGGATGGGAAACCGGCAGGGACTCATTCTCCTCATCTCGCAACAGCAAACCCTACTGCCCAGACACCGAGCACATTCAGCGTGCATAAAAAGCAGGGCTGATCTCTGTTCTCTGGGATCGGTAGCCCCCCCACCTCTGCTCTGGATTGCTCGGCATAAAAGCGTTTCTCGTTTTAGGCTTGTGAGATCGGAGGATGCTCACATGCCCTCAGAACGTCTGTGCTGTGTGGGAACTTGCTGCGGTGAGGAGAAAAAACATAACTGGACATTCCAAATTGGGAGAAAATAAATTAAAAAATAAATTTAATTAATTAATTGGTCACTCTAAATTAAAAAAAAAAAAAAAAAAGAATGTTTTTCCAATTGAATTATTTTGCACATCAGCTGTTGGCTAATCTTGTATTGCTTAACACAAACACATACAGTTACCAATTTATCAGTGGTACACACACAAGGATGTAGCCAAGCTAGTCTCAACCTCTTACCAAGATAAATATTCTATTGGATAATGTTAGACTTGGACATATTTAGAACTTAGTGCAGAAAGAAGACAATACGATTCGCAGGTTTAATATTTTAGTGTTTGTTTTTTAAAGTGTAACTATGCATGCTTTTTATTAGCTGAAAGGCTGAAATATATATTTAGAAGCATCTGGATATTGTATATGAAATCTGTTTACAAAACAAATGATCTTTTCACAACTGTTGGCAAACATTGTTCTACACTTCATATATTGAGTTCTGACAGAACAAAGATTCCCGTTATTGCCTTGTTCCCACAACCATGCTGTACACAGTCAGACCAGTTTTGCTTTCGATGGAGTGCATTTTTCTATGTCTGATTTGTGCTTCACTACCATGACTGCTTGGTGTGTGTCCAAGTGTTTTGACTGCACTTAAATTAATCAAATCGTTGATATGCTGGTGACCTCCATTTGTATCGGTTAAGTAAAGCAGAGATAGATGGTGGTTCATTCACAACCAATAAACAGCCATAATCCCATAGAGGTGGAGACAGCGCTGGAGAGAAGGCTTTGGGTCTGGGAGTAACGTATCCTCTAATTTTAAGAGTAAAATGTATTTTCAGGGAGTAAAATGCAACATTACCTTGAAATCATGAATAATCTTGATAAATACTACAATCTAAAGGTAATGGGGTAGGCATTAAAAAAGAGCCTTCCATTTTAACTGCAATGTTACTTTGAACTCCTGTACAACCACGCGTGTGTTCTACAAGGTTCTTTATCAGGTCAGAGCGTTTTTTTTTAGGCATCACACCGACTGCAAATTAATTAATGCTACTTGTATTTTAACATAAAATTCAGCGAACATTTTAAAACTTCAATATAAAGCCCGACATAAATAAAATGAGGAAATGCATTAATAAGTTATAAAACAGTTTGTTTAATATAGGAACCGTTTTGTAGCTGTTGCCTCTGACGATGGTTCCAGTTGGATTTGTAGCTGGACTACGGTGTTTGTGTTTCAACCTGTGAAGCTTCGACTTGTTCCTATTCTTACTGTGATTGGCTGCAAAGACAGCAGGGCTAGCCAGAGACTGGATAATGTGTGTTGGGTTGTTTTTTTGTGTACAGTTTCCTAGTAACTGAAGCCATTGTGTTCTGGGAGACGTAGTTTTTAGTAGAAGTTTTAGGGGGGGCGGGAGGGGGAGACAGACAAGCTGTGCAGCAAAATTGCTATTGTAGTGGGTATTTCAGATTTGTTAATGCTTAAAAATGGCAGGTACGCAGCTTATCTGGATACACTGAGTGGAGGCATACATGTCACACTTCAGATTTTCATATAAACAGAATCAGGAGGGACAGTTATTCAATTGTTAGCCTATTTTCATGATGCTGATCATTTTGTATTTACAGTGGTGTTTGTATGCTACCAATATACATGGTACAGATATTTATTTTTCTTTTTATATAGAATCAAGATTGGAAGGGTGGCTCTCCTTACCATTTAGGAACAATACTAAGAAGTTTGCATGGGAGAAAAAGTATGTTGTCGTGAGTAGCAAGAAAATTCTGTTCTACAACAGCGAGCAAGACAAAGAACTATCCAATCCTTACATGGTTTTAGATATCACGTAAGTGTTCAAACTTCATTATGCTAATTCATTTAATTGAAATGCACATTTTATAGGCATCTTAAAACTTAAGTTGTCAGAATCTGAGTGTGTTGTGTTAACATTTACCCAAAAGAGATAAGCAAAGACATTTTATTTGATCTTGATTCTTTTTTTCAGCAAACTGTTCCATGTCCGACCAGTAACGCAGACGGATGTATACAGAGCAGATGTCAAAGAGATCCCAAGAATTTTCCAGGTAAAACTTGAGCTGTTTACTTGACTTCCTATGTGCAAAGACCCACTATGGGCTTTTTTTGCCTTATTATCGTGGCTTATTCTGTGGCAATACCAAAATTCAGCACTTTACATCGGCTAGGTAAGCCACAGCATGTGTAGATGTACCAGAGATAACTTTGTACCATCACTGATCATTTTTGTTGTTGAATAGGTATTAGGTTTCATAAGTGTGATTGATTATTTTTGTTGAATTTAGGACTTTTTTTTTCTTTTTATGACCTGAATGTATTATTCTGCACTTCTATTGGGTATGACAATGTACTATGACCACTGTACTGTAGTTCACATGCAATTATATGTAAAACTGCTCATGTACATGAATGGAGTTTAAATATAAATATATATATATATATATATATATATATATATATATATATATATATATATATATATATATATATATATATATATATATATATATATACATTTTCTATTTTAGATCCTGTATGCCAATGAGGGAGAGAGCAAAAAAGAACAAGAGTTCCCTGTAGAACCACTGCCTATTGGAGAGAAGTCAAGCTACATTTGCCATAAAGGACATGAATTTATTCCAACACTATATCACTTCCCCACTAACTGTGAGGCTTGCACAAAACCTTTGTGGAACATGTTTAAACCCCCACCTGCCTTGGAGTGCCGTCGCTGTCACATCAAATGTCACAAGGATCATATGGACAAAAAAGAGGAGGTTATTGCTCCTTGTAGGGGTAAGTGAATCTAATGTGACCATTTAGCTGCCAGGTGTTTAATCTCTGTTACAGCTTCCTCATGATGTGTTTGTTTTTCAGCTAAGTTCACCTACAAGAAGTTACTGAAGAAATGGTCACAGAGTTCTGTAATACTGCCTAGCAAACTACTTTGAGCTAAATACAGTGCAGTCCACTTGGCAGGGGGAATCTTTAAAAGGGGCTCGGCGGGTTTGAAGGACATTGTTACTCGCTGAAGGTTAAACGTGGGCTTAATGGACTCATAATGCCTCCATTTGAGCCCATGCATTCAGCTGCTGAAATATTTATCACTCAAAGCGGCTTTCTTGCTTGCTATTACTTCCGCATAGCGGGTGAATGAGATGCAGGCATTTTCCATTGCAAAAGCCTGCTTAATTTTTACAGAAGACAGGACAAATGTTATGCTCCATACCAATCCTGCCTTTTTGCCAAAGACAATCTCTGCCATGTCAATCCATGTCAACCAGTCTGTGGAATTGGAGGCTTTCCATCCACCTCCTTTCCAGTCTGACAGGGAGCGACCGCTCCATACCCTCTCTGCCCTGTGTGGGCACTAGCTTATTATGTTGACAGGACAAGTTGGAGACAGTCTAAACAATTTGTCTGCTATGCGGCTAAATCCGATGGTCAAGCCCTGTCTAAGCAGAGGCTGTCCAAATGGATAACAGACACAGTCAAAACTGCCTTTGAGCTGGCCAACTTTTCCCCTCCAGAGAATCTCACTGCCCATTCCAATTTTTTAATCCTAGCTTCTTGTTACTGGGGTTCTGAATGGTAACGCACAAGGCAGTCTCGGCTTAGCCTTGTAGCATTCTGGTCGTTCTGCAAACTTGCCCCTGGTTCCCTAAAATAGAAATGCAACAATTAACCTTCAAGGTCGCTGCGTCCATGATTGCAGCAGGCTTGAAGGAAAAACGACGCCGAGATCTGTGCGCACAGTCCTTTTGTGCCCTCAGGGGGGAGCCATAACTGCGTCACAGGCTTTAATATATCTTATTCAGGTTTCCAGGTCTTTAGGAGGTAAGTTCCCATTTGGTAATGTTTTCGGTGTATAGCTTGTAACTTGGAAAACGCAATTACTGTTTTCAAGAAACATAAGTAGTTTACTGTTCCTTTAACTAGTTTCCACATCAATTTTCTATACATAAACACAAGTGTTTTCTCATTGCATCTTATACCCATATTTCCTTTTATTTTAGTGAACTACGACATTTCAACAGCAAAAAATCTGCTGTTGCTCGCAAATTCACAAGAAGAGCAGCAGAAGTGGGTAAGTCGGCTGGTAAAAAAGATTCCAAAGAAGCCACCTGTGCCAGATCCTTTCGCCAGATCTTCTCCTAGAGCGTCCATGAAGGTACAACCCAACCAATCCATTCGCCGACCGAGCCGGCAGCTTCCACCAAACAAACCAAGGTAACAGAAAAAAGAGATGTCACTGCTGCTCTAAACTGTAGTAGAGGTTATACATAACATGTGACAAAAATATTAACCTTATGCTTGCTACACATAGTTTTTTTTTTTTAGATAATCGTAAAACATGTTGCGCCACACAAAATATAATACGCATTTTATTGTGTTTTTATTTATTTATTTTTTTTAAGTAAAATTAAAATTATACCAGTTTATGGAACATACTGTCGAACGCTGAATTTATCTCGCTGGCTATTCATTAACCCATCCACTGTTACATCTTGTTTATTACTAATCTTTGCAACATGTTACATTTAGGGCTCCAACATGTATGTACATTGTTTATTGCTAGAACAGTCTTTTCTTTTAGAACAAAGTAGATCAGGCCCAAAGTGCTAAAATATTCTGTTATTATAAGGATTACATATTCTTCATAGGGCACATGTCAAGAAAGACCAGGTCTGAATATCTTTCTGATAAACTAACAATATTCCCATATTTTTCATTTTTATTGCTAACGTTTGTAGCTCTGGCCCCATGCTTCGAATCATCCTCCATTGAATGTATATATATGTTTGTTCCCATATAGACAGTAAGTAATAGGGAGCTCTGGTTGCATTGTCATGGCATGTAATCATTACTAACAACAGCCATCGTGGTCTATTTGCTCTGCACGCTGTATCTTCCTACACTGCCTTCACAGACAAATAACGTGTACTGCATTGGTGCATGTGTAAATGTACTTCAGTCATGTAGCCGTTATTGTCTGAGAAAGCAGCAGTGTAGTGCAGTCTGACAGGATTAGTTTTTTTTCTCTTGAGTTAGAGACAGATGTAAAAGCACATTGCAGTAATTGCATCTATATTGCCCATGGTTCATTAATACTTATACTGGTTTCAAGAAGAATCTCTGTATCAGTCTCTCAGATCAGGCTTCCCTTTACAGATTGCTTGATTTGGCCTTTAAAGACTGGGATTGGTCATTTGATGATGTTGATGATGACGATGTTTTTGATTTCTGAAGAAATAAGAAAGGGTAACATTGGTGCCTTAGAGTGTGTTGATTTAGTTTTTGCAGTGATTTGAGATGATGCATGCTTTCTTTTCTGAATAATAGAAGTTGACACAAAGTTGACATGCTTATATTTTTTTTTGTTTGTTTTTTTCCTCCATGCATATAACTGTCCTGAATAGGTTCAATTAATTTAAATACTACCATTATTATTTAAAGAGCGAGTATCATAATTTAACCTTCATAGTGTTATACGTGCATTATTTTTCAATTATAAACAATTTGACCTGAAAACTTTCATGCTGTCTTTTACCGTTCTCTTGTTTTCTCATTTTGGAAAGACTGGTCACATGTTGGGTTACCTGAGCGAATCCTTTGTTTGTTTTCGGTTTAGGTCCCAGAAAAAAAAAAAAAAAAAATCCAGCCAACAATGTTATTTAAAAATAACACTGGCATGTTTTCAACAGACTGCAGGAATTCAGATTTACCTGTTTACCACAATACAGCAACCCGTCATTCGAATATTGCCATCTTGTCATTGGAGGAGAACAACACAGTCAGGTTAACTTATTTCTAAAATGACTAGTAATGATGCAAGTTCTTAGAATCAGGTTTTACGATAAACATTTGCAAATTAAGTATTAAGAGAAGTGTTTCCAAGACCTGTGGCCCTAACCACAGTTAAGAAAAGGATACATATAGGCAAAATAGAATATAAAAGGTCATGTTTTCATGGTGTCTAAAAATAAAACATGTCTAAGACCGATAGGCCATTGAGTTCATTCATCCCAGATGACACTGCTGCACGTAACACCAGACAAACCGTATCATGGAAACCTGTGCAGCTTCTGTAAAAGTTAGCTCGGAGGAACTCGATTTGAGAATAAGAGGTGCATCTGCTACTACCTAACCAGACAGAATGAAGACGCTAATTCCAAGACAGAAGCCAAAAAATATAAACATACCACCAAGATTAGGGATAGATTTCCAGAAGCCATTCATAATGCCAAAAAAAAGTGATCCGGAAAGACAGGAGACAGCAAGGTCAAATACTTATTACAGGTATTATTATAACTTTTATTAATGTGATACTGCCTCTTTTACTACAAAATATATAAGGCTGTTCCTCTGAACACAGTCGGCACTTTTCTCATAAAACCAGACGTAGTAGACAAATAGTTTTGTTGGATTTTAGTGTTCAGTTTGTAAAATGTAAACATTACAATACGGTAGGATGAATATCAAGGAAAACGCTTTTTCACATGTTGAAGTCTTCATTGACAACGTAAAACATGAAAAGTGTAACAGCTGGTTTCACATATCCCAATTACCACTGATACTGGTTTAAGATTAGGTAGTACAGGATTAATGCTGACCAGGCTCTGTGAAGTCAGCTATATGACTTCATCTGTTTGTTTTTTGCAGGCATTTGGGCTTGCAAATAGGCCTGGTCTTAAACGTTTACAACATTTTTATAGGTTGTTGTTTCTATTAGTTCTGCTAGAATATTTGCATTTAGATTTATCAAAATGTTTCTATACCATAGTAAGTTTATTTAGAGATTTGTGCTTGTCCTTTTTATATGGGGAGTTGGCAAATCTCTCTAAATTTACCACAGTCACCTGCAGATGAAACAACTTCCTCATGTCATTTCCAAGAAGGTCAAGGCTCAAATTGTCACACTGTGCATCAGACATTGATTTCATGTCCTTTTTTTTGTGCTTGCAACAGCCCTCCCAGGCCTGGCCCTCCACGGATTAAAAGGGAAGAATCAAGCATCGGAAATGCTGCTAAAATTTAAATCTGAACAAAGATTATTTTATTTGTTTATTCTATCAGCAAATTGTATTTTAGAAATGTTATTATAATGTTAATTATAATATTTTCTATTTTAAATGTGAAAGTGTGCAATGAATGATGCAACACTGTGGACCTATTCTGGATAGTTTCACAGAAAAGTTTTTTTTTTTTTTTTTTGGTCTGTGCCTGGATTTGTTTGTTTATTTTTCCTTAAGCATGTACTTCGTGCCCTTTGCAAAATATAGACTACAAACTGAACCTGGTGTGTTTAACAATGCGAGATTATTTGCAGGATTGTGTGTGAATGTAAATGCTTGTATGTGTTTTAGATGATGTTTACAAGTGTAGCAGGTTCTACTTCTTAGGAAATGCAATTCTATAGATTCTATCCTAGAGAATAGAAAAAACATTTTTTTTTTGTAGTATGTACGTACAGGATAGTGGCTCTTTCATTTGATATCGTATTTTAATGCAAAATAATAACTTATTTAATCAAGTTCTTTTTTTTTTAGTCATTTTTGTAAGGGATTGTGACTACATTTTGGGTCTGTTGACAGTATCTACAAAATGTTGGAGTGAGGGGGGTAAACACATTTTTTAAAGAATGTAGAACTACAGAAATGATTTAGGTGGGTGTTGGAGCAAGAATGCATATTTGAATTTAGCTAGGACTGGTATGAAAAAAAGGGCCTGCACAGAAGAGTGTTTTCCATCTTTTTTGTTTCTTATTAAATACAATTCTTTAGGTATGTCTGGAAAACAATCTTTAACTGACACCATCTTTTCTTTTTGTCTTCCCAGCTAACTGCCTTTTATTGGGATGCAGTCACTCTTCAAGGTGATGGGTTTCTTCCTAACACAAAAGAGACTGAAAAACATATATGGCGTACCAAAAATGCTACATATTTTTTAGAAAGACTTATCTATGTATCACCATGGTTTACAACACTGCTAAAATGTAGAATACTAATCCTGGGGGTAATAGATAGGGTTCTTGGGAAACTAACCAGGTTACTGGGTCTCTGTCTTATGTGCACACTTCTTCTGCAAAACTCACGGCACTACCTGCTGAATCACACTTATCATACTTGCGTAACTACTGCATCACCCCCAACAGAATGTCATGAAGTTTGCTTTGTTTGGGGTTGCAAAGACTGAACACTACAAAGACATTTTGGAGGATATTTGCTGGATACAAAATGGAATGGATTTTTTAAATATCATACACAGTACATGCTAAGAAGCTGCAAAAAAAACTATTAATAATTTGGATTGTCACCCACTCTATTATAATATTTAAAGAACACATTTATTTATTTTTCTTCACATTTGCAGCTATGCATTTGTATAAAGCCTTTGTGGTTATTAGGTTATATGCTTACAAGATCATATGGATATCATGCTGCATGTGAATGTTTATCAGCTGTGATACTGATAGTTTCAGAATGTTACTTTTACTAGAATATACTTAGTGACAACTGGTTCACTTTCTGTAAAAATATTGCCTTAATTTATAATTGTTTGCCAATTCCTAGAAAGTGAGGTTTACTTCCTGTTAGATAATTGATGTTAAACCAAGTTAGTAGTGCACTATTTGTATGCATAACTATTCAGTGTATTCCTATCTTTGAATATATACCTGAACAAAAAGGATTAGAAATATAATTTGAGCAATGTAAGGAAACTGTACATTTCATATCTAAATTAATATAAACGAGTGACCTTATTACCCAAAGAGTATGTTGAACTCTATTGTGTATTGTTTTCATATCTTCCTCACTAAGTGCTGACATTTTGTATTTATCTTTGGTTTGTGTATTCTAGATGTGTTTTATTATTCCAAAAAAAAAATAAAAAAATAGCGCATCTGTGACTATTATCTCTACTAAAATCTCACAGCACATATATACAATTCACAATCTTTAAAATATTTAACTACAGCATACTGTAGATATATTTTAAAGTTTCTGTAAAGAGTTCTCTTAACACATAGTGATAGCTACAGGGCTTCCGGTAATGTGTTGAGAATTCTCATAGCTGGGAAGAGAAACATTAAAAATGGCCCTGAAATATATATTTATATAAATATTATTTTACATGCCAACTTACAAAAAAAATATAATTTATATGGGCCTGTCCACTTTATTTAAAATGCTACATTGAAAATGCATGTTTTATACAGCTACATTATGTTAAAAAAGTAAATAAAATAATGTAAAATGTATTTGACAAAAAATGTTGTGTTTATTTAATTTGTTATTCCTTCACTGGGAAATTCCTGAACTTTCGAGGGTATTACTGGTTGCAAAGAGGGGTAATTATTTTTCCCTAAGGGTTTCCGTGGAATTGGATATTTCAAATAAATATCAGCGGCAACCTTTTTTTTTGCATGAGATCTGAGATTTATTGAGCTAATGCATGTTATAACCATTTGCGCACACTTTATGATGATAAACCGACATACCTCACTAACTTTGAACACTACTGTTTTAAATACTTAAAAAAAAGTGTGAATAATGGAGACAGATATTGAGACATAAATAAAATAAATCGGCACCCATATTGAGATATTGGACAGTTTCAAGCACTGCTATATTAAAAGCAAAGACTTGTGCACATCAATTCTAAAAAGTGCATTTTTTTAATGCAATATATATATAAAAAAAAATCAAATTACTTTATATGTAGGATACCCAATTATTTGTTATAATAGCATTATCCCAATGTGCAATACAATTATGCAAGTTAACACAAGAAATAACATACAGACAACCCACATGTTCAATGACCTTGCTTCTAAAATAATGTTTAGGTAAACAAGGTGACAAGTACAAATTGGTGTAGAGTAAATGGTTATTAATGCCGTCTTGATCCATGATGAATGACAGTGTACAGGGCTGGATTTACTCCTGCTTCTTTCCTCCTCTCCTGTAGTAAACTATGGTGGCTGTAACCCAGCCATTGAGAAGTAGCATAATGATGAACCTTGCAAGGACTGAAACAAAATCAAAGAAAACAAAATGTTATGGCTGACTGGTATACTTTGAGACTAAAGTTCCTTCTTAGAATCTAATTGACTAACTATTATAGAGCAGGTCGAGCTAACTGAATAATCAAAGAATTGGCAATTAGACAGTTAATTTGATTGTCAACATTGAATTAAGATGCAAGATCTAAAAATAATTATCTGGGGAAGAAAAAAACAATGGACCCATTATTAAAATGGAGACATTTCTAACATCAAATTCCAACTCAAACTTCTTTCTCAGTACTGATGTCGATAACTGCTTTGGGTGATACTGATGTAATGCTTCTTAAGAACATATAACAAGTTGCATATTTCTTTACTTACCCTGAAAGTCCCCTGTTGTCATTAACGTAGTCACAATCCTTGCTGCGGAAGTAACAAATATCAATATGTGGTACAAGGTCTGTACAGTAAGTCATACTTTTGTTTTAACTTTAGACTGGAAATAAACAAGTTAGCCCATCTTGTGTTAACCTCGCTCTTTTTCACTTTACAGTATTTGTATATTTCATCTTTACAAAGCTGATCTTTGTCAGTTTTTTGTATTTAGTGAGTTTAACCAGGATAGGACTTCACTTAATTCCTTACAGGATTTTGGAAAATTGCACTTAAAATAATAATAATAAAAAAAGCTTGTGTACTACATGCATATGTAGCAGTTATTAATAAGAGCACAGGCTCTGACTTACTTAAACTGGTGTATAAAGCCATGCCCCATGTCAGGGCACTAACTTGCCCGGCATCTCTGGTTTCCCACAAACACTGTAGCTGTGCAAATTTACTAGCAGCGCTGATGAAGGTACACAGGCTCTAGAAAACAAAATGGATGCATTCAATTATCTGAAGTGCTAACCGGCACTTTGCTGAATATAAGGACTACATCTTCTCAATACAGGGAGTTGTCAATTATGCTGGGGTCATTTTTTTTTTTCTTTTTTTTGTAAATAATTTAGTCGTTGCCAATTCGTTTTTATTATTTTCTCCCCAATTTGAAATGCCCAATTATTTTTAGGCTCAGCTCACCGCTACCACCCCTGCGCTGACTCGGTAGGGGCGAAGATGAACACACGCTGTCCTCCGAAGCGTGTGCCGTCAGCCGCCCGCTTCTTCACACTGCGAACTCACCGTGCAGCCGCCTCAGAGCTACAGCGTCGGAGGACAACGCAGCTCTGGGCAGCTTGCAGGCGCCCGGCCAGACTACAGGGGTCGAGAACACCCTGGCCGACCTAACCCTCCCTCTCCCCGGGCGACGCTCGGCCAATTGAGCGCTGCCCCCTGGGAGCTCCCGTCCACGGTCGGCTGTGGAATAGCCTGGACTCGAACCGGCGACCGAGTGCTCTTACTGGATGCGCCCCTCGGGAGCCCCGGGGTCGATTTTAATACTTGTTTTATTGTTGGTATATACTGGATTCTATTGATGAAAAAACACTTTAATGCCTTCCAGTAAGCACTCTTACTTACCATAGCCAAATCAATAATCCACTTCTGAACAGTTAGAAGATGCCATCCAGCAACAAATCTTGACATTTTTTTGTAAAGGTTAATACAAATGGTTAAGATTTGACTAGTGTTGTCTGAATAAAACCTACTGTTATGATACATGCTACATAGTATTGAACCAGTATTTATCTCTATACTTTAAAGGTAAACCTTAAATAGTATTATTTTTAATTAACAAATGCCTTGGAGGACTAATTAAAAATGAACATCAGACTACTGTAACTATACTGACTACTGTATAGAAAAGAAGCAGTCACTCACACCAGAGGGCGCATGACACCTGTTCAAAGTGCTTTTATTTTTTATCCTTTTCCATACAGCCTTGATCTGAATTTAATTTATTTAAAAGTATAAAAAGCCTGGTTTAAAATAGAATGACCCAATTCATAGAAATATAAAAAATTCTATTTAGTGCCATTATTATTATTATTTATTTCTTAGCAGATGCCCTTATCCAGGGCGACTTACAATTATTACAAGAGATCACATTATTTTGACGTACAATTACATTATTTTTTACACATTATTTTTACATACAATTACCCATTTATACAGCTGGGTTTTTACTGGAGCAATCTAGGTAAAGTACCTTGCTCAAGGGTACAGCAGCAGTGTCCCTCACCTGGGATTGAACCCACAACCCTCTGGTCAAAAGTCCAGAGCCCTAACCACTACTCCACACTGCTGTGCCATGAGATAATCACCTGACCCCTAATGCAAACACAGGCATTTCATTTTGATTTGGCACTTCCTGATGACACAAACGCAAGCTGTTTCTTTTTGTACAAACAAAGAAAATAGCAGAGCCTTGGCAGTATTACTGGTATATGTGAGTCTGCAAAATAATGGTAAAGGTCTGGGAACAACAGTCATTAAGTTCTTGTTTCAGCGTTATGAATAAACAGCTTTTTGGTGATCACCCTGTTCACTTGAAAAACTATAGTATAGAGTGGGCAAGTTCAGCACTGTCTTCTTCCAAAAATACAGTAAAGGATACAGAACTGCAGCAAGCAGACAGTGGCTCAGATTTCCATTATAGTAGAAAACCAGCAACAGAAGAATCGCATCTGAAAACCAAACAAACAGAACAAATCTAATTCCTCACATAATGCAATATTATACTGAATATTAACAACTGATAAGAAAACTAAATGCCTTATTTATTTATTTAAATTGTGGACCGGTTTATAGCTATAGGAAATGTTCAATTCAGCAATGGTGCCGACTGTAACTGAAGATTGCAGGATTATAGGATGCTATTAAAGAGCGAGTAACTTCAGATTACATTTTCATATATTTTATTACATTCATTCACCTCAATCATTCTTATTGGTTCTAATAGCAATTACTCAAATGCTTTTTTTTGTTTGTTCAAAAGATGATCTTCAGTTCTAGTCCCCTGCCATTATGTAACATTGGCTACATCGGACAAAGTGTTTTTATAAAAGTAAGAGCCAACTTCTAGCTACTTCGGGTCAAGTACTATGGCTAGTTTGAAGTTACGTACTTTTTAATCGTAACAGGATGCAAGGTATATTTTAAAATATGACTTTAAATAAACAGAGTTAAATCAACAAGCGTCACGATAATCACAAACTGTTGATGGAATTAATTATGTATGGGTCAGCACCAAAAGCTTTTTCAGCAAAGTGTGAAGAGTGCAGATTCTGTTGTATGACTGAAACATGAAGAGAAAGAGAAGGCCTACAGCATTGTCAGTGTTTTCACAAATCAGACTGAGAATCATTTACCAGTGCGGCAATTAAGATTCTAGAAAGACATTTTACCAGCATTTGGGAGTGATGGTTCATTATGCACCTCAGTTTGAATTTCTACTTGTCAGTTGTACATATATGCTATAGAGTTGAGAAGTTACCTTGAGCAATAAGGATGGGATACTCCAGGTAAGTTGGCAATGGGTATTCGTAGTAACTCTGGTATGAGAGAAACACAATGAACCTACAACAAAAATACAGTAATAATCAATTGCAAAGATTTGCCTACTGCACAGTACATTGTAAAAAAAAAAAAAAAACTTGATGCATGACACATTAAATTAATTTAAAAAAGACAAAAAGTAAACAATCTTTCAACTCTAGAACACTGATGTCAAGCATGACCTCATTCAGCTTCTTAACTCTCAACATATACAGCTCTGGAAAAAATTAAGAGACCACTGCAAAATTATCAGTTTCTCTGGTTTTACTATTTATAGGTATGTGTTTGGGTAAAATGAACATTTTTGTTTTATTCTATAAACTACTGACAACATTTCTCCCAAATTCCAAATAAAAATATTGTCATTTAGAGCATTTATTTGCAGAAAATGACAACTGGTCAAAATAACACAAAAGATGCAGTGTTGTCAGACCTCAAATAATGCAAAGAAAATAAGTTCATATTCATTTTTAAACAACACAATACTAATGTTTTAACTTAGGAAGAGTTCAGAAATCAATATTTGGTGGAATAACCCTGATTTTCAAGCACAGCTTTCATGCGTCTTGGCATGCTCTCCACCAGTCTTTCACAATGATGTTGGGTGACTTTATGCCACTCCTGGCGCAAAAATTCAAGCAGCTCGGCTTTGTTTGATGGCTTGTGACCATCCATCTTCCTCTTGATCACATTCCAGAGGTTTTCAATGGGGTTCAAGTCTGGAGATTGGGCTGGCCATGACAGGGTCCTCCATCCACACCTTAATTGACCTGGCTGTGTGGCATGGAGCATTGTCCTGCTGGAAAAACCAATCCTCAGAGTTGGGGAACATTGTCAGAGCAGAAGGAAGCAAGTTTTCTTCCAGGACAACCTTGGGGGGTGCTTCAGCAAGGCTGGAATCAGGCAGATTTGTCTTTGTGAAGGACGCATGAATCAAGCCAAGTACAAGGTTGTCCTGGAAGAAAACTTGCTTCCTTCTGCTCTGACAATGTTCCCCAACTCTGAGGATTGGTTTTTCCAGCAGGACAATGCTCCATGCCACACAGCCAGGTCAATCAAGGTGTGGATGGAGGACCACCAGATCAAGACCCTGTCATGGCCAGCCCAATCTCCAGACCTGAACCCCATTGAAAACCTCTGGAATGTGATCAAGAGGAAGATGGATGGTCACAAGCCATCAAACAAAGCCGAGCTGTTTGAATTTTTGCGCCAGGAGTGGCATAAAGTCACCCAACATCAATGTGAAAGACTGGTGGAGAGCATGCCAAGACGCATGAAAGCTGTGCTTGAAAATCAGGGTTATTCCACCAAATATTGATTTCTGAACTCTTCCTAAGTTAAAACATTAGTATTGTGTTGTTTAAAAATGAATATGAACTTATTTTCTTTGCATTATTTGAGGTCTGACAACACTGCATCTTTTGTGTTATTCTGACCAGTTGTCATTTTCTGCAAATAAATGCTCTAAATGACAATATTTTTATTTGGAATTTGGGAGAAATGTTGTCAGTAGTTTATAGAATAAAACAAAAATGTTCATTTTACCCAAACACATACCTATAAATAGTAAAACCAGAGAAACTGATAATTTTGCAGTGGTTTCTTAATTTTTTCCAGAGCTGTATATAGCCTCCTCGTGTTAATAGAAAGTTCATAATACAAACCCTGCTCCATTATTTAAATTACAGTTCTTATACTGACAGGACTTTAGTTAACATTGTGCAGTGCATTTTAGATCTTTTGGTGAAGAAAAATACAGCTTGCTGGATTAAATGTTAAGTGAATTATAAAGGCATCAAGAATAGCAAATGTTATGTCGCGCATGCAGTGGCTAATGGTTAGAGTTTTAAAAGCCATGGTAAAGATGAGTTGTTACCTCCTTCCATTATCATGTATTATCTTACTATACATTTACATGCACACTGTAAACTCCAAAGATTTATTCAGTATTAGACAATATTATCTTTTCTGGGGATGCATTCAATAGATGAATTATTGATATTTTTTTTAAAAAACTCTAAGCTTTAGCTCAGCAGCACTTGAAAACCTAGAATAAAACTAATGAAAAGGTGCAAGAGCTCTTGTAGTGGTTATGGAATTGCCTACCAAAAAATACTGTTCAAATACTGTAGTATGTCTAAAATAGTATCCATAAAGTGAAAGATAAAAAGCAACCATGCGTGTGCTTGTGTAAATATTTACTGAAAAATAATCCTGTTGCAAAAGCAATGGTTTGAAATGCAACTGCTAAAGTCTCAGGCATTTATTGTAAGAAAGCAAATGGTTGCACAGCATTGTAAACATCACTCTGGCATACGATTCACCAAGACTGTGAGAAGAATTACTTATCCAGGACATGCAGTCACAGCATATGGCTTGTTTAATGTATTGCTAAAAATAAAAACAAATTTAAAAAAACACACACATGGGTGCTCCCTTTGAATACAGAGCCAGCCTTAATCAGGAGAACGTTTTGGGGGAAAAAATCATCAGAAGTACATGCATTCCAGCCAGTGTGAGTGATGTAGTAACAGCTTCTCACTCCAAAAACCAACCTACTGTCCGTTTTACATACTTGCAGTCAAAGTTTCTGTTTGCCTGCTTCATTTAAAGAAAAAGAAAATAAAAAAAATCAGCCTTCTGTGATGCTGCATTATTGAACAAAACATACTCACCAGCCATACAACATTTACATTGATCACATATAATTGATTTCAGTGTGATTACAAGTAATTTATCCAAGTGAAGGACAACACAAACTACCAAATCAATAATAATAATGCTAATAATACCAACCCTTTGAACCTGTACTTAACGTCTTGGCACACCACTGTTACAGTACTATCACACTAGTATTGCGAGCAACATTTACAGGGTGTAATGTTGATATTAAAAGCTTCAATGATAATGCTTATTTTTTAATTACTTAAATATTGGGTTTGATTCTAATTTTTAAATAATCTGTGTAAAGGTCCAGCTATTCAGTTGTAGTCGCTGTGCATTACCACAGACATGTGTAGCACAGGCTAGAGCAGCAAAGTCGGTCTAAGCACCATCTACTGTGATAAACGACACTAGTTGTTGGTATACATGTTTATGGTGAAAGAGAATCTGACAACTAATGCAGAGGAGCCGTTCCTGAACTGTGTGTGTGTGTATACAAAGTATGAAAATATAATTTGCAGCAACAGTACACTTTAAGATCAGTATTGCAGACTAAATAAGTGTAAAAAAAATTAAATAAAAAATAAAATGCGTTATTATGGAAACAGTAACTTCGGTAGTCCTTGACTATACCACACGGTGTCAGTACCGTTGTAGTGTTATAAAGTGATACATCGTCACAATGTGGCACACCTTTCCTATTGTCAAACAGAGGTACATTTACTAATAATTATACTTTTTTTGCAAACCATTAATTATACTTTTTTCTTTTTTTGGAAACTTAAACTGGAAATAGACACTCAATTTCTCTAAAAAGAAAAAACAAATCACGACGAACAAGACAAAATGAGAAGTCCATCGCAAAGCTGCAGAAGTAAATCTACAAGACCCAATGTATTGCATATGGCAAACATTTGCAAACTATTTTCTTAATGGCAAAATATGATCAATTCAGTTTAAAAACAGCACAACGTACCAGATTTGAATGGGCACGGCTGTGCTTTCTAAGCGTAAGTCGTTTAGACATGCGCGAGCCTGCAGCGCCTAAACATTCAACAATGCATTTTCACTTAGTTAATTTACTCGCAAACAATTTAAATTTATAACAACTGCGTCTAGTACTAGTATAATCCAGCGCATGGCTTTACAAAATAAAATGTCTTACCCCGTCAATTCTAGCAGTAAACTTTTCAAGCTAATGCCTCTGGATGATTTAGCTGAAATGAGAGCAAATATCTGTGGGAATTTGAGCACCAAGCACACAAATAAGGTGCTAAAATTGGCAAAATGTAACACTTGATCAGCACTCATCGTCATGTCTTTATTGTTAACCTAGGCGTGTAGTATTGAAACTGTATCTGGTGACTGGACGACTTCCCTCGCCCTGCCTATAGCCTGCAGGAGGAGGAGACAGAACATTACGTCATTTTAATTTTTAAACGCCATCTTGTCTGGGGGAAGTAGAGAGTTTGTGAATGTGAGGTATTTTAAATGCTGTTGTTTTTGCAATACTGTGTGATGTTAACTAAAGCGAAGATTATTTTTTAGGGAAACGTTAAACATTTATTTTTTCTTAAGACGATAAGGGATTTTTTTTCTGGGATTCGTAGTTAGTCATTCATTTATAGTCATTTTCATTCATAATAATACGTATTTTAGATAATTAATTGTACTTCTGTCTAAACACATTTTAAAGTAACGTTTTATTTTCTTTGAGAACAGCTGAGAATCGCTCTAAGTAGATTACTGTATTTAGTACAATAACTTAGTGTTAAGTCTTAATTACTGAAGTGGTTTTCTGTCATGTTTTCAAGAATGCATTATAGTTAATAATAATTGTATTTGTATGTGCAGTTGCTGTATCACCGGTCATGCCTGCCACTTGTGTTGCAATTAACTGTTCAGAGGAGAGGAGTAAAGACACGGCAAAGAGGGGGATCACTTTCCATAGGTAACAGACATAAACGTTTTTATTTGGCCATAATGGTAACATTTACAAATTTAAACAGAGATGAGACGTATAAATTCAGTATTTAACATCTAATTCCTGGAATTCACATAAAATATGTAATTGTTACATGGTGTATTAACTTCATCTTGATATACTGTGTGTGTCTGTGTGTATATATATACAGTCACCTCCAAAATTATTGGCACCCTTGATAAAGATGAGCAAAAAAGACTGTATAAAATAAATAATACCAGTACTGAGCTATATTGTAATTTTCCAACATGTGGAGTATATTTGACTTTATTAATGATTCAATGGAATCAACCAAAATTACACATTTCTCAAATTGTAAATTTATTTCCAAAAATAATGAAGTGTCACAATTATTGGCACTCTTGTTTTCAGTACTTTGTGCACCCTCCCCTTGCAAGGATAACGGCACTGAGTCTTTCTCTATAATGTTTAATGAGATTGGAGAACACATTGGGAGGGATCTTAGACCATTCCTCCATACAGAATCTTTCCAGATCCTTGATATCCTTCGGTCTGCACTTATGGACTGCCCTCTTCAATTGAAACCACAGGTTTTCAATGGGGTTCAAGTCCGGAGACTGAGATGGCCATTGCAAAATGTTGATTTTGTGGTCAATTAACCATTTCTTTGTGGATTTTGATGTGTGCTTGGGGTCATTGTCCACTTGCAGCCAAGTTTCAGCCTCCTGGCAGAGGCAACTAGGTTTTTGGCTAAAATGTCCTGGTACTGGGTAGAGTTCATGATGCCGTTGATCTTAACAAGGGCCCCAGGACCAGTGGAAGCAAAACAGCCCCATAACATCAAAGATCCACCACTATATATTACAGTAGGTATGACGTTCTTTTCTGCACGCGCATCCTTCTTTCGACGTCAAACCCACCTTTGGTGTGCGTGGCCAAAGAGCTCTATTTTTGTCTCATCTGACCATAGCACCTGGTTCCAGTCGAAGTGCCAATGCCGTTTAACAAACTCCAGGCGCTTACGTTTGTTGGTTGCTCTGAATAAAGGCTTTTTTCTGGCAACCCTTCCAAATAGTTTATTGGCATGGAGGTGGCGTCTAATTGTAGATTTGGAGACTTGGTAACCCCAAGATGCAACCAAGTTCTGTAATTCTCCAACTGTGGCCCTTGGATTTCCCTTTGCCTCCCGAACCATCTGCCTCACTGTGCATGGGGGCAAGATACACTTGCGTCCTCTACCAGGCAAGTTTACCACTGTTCCAGTGGTTTTGAACTTCTTAATTATTGCCCTAATAGTGGTAAGTGGTATATTTAGTTTTTTAGCTATTGTTTTGTACCCATTGCCTGATTTATGAAGGTCAACAACCATTTGTCTCTTTTCATTTGTGAGTTCTTTGCCTTTCCCCAGTGTGATGGATGACACATGGATTTCATATGCGTGTTACCTCATTTTTATACCACCAGTGAAACAGGAAGCCATGGAAGGCATACAGTTCTTTTTAAGACTGAGATGAACTTAAAGAAGTTGAATGTTAATGCAGATTTAATTTTGTTTGATTTTATTTATAAGAATCTTTAGGGGTGGCAATAATTCTGACACCTATCTTTTTGAGAAATGTTATTACTTAATAAAAAAACTTATTCTCTGAGCAATTGTATTAGAATAAAAGAATATGTGTTTATTTTATACAGCCTTTTTTGCTTATCTTTATCAAGGGTCCTGATAATTTTGGAGGTGACTCTGTGTGTGTGTGTGTGTATGTGTGATATATATAATGTAAAATGTTTTATTCTTAGTTTTCCAAAGGATCCATTGAGAAGAAAACTATGGAGGGCAGCTGTTCGCCGACGGACACCAGACAAAAAACTATGGGAGCCCGGTAAAAACAGCTTTTTATGCAGCAGACATTTCAAACCAGAAACGTTTGACAGGACTGGGCAAACAGTTCGACTGCGAGACCATGCTGTTCCCACAGAATTCAACTTTACAGTTAAACGGGAGGTATTTAGAGATTACTGAAAATATTATTTAATGCTGATACGTACGTGCGCAGAGTACTCTCTTCATTACAAACAAGAGCAAGTCTATTTTTCTAGTCTTATCTCATAGACATGGTGGTCGTCTGAGTAACATTTAGCAGCCATAGCACCCTGAGGAAGTGAGGAGTTTCAGTCCTATCTATTGTTTTTGTATTGTTATTTCAGTCTATGATGCCACTGCAAGTCAATTTTGTACAACGCGTTTTTTATCACAGACTATTTAGTCCTTTCCTGCTGCTGTACTACAGTATTTTGTACTCTTCTCAGGAAAGTATGCAGTTTATCTTTGTAATGTCTTGTGCTGTGGTTAACTGCACCGCAGAGTACAATGAAGAGTCTTGTAAGATGTTTTTATTTATTTATTTATTTTTTAAAACAATATAATATCCAGTTACCATAGCACCAGCACCAGCACCACCCGGCAGCTAGTGGACTAATACCAGAGGGCAACATTCTTGTTGCAGACCCCACCTTTTTGTTGATAAGACTCTTATCTATCAATCTACAGTTGGAGACAAAGCAGGAAATCACCAAGCCTTAAATGACCCTGCTTCTCCATTAGCGGATCACATTTCTTGGGTACACCAGATTTGTCTGTAGAGCTTTTGAAATCCACACCTAAGTTCTTAGTGCAGTATATAATCTGAGGGTGAGCTGCAGATGCAGGTCCTAGGGCTGTAAAACATTAGGCAACTATTACATTTTATAGCAATTAACATAGTTGCTTCAACGGAGTCTGTAACATACAGTGCCCTCCATAAGTATTGGGACAGTGAAGTCAAAATTGCTATTTTTGCGTACACTCAAGCAATATGAAAATACGAGTAACAGAATGTCACCTTTTATTTCTGGTGGCTTCAAGACATACGTGTTTTACCAACTAAGAGTAACAGCACTTTTATATGAGCATAAGTATTGAGACAATTCAACTTAAAGCAAAATATAAGTATAAAAGCTGGTATTTAGTCGCAAATCCCTTGCATGCAATAACAGCAGTGACTCTGCGACCAATTGACATCACCAAACTCTTGGTATCTTTCCTTTGAGATGCTTTGCCAAGCCTTTACTGCAGCCATTTTCAGCTGTTGCTTGTTTTCGGGAGTTTCTGACTTCAGTCTCCTCTTCAGTAAGTGAAATGCATGTTCAATCGGATTTAAACCAGGAGATTGACTTGGCCAGTCTAAAATGTTCCACGTTTTCCCCCTGATGAACTCCTTGGTTGCGTTGGCAGTGTGTTTTGGGTCATTGTCCTGTTGCATTGTGAAGCGCCGCCCAATGAGTTTGGTGGCATTTTCTTGTACATTGGTAGCCAAGATGCTTCTGTACACTTCTGAAGTCATTCTGCTGCTGCCATCATTCATTAGATCATCAATAAAGATGAGTGAGCCTGTTCCAGAGGCAGCCATGCATGCCTATGCCATGACACTACCTCCACCATGCTTCACAGATGGTATGCTTTGGATCATCTGCAGTTCCTTTTTTTCTCCACACTTTTGCCTTCCCATCACTTTGATATAGGTTCATCGTTGTCTCATCTGTCCATAAAACTCTGTTCCAAAACTCTACTGGCTCATCTCTGTACTTTTTAGCAAATTCTAATCTGGCCTTTCTGTTTTTGGTGCTGATCAGAGGTTTGCATCTTGCAGTGCAGCCTTTGTAATTCTGCTGCCGAAGTCTTCTGCGAACAGTAGATTGTGACTCTTTCACCCCAGCATTCTGGAGGTTGTTGGTGATTTCACTGACACTTATTTTAGGGTTGTTTTTCACAGCTCTGGTCATTTTTCTGTCGTCAACTGCTGTTGTTTCCCTTGGCCGACCTGGTCATTGCCAATTGCTGAAGACACCAGTGGTTTCTTTGTTTTTCAGGACATTCCAAACTGTTGATTTGGCTTTGCCCAACTTTTGTGCTATGGTTCTTATTGAGTTACTCTTTTCTTTTAGCATCCAAATCGCAAGTTTTTCTTTCAAGTCTTCATGTTGGATTAAGCCTACTGACACCAAAAGCAAAGGATAGAACTGAGACTACACATTCACAGCTCTTTTATGTGTGAACAATCAATGCAACAGGAAACACCTGATCAATTAGAAACACCTGTGAGCCAAATGTCCCAATACTTACAAATAAACAAATAACTTATGCTCACATAAAATGTGGGGATGGAACTCTGAAAGTGCTATTATTTTTAGTTGGTAAAACATAAATGTGTTGAAACTGCCAGAAATAAAAGGTGACATTCTGTACTTTTGCCTCTTATTCATCTTTTAATCATATTTTCATATTGCTTGAGTGTACAGCAAAAATAGCAATTTTGACTTCACTGTCCCAATACTTATGGAGGGCACTGTATCTTTATTTACCAGGAGCTGTTAGCCCTACCATCCCATTACTAGGTCTTTAAAACTAGGAAATCGTGGATTAATATCCTCATGTTGAGCTGTTGAGGCCTACTTTCATATAAGAAATAGGAAAAAAAAAGTCACTCTGGCAAGCCCAAGACTTATTTTGATCAGACATGAATGTATTAATTTATGCTAACTGTATGACAACTGGCAATGATTTCACCCTTACATATGGGGCTTAGAGAGTCTCTAGGAACTACAGTCCCAGTAATGAACTACAGTGTTGATGTGCTGGAAATACTGACACCCTGCTAAATCTAGGATACTTACCTCTGTTCAAATGCAGATTTCCCCTCTGCAATAAGGCAGCTTTGGAGCAATGGTGGGCTTTGAGAAGGTGAACAACTGATGGGAAACTGAACACCAACTAAAAAACACAGTTTGTGCAGTCAACACTTTACTGCAAAATGTTTTGACCATGCTGGGAAGACGGTTCCGATCAGAGAAAATACAGTTCCATCTGTTTTTGATGTCATGCACAGAGTTACCTGTGTTTACACCTGTGCAAACAGCTCAGTAATAATTCCTTGTTGTTAAATTATGTTATCTGTGTCTTTCAGAAAAATGAACCACATAGAAAAAAGAAAAGACCACTGGATGATTGGCAACAGGAGTCACAAGTATGTTTTACCCTTTCATGTCCTATGAAGAGCCAAGGTTTTTAGTTTTTTTTTTTTTTTTTTAGATTGAGGCTGTTTTGGTTCCCTTCTGAACTACTGTTTGAGCCAGAAATCAGTGGATCCAACAGATGTTTTCTGTTGGAAATTTGAGTCTGAGATCATCCGATGGAGTAAACTGGAATAATGAACTTTGCTAATTGTATTGTACTTATTTACAGGACCATGATTATAGTTTGCCATCAGTGGAGATCCTGGCTCAGAAACACAGAGCTGCAGAACAAGCTGTGGGTGAGAAAGAGTGGCAGATAAAAAACATGAAGGAAGTAGAGAAAGGTCTTAAACTGTGCTGTGTCAATGCCATTGACACTCTGCTGGAGAAGAAGCTGATTTCCATACACCTCAGAGAAAAGCTTCTCTCCTATGGTGACATACCTTTGCATCTCTTTGAAAAGCCGGTGAAGGAATTTTCATTGAATCAAAAATCATTTGTTACAACCCTGCTCCTGTACAACCCAAACGCATACGAGTTCCTGCAGAAAAAAATGAAGCTACCCTTACCAGATCCTGAAATCATCAGAACGTAAGAATTGTTTTATGTCTGTAAGTAGTACTTATGAAATACCGGATAAGCTTTGAGAAATGTGACCACTTTTTGTTGTCAATAGAGATTTGTGCAATCTCTATTAGTTATAAAGTCTGTATATTAAAATGTATTATACCCATTTTTAATAAATGTTTTTGTATAAACTTTTTTTTCAATTACAAGAGGTTTGTCAGCAAGATAAATCACCTGTCACGTCTGTAAATTTCAAATTTAAAAATGTTAATGACCACGACAGATCAACAGTATGTACAGAATAGCAGGAAAAGAAACGTCAGTGAATAGTTTAATACAAATCAAATAAGTGTTATTTAAGGTAAGCAAATGAGGTGTTGGTATTGGTAAAGTATGTTAGAATTATTGATTTACAATGTGTGGAAAAACTTAGATACATGTAAAAGACATAGCCCTGGTGTTTAAAAATTAAATGTTAAATTCTACCATATGTACAGGTAAATTCTGTTAATATTTGTAATACATTTTTTTCTTATATATATACAGTTGGCTCAAGAGTAGTGATGATAGCCCTGGATTCAACAGTTGTGTTATAAATGCTTTAGCACATAATAAGAAGGAAAAGCCAGATGAATATACACATGCCTGCCTGATAATTGATACAATGGCCCTCCAACAACACATTTCCTATAATTCCTGTAAGAAGACCATGACAGGATTTGTTGATCTAGGCAATGGAAGTGAATTGCAAGGAGAACCAGCAAATCAGGTCCTTGTTTTGATGCTTGTTGGTATTAAGGGTCAGTGGAAGGCACCTATTGCATACTTTTTTGCAAACCAGTTGACAACAGAAGTCAAAAAGGCGCTTGTATGGCATGCTCTGGAAGAACTTGTACAACTTGGCTTTGAAGTAGTTGCCATTACAATGGACAGTCATCCGACAAACGTAGGAATGTGCAAGCTGCTTGGCTGTAAGTTCACAGTGAATCAGCAGCTGAAGACATACTTCAAGCTACCAGACAGTGACCATAAATGCTACGTTATTTTTGATGTTTCCCGTGAGCTTAAGCTGAAGCGCAGTGACCTAGAAGCTTATGGGACCATCAAGAGTCAGGAAGGATACGTGAACTGGGATTACATAAAGAACCTGCACAATCTCCAGGGAAATGCTGATTTGCGTACAGAAAATACCCAATCCCAGGAGCACATAAGAGCTTCAGCCGAGAAGATAAAGGTGTCTCTCGTTGCACAACCGTTCAGCAGTTCAGTAGCAGAGCTGTTGAATATGCTGCATGGGCTCCATGTTCCTCAGTTTGAAGATTGCCTTGCTACAGTTTCCTTTATTGAGGTCTGTGATTTCATTTAAAACTATCACATTATTTATATCTTGATAGATAGTAATCTTGGTGTTCATGAGGGATCCCACTGCTCTACATCCATAACCTAATATGATCTTTTAATTCAAGAAGGTACTTGCAATGAAGAGTACAATAGCAGTTATTTCTTTCATAGTAATATCTATTTGTTTTGTCAATTTCAGAGAATGGTTATGTTATCTGATGTTCTGAACAGTCGTTCTACAAGATATACAGGGTACCTGGGTCCTATAACTACTGCCAACCTCAATTACTTCCTAAGCTTTCTGCTGGAAACAAGGGAGTATTTACTCTCATTGAAAGCTGTTAAGACTCAAAATTGCATTCCAAGGTAATGCTGACAACATTTAATACTTGTTGCTTATTTACCAGCAATGTTGATATGTGCATGTTTCAGGTGTTAGAAAAAATGTGCTCTTTTAAATATTTTCATAAACAATTTCTTGGTGTCACTTTTAATTTCAGGAAGATGTGTGTGCTGGGGCTTGTTTTTAGTATAACAAGCTTCAGTGAACTGGTTCCCAAGCTTTTGGACCTGCAGGAGTGTGTCCTTACATACAGATTCAGCCTTGATCACATGGAGCAGTTTTTTAACATCCTTGGAGGATCAGGTAGTTTTCATTTTTTAATTTGTTTTAAGAGTCACGGTTTTAAGGGTTTACTGTATGTGACTAATGCAATGATTCTATAGTGTAGATCTTATGTGTAGTTTTAAAAGAAGTACATGATTAGCAATTTAGATTTTGACCCTTGGTGCAACTTATGGCAATATTATTGCATTGTGTATTATTTACATTACCCACTGTGTCTATTAAAGTCATACTATTGTATTTATATTTTGGTGTATTTATTTAATTACTTTCTAGGTAACTTCAACAATCTAACAGCGCACCAATTTCGCAGTGCATTTCGGAAATTGTTAATACAATGCGGGATTCAAAGTGGACTGCGAGCCAAGGTTGTGGCACAAGACACTGTAGACTTTGTAGGGGCCACTGGGGCCTTTAGAGTTCCACCACTACAGCAGCAACTACCTTCACTGTTTTCAAACACAAGTCTGCTGCTGCCTGACCACAACTACACGTCAGCCAAATTAAGGTCACTTGTGCAGAATTCTGAGATGTACATTGGTGGCTGGGTGGTCAGGAAAGCCTTGGAGTGTATAACATGTGAGGAGTGTCGTTGTGCCCTGGTCACAAAGAACATTCCAGTT
The DNA here is from genome assembly GCF_902713425.1 of Acipenser ruthenus. Taxonomy (NCBI): domain Eukaryota; kingdom Metazoa; phylum Chordata; class Actinopteri; order Acipenseriformes; family Acipenseridae; genus Acipenser; species Acipenser ruthenus. The sequence goes on from NC_081194.1 coordinate 73,819,119, forward strand.
GACTTCTGTAGTGCCTACCATCTACTTCAGCTGAAGGACCATGGTGGCCTCCTGATCCCATCTGATGGAGCTGTGAAGACCGTGAAGGCAGCGGAATGTTCATTGAGAGAAGTTGTCAGTGTTCATAGTGGACACCATACTATCTCTGAACTTGAGCTGCAGAACCGGGTTCTTTCAAAGATAGGGAATTGCAATATTTTTGCTCTGGGAGAGCATGTCATTGAAACAGAGTGTGGCATTGACAACCATCATTTTAATCTGATTAGAATGCTTGTTTCCATATACCACACACTAAAACGAGATCATATTGCAAAATTGCTGAGGCACAAGTATGCAGTTCATCGGGTACTCGCACAAACAATTTAATTCAAGGCACTATAATATTTTTTTTTATTATTATTTTTAGTTTGTTATTAGAATGGGAATATTACCTAATAATAATTAACCAAATGCAAATCAATGACATCTTGTAGTTTGTTTAGCTGGTTGATTTCCCAGCTGCTCAAACTGAGGTTTCACAGCTTTGTAAACACGTTTGGTTTATTTCCTATGACGACGTGCAGATGTTAGATGTCATGTGCAGTCTAGGCAAAGCAAACTTTGGGTTTACGGACTGGACCACCATTTAACTTGCACTACTGCTCAATTTTTGCAATCACAATAAAGTCCCTGCTTTACTTCTGTTAAGCTTTGGGTTCACATTAGAGTTGTAGGCACATGTAATTGGTTTTAAAGTTAAAGTAAATAATAAACAGTATTACTGTGAAGCTAACATTTAGTTACTTTAGAAAAGCCCTAGTGTGACAGATGTGCTTATTTAGTTCTATCACAATAACCCTAATAGTCCATGTTAAACTAAAATGTGAATGCCAAAGTTTTTACAGATGTCTTTGTTTTAAGTTTTATATTTATTTTAAACACAGACAAACAGCAGACATACAGTCCATATTATGGAGCTAATACCTTGGCCAGCTACAAATTTACACTTGTATATATATTTTTTAATTGACAATAAATGGAGAAATGGGAATTTGAACCTGTTTCACCTGTTTATATATATATAAAGAAGGGACAAAGCATTCTTTATTTTTTACATACATTTCTGTAACATATGCTGTACCATTTTGAATGTCTTATGGTAATATTAAACATAGGATGCTTCCATGGAACATATCCTTCCTAATGATGAAGCCAGGAATGGGTGAATGTCAGAATATCATTAGAATTTTAAGATATCGTTAAGTATTTCAGTGTGTCTCAGAGCCTGAACTAAGATTTAAATAGCAAACAGCACTGAAGTAATTGGGAATTTAGGGTTCTGCAAGTATGATATTGAATAGAATCCCTTAATCATGAAGTGAAACTGGTGCATTTGGCAACACAGATACATTTTTACATTGGAAGTATCTTGTTTGAACTTGTCATAATCCTGGAGAGGTTGATAACAATATGTTTTGTGCTGCTGTTCTATTCAGTGCTCTGCAGTGGGGTAAATAATGGAATTGTAGAATAGACGTAGTACACAACTTCATTTACTTTTTCTTAAATTGTTGCTCCTGTTTATTTAAAATGCAAAACAGATTTGCTTATGATTGTAAGTCGCCCTGGATAAGGGCGTCTGCTAAGAAATAAATAATAATAATAATAAAAGATATGAAAATGTAATATAAAAAATGCATGTGCACCTGTTTCTAAAGAGACCAACAAACTGGTAACTTTGCAAAGCAGATAGAAAAGGGCTTTGATTTAAAACAACAAATTACTTATTTTCAGGTTTGTTTTTCTATTTAGGAAAAAAAAGGTGAAAACACAGCAATGCTTAGTAAATTTGGCCCAGTGTGTTTTACTGGTTGTCTGCTTAAAGAGAAAACACAAATGACTGGATATTCTGTTTCACCTTATAGGTCTTGCAGAAAACAAGAACAAGTTGCTTCTCTGTCTAATGCATCTAGAGAGCTTGCTCTTTCAAGCCAATCATAAACTGGAAGTCACAAGCTTATTTCTGGGTACAGCGTGTTTCTAACATGAATATAAAGACGCTAGGTTCTCACCATATAAAAACAGAGTCTACCATAAGGCTTTGTGTTGCTTGTAGGAACTCCTGAAAACATGGTATTGGTTTTCGCATTGAAAGTGAGTGCAATTGTTGTGCTTTCAACAACTGGAACAACAGTAGCACAGACATTTCCAATTGCTCTCATCAGGAGATCAATGAAAAAGTGGCATTTGAAATAGATGGCTTCTCTCTTCTCATATTGGTTGCCTATGTTATGATCTGTGTGGTGGGGCTTTTCTGCCACCAGTCATTACCATCATGCTTATTTTTGTCAAAATAGTGTGTCCCTGACATGCTGATTTGGAACCTTGCACTGGCAGACAGTATGGTGCTTCTGGCTGTTCCTTTTCACATTGTGGAGGTGCTGCTACCTGGATGGCCATTTGGGCAGCTCTTATGCAATGCCCACCTGTTCTTAAACCTCTTGAACCATCTTAGCATTTTTGGTCTGCAGGAGAACCAAGCTTGGATGGAAGCTCTGCTGTCTTATCTGGTAAGTTCCAGCCAGCGAAATAGTATATGCCTGCTACATTTTATTTAAATTTCTAAGTATGCTCAGCTTTGTTTTCAACGTCACAGGCTGATTATACTGGTGATTTCCTGCTTTTAGATATTGATGTCTACATTTTTGATGAATTTGGTATCTTGTTCCAAATTTCCTTACATTAGGACTGGGCAGATTCTTTTTTTTATTTGACATTTTGAAAGAATATAACATGAAGCAAAAACACATAATTGATAAAAACTAATATATATATATATATATATATATATATATATATATATATATATATATATATATATATATATATACACACACACACACTCAAGGTGCATTTACACTACAATGAACAAAGCATTGATTTGCAAAATTTCTGCCAGCACAATTTTAGATGGTAAACTGTAAAAGCATTAAATTGGCATTTAAAAATTAAACTAAAACTAGATAATTCCACGAACCGTGGACCACTTATTTGTTACTACACATTCCTGGGTAAAACAAGCATCATCTGATCCAGCTCTTTTCTACTCATTCGACTGGCACCTGCCACGTCGTATTGATGCTAGCAGGGAAGCAAGTCTTGACTAAGTTTCTTTCTCCTGTTGCCTCTCAGAAGGAGACTGTCCTTGTGTATTAGTGTCTGTCCGATGTCTGTGTTCATCCTACTGCCAAAGGTACGGTTCGTTGTATTTGGAACTTTGTCTGAGAACACTGGAACATACTCTGGCAAGGGCTCTTCTGCTTTTGGTCTTCCCTGGAAATACATTTAAAAGTTATAAAGTTGCATTATTGGGCTTTGTTTGTAAAAAAAAAAAAAAAAAGGTGGTTATAATCTAATATATAACGTGTACCACTGACTGATAGCATATGTTTTTATTAAAGGAAACATACCAGCAGTAATAGTATCAAACTATTGTTTACTAGTTTGTAATGCATTTGAGAAGTAGCATTGAAGTGACCTTACCAGTTGATCAAAATCTTTCAGAAAGCTCCAATTCCTTTGCCTGTTGGGAAAAAAAAGAAAACAGCTGTTTTCTCATCATTATTTATTTAAATCATATCCAAGGAAGAACATGTAATGTACTGTATATAAGCAATAACTGACACTGAGGAAATTAATACTGGAATCAGTTATAAAAATAACTGTTTTTTTGTGCAAGTTTTTTTTGTAGTTTTGTATGAAAGATGTCCAGATGGTGGCACTGAACACTATATTTTGTATTATAGTTACAATATAATTACAGTGTATATACAATTCCTCTCTGACAGCAATAGTTGTCTTTTTCATCTTTCTTTGTAGATTATGCTATGTGAGATGAATCTAAACAAGCACAAATAAGAACAGCCGTAAATAAACCAGAAAAACAAAGTAACCTGTGTACTACCAGAATTACAACAGGTAGGCAATCTATATTGTGAACATAAACTTTAAAAAAAGAAACCTGTTAAATATTGTTTACTTTTTCACTCATCTTTTCTTTTAAACTATAAAAACAGACACCCATCGCCTGTTGAGATCTAGAAATTGTCTATTTGGTCCAAACCTCATCATCTTTTATATGACAAGCATTTAAAACTAATAGTCAAATAATATCCAACAGCCCTGGTAAATCAGGTTTTGTTGAGATGGCTTGACAGTTGTCTAAGGAGTTGATGGCATTTGGCATCTCTGAGTTACAAGTCAACGGACACTACACTAGTCAAGGCAGATAAGAAAACTGGTAAGATGTGTCTTAATGTTGTGTGCTAATAAAAATAGAGCTGGAACACCATTGTTGTTATTTGTGTTTATTATAAAATGGCAGCATGGCGCAGATTTTCAGGCATTAAAGAATAGTTCTGTCTTTCAGAACATATACTTTACCATATGAAAAAGTACTATAGCATACAAAATATGGGCCATATCAACTATTATTATTATTATTATTATTATTATTATTATTATTATTATTATTATTATTATTATTACTACTACTACTAAAACACATGACAATACTTTTTTGCATTATAATACCAGATCATTTGAACATCTGTCTACAACCCATTTTTTTTATTTGACTATTTACTTGACTACTTAGACTAAAACCCTAGAAAAGCAAAAACAAAACAAAGAACTACAGAAATGCACAAATACTTACCATTGTTTGTTTCCTTGCCATTCTGCGTGAATAGATTCTTTCCAGATCTGGTCTTGTTTCACAGTATCTCGTTTATCAGAATTCCCGGCTGGAGGAAGGTTCTTTCCAGAAGACTCTGCTGTTCTGCTCTTGTTTTCTGTCTGTCTGCTGGCAGAGGTAGTACAGTTTGACGTTAGATCAACGGCTGATCTTTCTGGTAAACGGTATCCTGCTGAGGTTGTTCGTCTTAAATCTGCTTGCCTGCTCCCCATCTTAAATCAATTTCTCATGTAAAAACAAAGCACGCACGCTCGCAGCGATCCCGGTCAATAATTCTGGTTTTGAGTTACAGGTATTGTAATACCCAACCTAAAGATGTTTGTTAAAGTAACCTAATGCTATTACAGTTCTTAGTTCAGCCTTTTTAACATGGCTATCAGTCGAGCTTTCGAGTTTGCACAACAAACTATTCTAGTACTGATGTGTACACATTTCTTTCCAGCAAGCAGCAAATAAATAAATCCTGCTGGACTTCACACTCTCCGCTTGTTTACGGTCTCCCTTGGAAACGGATTAACCGTAATGAATATTCATTTTTAAAAGAGTCATTAAATGCACAAATCACAGGGAAAGTTCCAAATGAAGACGGCGTTCGTGATATGTTAAAAGGTATTGACACAATTGCTACAGATATTTCAATTTCTAATGTTGAAGCTTGCGTTCAAGATGGCTTTTGTGTTTGTTATCCAAGTGATTATTGGAAAATTGATCGTAGATTTCCTAATCTGTGCTAAAGGACCGAGAATGTTATCGTTCAAACTATAAACTCTGTTCCAAATCAATCTACCGTCAGCGGCAATACAGACAGTAAACACAACAGCAATAGCAAGTAATCTCCGGTTCGACAAAGCAGGCACGCTGTAGTGTTATTATTATTTATTTCTTAGCAGACGCCCCAGGGCAAGTGGTAGAAAGTGGTACATTGTCACAGTGTGGTGTATGTATACCAAAACTTGACCCATGTAATGTTAGAAAGTGGTACGCTGTCCGATTTTGGTGCAGGTGCGATCTGATGTGTTTTCCTATTATTTATTTATTTATTTATTTATTTCTTAGCAGACACCCTTATCCAGGACGACCATGTTACAAAATATCACAATACAAAGTATCACATTACAAAATGTCACATCACAGATAAGAGCAGTTACAATTTATAAAGTACAGTAAAATCAGTATAAAATATGATGCAATTCAAATAAGAGCAAAATAAAGAATTCAGCAAATAATTACATTTAAGAGCAAATTCGACAAAGAGCAGTAAACTTATACAAATATTTGCTTCGAGTAAATTCCATTAAGAGCACAAAAATGGATAAGAACGATTTTAAATGAGCAATTACAAAAAACGTGAATACGGGTACTTATAACAGTTAAATCAAGTACAAGATACAGAAAATATTTATAATTAAGAGCAGTAGTGGAATATGGCAGTGCAAGTACAAGATGATGCAATGGCCTGGATCACCTCCCAGCTATCATGACACCAGCAGTTGTCCCTGTGACTTGTAGTTACCCTTTTCATGGTCCTTGCCAATGCTATGCCTTAAAACTTACTTGTTTAAACTGGCTTTTTTATATTTAATGTTTTGATATATTTCTTATTGTTTATTTTTATTTGGTGTTCTTATGTACAGCGCTTTATAAAATTAAAGTTATTATTATTATTATTATTATTATTATTATTATTATTATTATTATTATTATTATTATTTGGTGCTTGCTACGACTTGCTAAGCTTTGAAGTGGTAAAACTTTGACAGATGCCCATAAACTTTTTAGGTTTCCTCTGGTGAGTTCTAAGCAAAAATATTGTGCTGCAGTTGCTCAAAAGTCATTATATAAAACAGTGGACACAAGTATACAGTGGATATAACGCAATCTATATATATATATATATAAAATCACACATGTTTATTCATCATAATGGATGAGGTATCTTAAGCTAAAATCTCCAATTAAATACAGTACCATAAAACCCATTATATCTGTTGGTTTATCGTGGTTTTCAGAGAACTCGTAATTAGCATATTTTGCATAGTATATGAAAGTGGCATGTGTGCTGTACACTACCATTGGGATCCAGTACAGTTTGCATGAACAAACGTCATGGTTTTACAGCAATCCATAGCTTGCCACTGAGCAGCACATAACTGACTTTTAAAAATTATAATCCAGAACCTAAAAAAAGGAAAGATCACAGCATTTACAATATAATAGAAATTATTCAATGTTGATTTTATATCAGAACGGTAAGGGGAAGGTTTCATTTTTAACATTATGCCAGGCCCCATGATCACAGTGTTTGCAGTGCAAGTACAAAGTGTACAGTTAGAAAACACTTTGGCACCTATTTCAGAACATTCTAATCTGTTTACTTTGATGTGTGTTATGGGAAGTAAAGCTGGCTTATTTGATTTCCTGGCAGTGTTGAAATAGCAGGGGAGGATAACAGGAAACGCTACCCAAGCAATCACATATAAGGGAGAGAGAAAGAGAGTCTCTTCCATATCTGCCACACGTCTAGTTGGAGAAAGAGGGAGACATGGAAGGTAAGAGAAAAAAACTGAATTTTGTTTTCTGCTTTTGCACATTTGTAATACACGTGACACCAGACGTACTATTGTACCATGTAATATTATCTTATAGATCATTAATGTAGACTGTGTAAATCGAGTTACACAGCCACTGTCTTGTGTTTAATATGCTTTTTTTCTAACCCCTCTGGTTAAACCTAACTTCAAGCAGTCTTTGTCGGAATATGTTCAAGACTTTGTCTGTTCAGCAACAAACAAGCTACCATGGGGCCATTATTTGAATGTACTGTTTTTGTCTTATGTTTGTTTTTGTATTCTGATTTCTACACCACGACTGCTTTATCTTCAACGATGAAAGTGCACTGTTCTAATTGGTGCCATGTTGAATGCAGGTACAATGGATCCCTGGAAGATATACCTTGTGATTATAGCCTTGTGCTGCTCCACCGTGCTCTCTTGTCCAGATCACTGCACCTGCGATTCATCTGCCAACAGCTCTGCCGTGGTCTGCAGCTCAGTGTACCTCGGAGGCTTCCCTTCGGGCTTCCCCAATAACACTGTCTCGCTCTCTATTGAATTCACTAACCTGAGCACCATCTCCCTAGAGGATCTGAAGGGGGTACCCACCCTCGAAGCACTCCACCTGTCTGGAAACAAGATCAGAGCTCTGCCTTCAGGCTTTCTCAAAGACCTCCCTCTGCTCCATACGCTCGACCTCACTGACAACCTCCTGCAGGACATGCCTTCCGAAGTCTTCTGTGGCTCATCACTGCAGAACCTGGTACTCAAAGGCAACCGGCTCATGGCCGTCAACCCCTCCTGGTTCCAGTGTCTGAGCAACTTGACCTGGCTGGACCTGTCCGACAACAGGCTGAATTCCGTCCCTCTGGCCGCTCTCCAGCACCTGCCCCATCTGAAGATCCTTGACCTCAGCAACAACAAACTAGAAAAGCTTCCAGAAGGTGCATTGAATGATCTGCCAGAACTGGAGAGACTGCACTTATCTGGCAATAAGCTCAGCGTCTTGGCTCCCAAAACCTTTGACCAGGCAACCAATCTCACCCACCTCTTCCTCCAGGAGAACCTGTTGAAGAAGCTGCCGTACGGTCTCTTCCTGAAGCTGCAGCACTTGGAAGTTTTGGATCTCAATACCAATGGTCTGTCCACAATCCCCCTGGGGCTGTTTGACAAGCTAGAAGGGCTCGGGGGACTCTCCATTCAAGGTCTGGACCTCGCCAGCAACCCCTGGGAGTGCGACTGCAAAATCCTCTACCTTTGGCAGTGGCTAAACAGCAACAAGGAAAAAGTCTTCTTCCTGAAGGATATCCAGTGTGCCACGCCTGAGGGTCTCAAAGGGAAAATGATCGCATCCCTAACAGAGAAGGAGGTAGCGGGGCCCTGCTGAGGTTTTACTTCAGTCTCCCCCAGCATGGAAATCAAGCTTAATTTAGTTACTACATTTCCTTCTTGAACTGAACCAGTCCTATATGTGTTATGCCAGTATTGGTTTCAATCTGCACAAACTGAACAGCGTGTGTGCACTCTTGTACATTTTAGTTTAAATTCCTTTATGGAGTCCTTTATTGAGCTGGCTGTACTCAGAATCTAAACACCTGCTTTTCAATTTGTGACAATTCACCCGTTTAAAAAAAAAAACAACCTTACTTGTTTTACATAAACATACAGATATTTTTATATTGTGTCTCATATAAATGAAGTTGAATTGAACCATGTCTGTGCTCCTGTTTTATTTTTATGTGTGTTTACTAGTACAAGAAATCAGGGTCAGCATAGAGATTAGAATTCTCTCAATTGCTGTTTTTTTTTTTTTTGTTGCTGCTTTTAATGTATTTTTCTAGTATTAGTATAACTTTCACTTCTAGAATTGAAATACAATAGTGATTTACTGAGCAACTACCTTTCAAGACGTCATATCTGTAAGTTTATTAAACAGTAGCAGTGGTACCTGTATATTCATTCTTTAAATTCCTGTTATATCTTCTTTTAGTACTTGTTCTATGCTACAGAAGAACCATAGTTACTTCCCCTTTCCTCCTTCTTTCTTTACTAACTAGCTTAAACATATATAAATACATGTTTAAACAAAAGCTGAGGAATCTGAGCAACATTTAGTTAAAAACTACTATTGGTGGATTTGTAGGTTACTAGCGTAATATGGCCACAAGAGGGTGCTCAATTCACATTCAATGTGGTCAAGTCTTTAACTTACAAAACATTGTAAACACAATTCTTATTTCGCAATAGAAGTAGGATGATGAGGTATTTGCACCTTTCAGAACAGAGATTGCATCATGTGAACAGTCAAGGAAGAAAAATGCTCCACTGAGACCGGAAGGGCCATCTGCTCTTTGTTTCATGCCCAATGCTGTTGTCAGTGGTCCCACTGAAGTGGAACTTCTCCCTGAGGGGATTCAGTCTCCCAGCCTGTTACTGTTTGCAAACCTACAGTAAATTGCTGCTCCCAACACAAATTCAGTACCCAAGGAGCTGTCAGTGCCTTGTAACAGAGGGCAACACCTCACCACATGTGGGGTATGTCTTCAAAGCATGTTCCAGATCTCTTGTTCTTTGTAGTTCAGTTGGATTAAATGAGACCATGGCCTCAGCCTCGACGAGAATCTCCAGGGTGCTGTTCTGTTTGCAGTGTTTGGGTAATTGTGTGTTTTTCATTCACAACTTTCAGATGACAGTCATATGCAGCCACCATTCTCCCCTAACAGTCACTACTGACTCACTTCTGGTCAATATTACTTCTGGGACATCTTATAAAAAACTCAGAGCAGTCTAAATTATCACTCCAGCTAGTAATGTATTATACATATCAATTTCCTTTCAGTCTTGTTTCATGGTCAACCACCTGACAATGTATTCAAGGTCTTATAAACTGCACAACCAATCACATTCCAGGTTATATGGTTCAGCTCTTTTGCATAACACTGCCTCATGAGTGCTACAGTATACTTTTTTTCTTATTAGAAAGAAAAAAAACCTTCATCCAACAATCCAGCTTTAAAAAAAAAACAGCATTATTGTATGGGCAATAAGAAATATTATCGTGAGCAATACCCAGCAATATAAGGAGTGTCTGCTAAAAATATATATATACATATTTGTGAGACAAAATTACCTCTACATATTTGTAATTTGGATTATATTCAGCAACAGTTTTCTGGAAATGGTGCTAACAATTACAAGTTATCTTTTAATTGTGAAAAGACAAAGGCCATTCTTAGTGTCAAAAAAAACTAAATAAATAGAATTTGAAGAAACGTCAATAAAAAATGGAAGCTACTAGTAAGAGACAGTGCCATCTAGTACACTGGTTTCCTTTCCAAATCTTTCTGATACAGTAATTTATTCTGTACAGTATACAATCAGGGTAATGCAGATCGCAAAGCAACTAATATGAAGGTGATCAGGGTTACGCAGAAACAAGGTAAAAGAAGGGCCGAGGTCCTCATCACCCGGTGTTTCTTATGCCTTTGTCTGTCTTAGGCTCTTGATTTCAAGCCAAACAAAAGAGGAGTAAATATTGACCAGCAAGGTGTCGTCTAGTAAACAACAGCGAAACAGTTATTAATGTGTTACATTAATGTGTCACAACCATTTTAAATATAAGTTTATATACAAATTACACAAATTACTGGACAGGTGGTCTAAAACTGCTGTTGCAATGCTTTCTGTCTTTCAGTGCAGAAGTGGCTTATGTAACCCATTTCACTGCCCTCATATATGTTGTAATCATAAATTAGTTAATCTACATTACTCTAATCTTTGCAAGACAAATACCGTAATTAAATGAATACATATACAGTATTAAACCGTGGTTTTAGTGAGTGTGCATGCCTTTTCTGGTTTTATACAACCTTTCTAAAGTCTCAGTTAAATAAAACCACTTCAAGACTTAAAATGAAAACTGAAAAAAAATTCAGAAACCGCGACAATATATATTGTATTTAAAAAAAAAAACGTACCCATTTAATTCCTTGCCTCCCAAGTTGAAATAGGAATATGATACAGCCATGGTGAATTACAAGAAACCACACTCTTTACTGTGGGAAAAAGGATTCACAATGTTCAGCTTTACAAAGTTCAACTTGTTTACATTGGGAGCTGTAAGCAAAAGCTGACCTCCATAGCAACCACAGTCCTTGTTTGCCACTGAAGTAAAACTAATCCACAAGATGGACATATTACATAAAGATGGTTACTTTAGGAGGTAAATAGCAGACATGTAATATTAACTAAAGGGGTACTGCTTAGGGTACTTGAGAAGCCAACAGAAAACAGCCAGTTTGGGACTTATTTTATGCTAGCTATAGGCCAATAAAAAAAAACACAGCCCCACTTTCTGACCAGCAAAAGTTTCTTATTCTATTGTGACATTCAAACTTCCTGGTAAACCTGTATGAGCACATTACCTAATATACCCCAGGGACAGACACAACGTGAAACTCATGTTAAATATATGATACGCTTTTTATTGAAAACAAATGTATACTAACCGACGACTCAATATAGAATATGACTGAACAACATGTGGTTTGTGTGTGAACGGAGTCACATTGCAGCAATACCTGAGCAGACACGGGCATTGTCAAATGGGTTAAATGATGCTGAAAGTATAATCCTTCATTTGAAAAGAGTAGGACGCTGCTTTAGTGCAATCTCCTTGTTTGCTTTGGGTTGGTGTAAAAAACAAAACCTTCAAAACGAATCAGCGTTTCTGTAATGTGTTCCAAATAGATTTCATATATTTTATTTTGGAATAAGAATATGTTTGCACATGAAATGTCAATTTTTTTACTCGATTACATTTTTATAGTTTTAGGTTTAGTACTGTATTACAGAAAGATTCCTTTAACACAGTAAAATACAGTGTTTCCCATATTCATAGCCTTTATTTATTCCATTGCTATTGCCCTTATTAACCTTGAATTTGATAATTATTTAGACATAGGGCTTGCAATGTCTTGTTTTTTTGGCTCCTTGGCTGAGTCTGTCTCCAGTCCAATTAAGCACTCCTGGATCAAGCTGGTAAATTAGCATTCAGTTACTGAGTAGCAGAAACAGATCTTGGAATCAGATCTTGAAAACAGATGAAACAGTGCCAAACATTTTATGAATGACTACTTGCTACTCTTAACCCACAAATGTGTTTGTTGGCTGATGAATAACTGACCATGCTGTAGGAAATATTATGGGACATGCTTAGAATGTTCATTAATATGCTCCTCGTGAAAAGGTATTTACTGTCATTTCAGAACAGTCAGTGTCAACTGCTTGTATACCTTTGATACAATGTTAATTCAGTAGCATTTGACTTGCCATGCCCGAGTGATGGACTCAGCGATTGATTAGTTTAGGCTAGAGTGTGAATAAAGATGTTGACTGTACCTGTTATTTAATTGTGTATAGATCCGATTGAAATAAAGAGTTTTAAGCACTCAACAGCCTCGTCAGAATCTTTATTGACATCACCTAAAATGCAACAACGTCATGACAACGTGTAAGCATTTTGTTTTCTTGCCACTGTGCACTGCTGACAAACTTGAAGGTTAAGGGAAGCATATATGACCTCTACCCTTTGTGGATGCAGGAATTGTACCAACAATACACTAAAAGATGGATTCAGTCTCTTACCCTGCTCCACAGTGACATTCAGTCTTCAAATCCTGAGACACGGAATATTCACCTATGAGTTCTAAAGGGATTACTGAATGTTCGCCCACATTTTAGCCTTTTTGTTAAAGGGCAAGTAGCTTTGTATTTCTCTGATCTTTTTTATGAGTCATCTGAGTTCTGTCTAATATAGATTTTGAATCATTTGTGTCTGTTTCAGAATTCTTATGAGCCTGACGAATCTTTAGTTGTCTGCTCCTTTTGAGTAGTTCATAATTCGTAAGGTATCACTTGGGGCCCCATTTCCCACTATGCTGTTAAGGCATGACTTTTATTTGATTTCTGTAATTGCGCATGTTTTGTATTATCCTTTTACTCTAAAATCTATTTTTTTCATGTTGCATAACCTTTAAACTAGTATATTTACCCCAGAATTAAGACATCATTGTGGGTTTGGGTGAACAATTCAAATATACTTCATTTTATGGTGCATGCATGCTCTTGTGGTTAAAAGGTTATACCATTTTCCAGTAGAATAGGTTTTCCATTTCTTTGAAGGAATTTCACCGACATTATTTGGTTGCTTTAATTCACTAAAAGCCAACTATTGAAAGTGATCCAAAAGAAAAGACGTTAGTATTATAATAATAATAATAATTTCTTTCTTAGCAGACGCCCTTATCCAGGGCGACTTACAAGATATCACATTATTTTTACATACAATTACCCATTTATACAGTTGGGTTTTTACTGGAGCAATCTAGGTAAAGTACCTTGCTCAAGGGTACAGCAGCAGTGTCCCCACCGGGGATTGAACCCATGACCCTCCGGTCAAGAGTCCAGAGCCCTAACCACTACTCCACACTGCTGCCCGTATTCAGCAGATGTTGTTGGTGGGATTCATTAAGAAAGCATATATTACTCGAGTTTAATTAGATTAAGTAGATTTTTATTTTGTATTTAAAAACAAAAAAAAAAATAATAAAATGTGTCATTATAAAATGTGCGTTGTTGACTATGCACCCCAAACCCTGTGAAACACAAGAAGACTGCTAAGAAATAAGAAATAAAGACTGGGTTTGCAAATGTCTTCTGATGCAGTATCACATTTTTAATGCTATTTTCACAAGGTAAAACTGTCAATTGTTTTTAAACAATAAAAAGTAAAACACACCCCTTTTGGAAGGAACATATATTTTGTAAATATATTGACATACAATATATTGTCATTTGAGTCTTAAGGTTTTCAATATTCTTGAATGTTTATTTGTTGGGGGCTTTTTTTTGCATTTGTATAACTGCTAAATACTTTAAAAGTATTCACATGTCAAAAAAATCTAATACTAGAGAATGATTTATATATTGTACAATATAATGAAAATACATTGGCATATATTCTATAATACATTTTATAATAATCAATATATTACATTATATTTCTCAATTTGATTCTGTAGGCAAAACTTTGGTTCCCCACTCAAGCCTTCATCAAATAAATGATAAAGACCAAGTAAACAGACTACCACATATATATATATATATATATATATATATATATATATATATATATATATATATATATATATACACACACATTAATGTCCCAGGTTATTATTATTTGTTTATTTAGCAGACGCCTTTATCCAAGGCGACTTACAGAGACTAGGGTGTGTGAACTATGCATCAGCTGCAGAGTCACTTACAATTATGTCTCACCCGAAAGACAGAGCACAAGGAGGTTAAGTGACTTGCTCAGGGTCACACAATGAGTCAGTGGGATTTGAACCGGGGACCTCCTGGTCACAAGCCCTTTTCTTTAACCACTGGACCACACAGCCTCAGGTTAAAAAAGAATTGCGGCAATGGTTCCAATAAGAGCAATACAAATAAGGCTGACTGCCAGCTTTAACGCTTACAGCAGTTGTGTTTGTCACCACCAGGAGAGAAAGGCAACAAATGCAACGGTCAGAAGCAGGGATGCTAGTTTTCAGCAATAAAAAAAATGAAATTCTCTGATTAAAAAAAAAAGAAGAAGAAGAAAAATCTGCGTTATTCTGCGAGTAAAATAAAAGGCTAAAAATGAGTTTTCCCTGCCACGTTATAAGACACACAAACAGTGCTATTGGGTAACAGTTAACACAGGAAGTATTTATTGTTGTTCTTGTTGTGTCTCTTTATGTTGTATTTTAGTTTATAACTTTAATTATTCTTGAACTGTAATCTTGTATTACAGTGTAACGTGTGTAAGTCAATTTGGATAAATGTGTCTGGTGCTAAATAAATAGATAAATAAAATAAAAATGGTTACACTTTAATACTATTCTAAACAAGTTACAAGCCTACCAGCACCATTATTCAATAAAACAAACAAATTTCCTTTTTTTTATTTCAAATTTTACAAATAGTTCCCTGTATATATATATATATATATATATTTGAAACAAACATGCCCCATCTGCTGGTAAAGTTTAACTTTCTTATCATGTGAACTGAATGTAAAGTACCCACTCATTTGTTATGGTTTGGGTTTGGGATTATGCACACCATTGTGACTGCTATGTTAACCTTTATCATGAAACTGGCATGGTATGTTAAATAGATTGGTCCAGAGTGAAACGTTTCTCAGCACTATAGATGCTGATTCCTTCCTGGCTGTGGTGCATCTGAATAGTGTGTAAGTTGATTGGTTTTGCTGCCATCATAAATCACAAAGGACCAAAAGCAAAAAGCATTTACATTACTTGTACTTGACTGAGCTGCCCTATATAGTTCTTGCATGCTCTGTAAGCAAGGTTATTGTACATAATACATAGAGAGAATAGATACAGTACTGCCTTTAATCTAAAACCAAGACGTGTCCCTTGGTTAGAGGACATATTGTACATTAGCATTCTGCTACCGTTTAGCCCAACTCATTTTATAATTTATAGTACACATAAATAAGAGGGACAATGAGGAAGGGTACTTATGAAAATGAAAGCAGGGTGACGTTACCTAAAAGAGTGGAATGAACAGATTGTGACTGGTGGAAAGACTATTTGTATGAGTGAAGCTTCCTTGCTTTGAGCCAGAGACATGTATCAATGGTTATATGGATGTTTAAAGGGTTGACAATAGGACTTGGTAACTATTACAGACAGACCTGATACAAAGTGCTTTGCTGTCTTTGAATGGGGCTGGGGGTTTATGCTATATTATCATAAAGAAATATACTAAAGAAATGAGTGCAGTGTCCCCGTTATTTATTATTTATTTGTTTACATTATTAAGGTTACCTTAAAAACCCATATTGAAAAAATGAAATCTATCGTACATATGTTCCCTGTAAAATACTCAGTACTGTAAGTGCCGAATAACAAAAACACCATTTGGAAAAAAAAGCAGGAACCTGTATTACTTTCTGTATTCCTTCCTGAGAAATAACAGGCTTGACCATGTCTTTTTAAACCCTACTCATGCACGTGGTATCAGGGGTTTGCCTGTTTGTCTCACAGAGTGATGTTCAAGGGGGAGTATGTATCCCTACAGATACAATTAACTTTGGAGATTGTAAACAAAAAATAATTATTGATTAGGTGTATTACCATTACATAGGTATAGGAGAATCTGAAATAAAAAAAAATGCACAAAGTGTTCAAAAGTACACAAATGGCGACTTTACTGAAGATTATAACAATAGCTGACACACTCTAAAGCCCCTTTCACACTGGCATGCTCTAATGGGGTCAGAACCTACCCAGGTCGTATTGACGCAAGTGCACAACCCGCGTATCAATGCCCCGGAAGCAGCTTGTTACGGACGCTTCCATCGAAGCTTCTCTGGATTGAACCGTTGGCCCAAATGTTGATTAGAGCAAATGTTTCTTCATCCCTGCTGCAATCTGGCTCATGGTGTGTCTCAAGCAACAAAAATATGGCTAAACAGAATAAACAGAAATGTTCCTTGCAGAAGTGAAAACTTCACGTAGGCGTGGCTGTTTGTTATTTAGTCCGTCGTCATGCATTTTGTCTCGCTCAACCCTGGTCAAAGCATGTTAACACACATTCTGAGGAGGGTCGCTGGGACCCAGGTTAACGCGGGTACGACCCTGGTACGTGTTTTCACACTACGCAGGATTGTGACCCGGGTAGTCAGACCGGACCCTGGTAAAAGTGCCAGTGTGTAAGGGGCATTAGAAAATCAAGACCAATGGAAAGGGAAAAAACAAGAAAAATAAGATTGGGCAAACAATTGCAGACAAAGTAAATGTTGTTTCAACTGTTTCACAGGAGATCATATTTAAAAAAAAAAACAACAATATGATTTTGAAATATGGAGCTAAAGATTTCACACTGTAGGTGGACTTGCATAATTATTCACAACTGCTCCTCCAGAAATAAGGAACAACACCTGCGATTAAAATAAAACAAGCAAGTGTTTAGTTTTTCTGTAACTCCTGTTTTAAACTTGCAAGACCATTGTTTTCTCAAGGCAGACTTTGGGGGTGGGGGAATTGCCTGTAACTGCCCTTGCTAATCTCTTTTGAACATCTGGACCATAATACTTTTGCATTGTTTTACTTAAATGTAGCATTGCTTCTCCCACAACGACGTAATGCCCTGTTACACGTCTGTGAATGTATTTTTTCAATGTCTCCACGCAGCAGTGTGTCGATGTTGTTCTGAAGTGTGTGTTTCAATTAATCTTGCGATCACTGCTGTGCAAGTATTTTCCATAATGGTTTGAAGTTTAAGTGACTTGATGGAAATCGTTTTATCATACCACGCTATATTAATCCTCCTGGTGTTTTATCTCAAGGGTGATTTACTGACTGGTTTATAAACATGCCTCAGTACAGTAAACACATGGTAGTAGAAACAGGTCCTTCACAGAGCACAGTTACGTTTTAGGGCAGCATTGTTAAGGTCTGTCACTGTTTAGATCAGGGGCTCCCAATTTTACGTCAGCCCCCACCCAAAGAATGGAAATGTTGTTCTACTTGTTGCATGTGTTGGAAATGAAGACAATAGATGTTCAAAAGAGCTCACATTAAGGTAGCTACATTAGAAATACTGAAAACGTATCGTCCGTCCGCAACTAAGATACAGTGGGGCTAGAATACACTTGCATTTTGTTGTTTGTTTAAGCTCGTCTAATTGTGAGCTGTTATTGGTGTGGGCATTCCTTTGTGTGTTTGCAGAATCTAAGTTAATGGAACTTAGTTTTTCATCGGCTGTGGCCTCTGATGGATTGGGATAATAGGCTTTACCTTTCAGAAGCTAATTTAATGAAGGTTAGCAGGGACACTTGCATTGGCACTAATTTAATCTATAGGCTAATACTCATATAAATAGGTTATGCAAATAAGCTTTCTACGTTATGAGCTCCTTATGACTGATCCTATTACCATAAATATGTGGTAATAAATTATGCATTTAGAGACAGTTCAGATGTGTTTATCTATTAGGGAAAAAGCAAACAATCACATCGGAAATGAAACGCCCGGCTGTAATAAATCAAGGGGTTTAAACAGTAAAGTGCATCAGGCATATGTTTATGGTAACTGTTTCTGTCATAAAAATGATTTTAGAATATCACAGTGGGAGAGACGTGAATATGAAAAAAATAAGTTAAAACAGCAGGGAGCAATTCAAAAGCAATTCTTTTGGGGTTTTTTTTGTCTTTTTTTTGCTTTTGCATCTGTTTATAGCAATTCTGGCTGTATTTTTTAAATTGAAATTTCATTTCTAAACGAACAGGTACAAGTTAGATACATACTGGACCCAGTGGACCATATATAACAACGCATTAAGCTTGCACCATTTTTTTGTAAAAGGAAAAAAATCTGACAGAACTAGCAAGAAGCAACTACAATGCATGTAGGGGCCTCTTAAAATAACCTCCTGAATTTTTTTTTTTTTTCTTTTTACTTTAACACTAGTTAAATGCTTTGTGAATATGACTCATTGTACTGTTTATTAGATAACTATGTCTCACTAAAATGTACTCTAATGACATACTGTATGACAGTGGCAGGGTTCAAGAACAAAATATTCTCTTCTCTTCTGCAGCAGAGCCAGTGACCTCCACCGCATGGACCTGATCAAGTGAGTCACACATCATTCAGGTAGTGGTTCACTCTTGGATCAAAGCTTTTTTGCTTTCTTCCTCATGTCTCTGCATAATTCTTTTCCACCACAATGTTATATACCTTAAATCTGCTCAACCGAAAACCAGGACCTGGTCTGATTAAAACAATGTGTGGTTCACAGAGCTTGTGGCTGACCACACTTGAAACATGGGTCATCTTCCAGTCATAGTGTCACGGATTGTTTTATACAGTCCCGAGCTTTCAGCTTTGGACAGGTATTTGTTGACTAATACCAAATATTAGTAATGCAGATCCCGACTTTTTCACAGTGCTGCATAGGCCCCAAGTTTCATCAACTGAAATGCATGTCCAGACTATTTGCTGCAGATGAGCAGGACTAATCACTCTTCCTCAAGAACATTTTGACTAAATTATTAAAATTACATTTCGAATCAATAAAAGAAAAAGAAAACAACATTGGTTCATTTAAAATTATATAATTAAGCCCATCAATGAATGGCGTGTACATACAATCATATGTTGATAATGACAAACTTCAGTTACATCACCCAGACAGTGATCTTACCTGTACACTTTATGTTGCAGGTTGTACAATGACTGTCACTGGTCTGCATGCTTTAATGTAATTTG
The DNA here is from genome assembly GCF_902713425.1 of Acipenser ruthenus. NCBI lineage: Eukaryota > Metazoa > Chordata > Actinopteri > Acipenseriformes > Acipenseridae > Acipenser > Acipenser ruthenus. Next base: position 73,838,753 of record NC_081194.1, read on the forward strand.
CAGGGTCACTTGGGTGGTCTGTGCTGGCATATGAATGACTGAATAATCCAGGGCTGTATTTGATAGCAATTACAGTATATTGCCCTTTATTATTGTGCTCAGGCTATTAACCATATAACAAGCTTATGCTAATAGGCTTTCATCTTTACTGGGAGTCCAGTATTCACGAACCCTTTTACCATAAAGATGTGTTAATAAATTGAACATTTAGAGGCAGGTAATAAAAGTGGAGAATCTGTTGAGGACAGAACAAACCATCACAGCTGCAAAATGAATAACCATGGCTGTCTGGGAGCAGTATCGTCATGGAGCAGCTGCTCAAAAAGCTTATGGCAACTGTGTTTTTCTCACAGTAGGAAAAACACGTATATACCAGGCGAAAAATAAAAAGAGCAGGATGCTATGCAAAATTAGGCTGCTCTACATTTGTTCAAGACAGATATGCTTTATTTATTTATGTATTTTTATGTTTTTAAGAGGAAGCTTATTTAATTCATGTCCATGTCTGTCTATCCTCATTGCATCCCTTCCACTTGGCACATCCAAGACAAGTACCCTTGGTTGTTAGGTTATGATTTTTATAATTTATTGTGTATCATTTGGCATCTTGTAGATGCTGTTGCAGAACAAACAGGTAATTAGGTAATTAGACAAACATGTTAAAGTCACAATCAAATGTACTCCTATGGCATTTATCGATGTCAGGGGTCATAGGGCACATGCAGCTGCTACTGCCTGTAACTTCCACCTTATTGACCTTATCAAATGAGCTATGACATATTATAGGAGTTGTTTTCACTCCAGAATCGGAGTACCTCTGCACAAAGCAGTTGATAAATCTTTCTCTTCTGGAACAGGGCTGTAAAGAATTGACTATCAGCTCAAGCATAACCCTGGACTTGTCTGATGAAAACAATGATGGTCTCTTGTTCCTGGTTAACAGATTATGTGACTGGCCCCACTGAAACATGGGTCATTTGACCTTTCAGACATAGTTAACATGACACCATACCATAGCATACCATACTATATCATGCCATGCCATGCCATGCCATGCTATGCCAATTTCATTTATATAGCATCCTTCATGTGCAAGCATCCCGAGGCGCTTTTCAAAAATGTTTAAAAAAAAAAAAAAAAAATATCACACCAAAAGAGCTCCAACTGCTCGCTAGTGAAAGGCTAAATCAAAGAGATATGTTTTGAGCGTAGGTTTAAAAATACTGACGGACAGCATGAAGCAGTTCAAACTAAAAGCCTTTGAACCAAATGTTTTGAATCGAGTTCTCGGAATGTCAGTCTGTGTATCACACAGTGGGAAGTTAGTGCTTGAAAGCTTAATGTACACGTGAATGATAGCACAGAGTAGTTTTTTTTGTGTGTTTGTGCCATTGCATATTGTGGTTGACAGCTAATTAATTTGCTAAAAGCATGGCTCCTAGGGTGGCTGTGTAGGCTGCTGAGTATGACCTGTGTCATGCTGACACCAGCCTTTCCCTGAAATACAGTTCAATTATAGCTACTGCCTGACCAGGAATGGTGTTGTGATATACTGCTGTTTACTAATTAAAAGCAACATTCAATGAGTAATCAATAGCCACATAAAATGCTGCCTCTGGCTATATAATGCATAGTGAAACACAGCCATGAACTAAATATATTTTCTTGCTTTAGCGTTATGCAATCAAACATTGTGTGGTTAGTAATGCGATAAAGATGGTGCTCAAATCATCCTCTTGGCTGACCATGAATGTGTATGTTTGTTGAATGACAAGCCTTTGAATGATGCACTGGATATTCTCTTACCTTGAAAAGTTTGTTTTGGAAATCAAACACTTAAAACCCTAAAATACAGTTGCACAGAGTTGTCCAGCGGATGGGTCTCCATCCATATATGGCTCCCAGAATTCCACAATATGGCTCTTTGGTTGTTTTTGGTAGAAGCAAGTACACATCTTTGCTATTTTCAGTCAGCTATTTAGTTTTGCTAAACTAAACTTATTTTATATTGCATTTTAAATAAGTTTGTGATACTTGAGATTGCTATGAAGTACCTAGACCAAGGAACAATTTCAATTTGATTTTGCTGTGCTATTTATTCTCTCAGTTACAGCCTGTTGCAGTGCCAAATGAATATGCAAGTATAATGGAATCCTGCTGGCACACTGGAGTTCTTCCAGCCTGGAATATCAAAACTGCTTCAACACAACCTGTTTGGGGAAAGAAGCGCTCCCTTTCAAGTAGGATGCTAGTAGATCTGGGAAGTCCCCTCGGTGTTAGGAAATATACCACTGTATAAGTAATGGGAGGTGAGGCTTGCATGATTTCTACAATGTTAATAGAAACCAGCAACTTAATTCAGTTTAAAACCTTTTTATTTCCTCCTTGAAAGCATTTCGGCGCTCCTGCTTCAAGGCTTTGTGAAATTAACACTACATGTACTGTACATTATGAGTGAGTCATGGGCTTGCTTCAATGAATTGTATTATAAATTAATTATTGGGTACATAAATAACTTTAATTGTAATCCTCAGTTAAAAGGTCATGAAATTGGGCATTTTTGCAAGCTTCGGTCACTCTGTTGAGCTACACAGCTTTTCTTTAGCATACACACACAACACCAACACTTAGAAACAGAGGAAACAGCTCAGTCCACTGGAGTTCTTAATAATTATTTTTTTTTTAACGTAGGTCTTTTCATTTTCTTTGAAAGGCACGGAAATAATTTGAATCATTGTTTCGTCCTAATTGGATGGGATTATTTTCAGCTTGTATTACTTCTGAACATCTTCCAGGTTTTTGGATATTCACAGAAAAGAGAACAAGAAAATCCTGCAATTAAACATCCAAAAGGAAATCATCTCTCTAGGCAATTATGGTGAAGCTTCAGAATTAAAAAGGGTGGTATTTTAACTGCAAATGTGTCTTCCCCTGCAGTTTCTGAGCTCAGCTGTGGATGTGGAACTGTAGGTGGAAAGAGGTTTGATTAGGATAACACCAATCTTCTGTAGCATTTGTTATTTTACAAAGTACTGTACATAAAATAACTTGTAATGACCTGTCTTGCACAGAAAAAGGAACAACATCAAAAAATGTTACAAATAAAGTTCGTCAATGGCAGTCCCAGATTGTTCGCCCAGTTTGAGGAAATCTCAGCTCCTTGATTAGCTCTGTAAATACATAAATACATGCAGGGGGGTTGTAAATACATAAATACATGCAAGTGCAGCTTGTCTATGATGACAGTGATATCACAGAGCACTGCACACAACATGAGGGGTTCAGGGGAAGAGATGTTAGTAAAATCAAAGCTCCAATTAAGATTGCATTGTACTGCATTGTTCTAGCAAAATTCAGAACCATATTACTATTATTATTATTAATAGTTTATTTAGCAGACGCCTTTATCCAAGGCGACTTACAGAGACTAGAGTGTGTGAACTATGCATTAGCTGCAGAGTCACTTACAATTACGTCTCACCCGAAAGACGGAGCACAAGGAGGTGAAGTGACTTCCTCAGGTTCACACAATGAGTCAGTGGCTGAGGTTGGATTTGAACCGGGGACCTCCTGGTTACAAGCCCTTTTCGTTAACCACTGGACCACACAGCCTCCAAGATATTGATTCCCATTACCAAGATATTGATTCCCATTTTGATATTGATTCCCATTTTGATTAATATCAATATTCATAAATCCATGCAGTAAATGTTGATTGACAGCTCCAAGGCCTTGTCTTGAACAATATTTCCCTTTTGGATCAGTACATTTTCATATTGACTAAAATAATTAGAACAAAACTCAAGCTGTTTCAATGGTGAGGGAGGCCCTTATTCAATCACTGAAAGATCAATAATGTGAAATGGAAATGTTGTTCAATGCCACTAGCCATGATTAACATTTTTATTTAGAAAGAATATCAATATCAAATAAGTACAGGAAGAATATCAAACCAATAACGGACAGGGTGTGTGTTTCCTGCCAGTCTGGCTGCTGACCTTAACTCTCACCTCAATTCCAGGTGTTAATATCTCATTTATTTTAAAGATTGATCTCTCTGGTCCATGTCGCATTAGATATGCAGTTACACACATGGAAATCTGTATCATTTGATATAGAGTATGCTGCTTTTGCACATTTGCACAAACTATTAGTCTCAAAATATCTCATATTCTATTAGGAGGTCATGGTAGCACATTTTATCTAGACATTCCGATGACATTACTAGAAAAAGCATTTAAAATATCTTTTTATTTGGTTAATTGTGTTATGTTTTTGGAGAAGTGGGCTTGTCTTAAAGCTAAGAAGTGCTGCAAAAACACATCCAACTCAGGATTTTAAGATAGCTACTTCTGTCTTAACCCAAGCTGTTTCCTGCTAATTTTATAACATTAGGATTTTTTTTTTTTTCTCTTCATGGAGAACTGCATTTGTAAATGGTATTCTGGTGATTGGTTTCCAGGTTACCAGTATTATGTTAAATGCATGGTATATGGTTGCCTAGTTACCAACCCCCAAATAAATGTCTCGGCTGTTTAAATGCATTAAAGTTTGAAATGTAACTAAATGCTGTCTCTGCTTCAGAACGTGACCGGACTCTGTTTGAGAGATTGATTAAGGATTTTAAACGGAATTAATTTTATAATCTCTTCTGCTTGCATTCAGTTAGCAGAATGTCATTAACACAAAATAATACAGCTGACAGTCCATTGTAATTTAATTTGTCAGTCATTTCATATAATGGAATTTAATTAGTGCTTTAACTATAAGTACAAAATGTGGTTGCACAAATAAACAGGAGGACATATACAGTATAATTAACAGCCTCCCAACTTGATATAATTGATTAGGGAGATCAGATGCAGGATATATTTAGGTTTCTAATAAGCGCTATACCATGGAGCAAATGTTTTTTGGCACTTATCTTTGAACATCATGACATAGAACCTAATTACTAGTATTAGCCTGACATTGTAGTTAAATAAAAAAAAAAAAGTGAGGAAAATAATGATTCTATAACGGGTTTCATTTAAATGTTATTTCAATAGAATAAGAAATTGTGACAGTGGACGGTGGGGGTGGATGCTGTTACATTTTCCCCAAAACTTTGCATAGGTTATCTCTTTTTTATTTCCAGCTGTCTTCTGTATAACTTGTGCAATGTTCGTGTGTTTGTTATAGGAGGAACATGTTCATTATTTCATGAATACATTCATTTTGGCATTTCCCCATTTATATAAAAGGAAATTACACATAAAATAAAATTGTTTTTTTTTGTTGTCTTATTTGATTTAATTCTTTTTAATGTCTTCTGTATTACTTGTGGTATTTTTCAAGGGATAAACTTTGTTTTTTTAATGTATTATGGCAGGTCAGGGGCCCTGCACAGGTAATGTTGTAAATATAGTGTGCTTTTCTCAATAAAGTTATGTCTATTTTAATTAAAGTTTGGCAGGGATGGGATTATAATCCCAGCCCTGCAGAAATAAGTGTGGAAAGTGGCCATTCCCTAATTGGTTGACTGATTTCTTATTTGTGAATGGCTACCTGTATAAAAGAGGCTTTTTTTCAGATATCAAACTGTAGACAACCACCTTAATGTAACAACTGGGGAAATATACAAGCACAGAGCATGGATTAACCCAGAGTGTTTCACTCAATACAACAGTTAGTCAGTTTAATACTAATACTTTATTAAACAGCAAAATCAGCAAGCAATCCAAAAAAAGGCATTTTATACACATCGGGGATGACAGTGCGCAGACTTCTTTCCTTCCTCTGGTCCGACACAAGAACTCTAGCAAGTCCTTCTTCAACAATTCAGTTTGTAACTTTTCCAGTATAGATTGATATCCTTTTGATCCTTCTAATAAACATACTAAATTATTTCTCCATTACAGCTTTGGTATCCTCTTGGACCTTCTAATACTCCCAATTCATACCCTGCTAATAAGATATATAACTACAAGAGATTACAAGACACACCGACAACCTCCATATATCATACCCTGATAAGGAGTCCTTATCAGTCACTTTCCACAAGATTGTATTTACATTGAATCCAAGAAAATACACAGACAAAGCATATACAATTGAAAAATATTACAAAAACAACATGTTATGTTCTAACAGAACTCTATGCTCATCATTTCATTAGTGATTTATTTTCAATGCAATGGGTTGGATGGAAAATATTCTACAAAGATGAGAATGCCTATAGCCTGTTACTGTGTGATTTATATGTATGTACACAGGAGATCTGGCTGAGGGGACTCAAAGATGATACAGAAAAGTAGTCCACTAAAATATTTATCACAGCTATTTAAATAGGATAACACACTTAATGTTTGACATAATGCTATTTTTATAGCATAGGATCCTAGAATGAATTGTAGACATTACTTTAACAAAAAATAAAAAAATAAATACATATTAAGAACATAAGAGAATAATACTTGTGTGGTTCCTAGTATTTGACTGATACTAAAATGCTGCCCGGTCACACAAACCAGGCTCAAACAGTCAGAGCATGGCTGTTGCAGACAGAATGATTTAGGAAGTAAACATTTACACCTGTATAATCTACTGGAGTTTCCAGCCCTCAGTTAGCGTTATGATCTTCCTTGTTTCACCATTTCAAGTTCTTACTTTAGAAAGCACGTGTTTTATCGTTTTAAACCGCTACATTAACTTGCAATTGATGGAAATTGTTGCCCGGTCAATGTAATATAGTTTGTGTCTGCAGCTGGAGCAAGGCGACAATGGTCAGGGGTTTGAAGATTCATCAAGGGAGAATGAAATGCTTGAGAGAGAAGGGACAAGGGCCTCACATTGATCAGTACTTCTTACGAAGTCAGTGAAGTCAATTGAATGAAATCCAGCAACAGGAAGCAAACCACAGTTCGCAGGATATCAGCACCCCTGTCATAGACGTGAGGAGGACTTGCATGGACACAGTTAGTGATGAACCTAATGATCCTTGTGAACCCGGTCAGACAAACCAGCATAAGAGAGAAAAGAACCTCAAAGGGCACAAGCCTGGAGTTAAATAGCCAAGAGCTTGTGAGAAAACTACATGGGATACAGTAAACACAGATCTCTGCTTTGCGTTGGAAAGGTTAAGTGGAACAGTTGAAAAGAAGCTGGATACATTTGGGGACATCATCTACGCATATGGAAGCGAGAGGTTTGGAGTTGAAAAAAGGAAGGAAAAAGTACAAACTATTCCTGGAAAGTCTAGACAGTAGCAGAAGATTGAATGCTTAGTTAGAGAAAGGAGACAGCTGAGAAAGCAATGGAGAAGAGCAGAACAAAGTCAGAAGGAGGGACTCAATCTCTTACAAAGGGTCATAAAAAATAAGCTTGCAACATTGCGCAGAGCTTGAGCACCTACGGAAACGCTACTAAAAGAAGGAGCGTGCGAGAGCTAACTTTTATAAAGACCCATTCAAATTTGTAAATAAGTTATTCACCAGTGAGAAGAATGGTACAGTAAAAGCATCTAAGTTTGAGCTGGAGAGATATTTGGAGGAAACACATACAGATTCAAAAAGGCAGGAGCCTATGTCAATTTCTTTAGACAGTGCTTCAGGAGTTCTACGAATCCTGTGGAAATTGATGAAAGTGGCATGGGAAAAACAGGTTGTACCAAGAGCATGGCGCCGAGCAGGTGGAGTCTTTATACCTAAAGAAAAAGATTCTACAAGCATCAGTCAGTTTCGCCCTATTTCCCTATTAATCATAGAAGGCAAGATTTTCTTCAGCATTATTGCTCAGAGATTGTCAACTTACCTATTAAATAACTGCTTCATTGACACTTCAATACAAAAAGCAGACATTCCGGGTTTCCCAGGATGCTTAGAACACATCAGTGTGATCTGGCAACAAATTGAATCAGCTGAAAAGGAGAGGAAGGAGCTCCATGTGACATTCCTGGATTTGGCTAATGCATATGGTTCAGTGCACATGAACTTCTTTGGGCAGCATTTGATTTTTTCAGTGTACCGATGACAATAACAAATTTAGTGAAAGCCTACTTTGGAGATTTGCAATTTACTTTTTCAACTTCAGAATTCAGCACTACATGGCAATGCCTAGAAGTTGGATGTACAATTTCTCCACTGGCTTTTACCATGGCAATGGAAGAAATCATTAGGGCATCAAAATGGGTAGTGGGAGGAGAGCACTTGGCTTCTGGAATGTGACTACCACCAATTCGAGCATACATGGATGACATGTCAACCATGACTACAACAGTAGCCTGCACTAGTCGGTTATTGGGCAAATTAACCAATAACATTGAATGGGCACGAATGCAATTCAAGCCCACTAAATCAAGGAGCATCTCTATAATTAAAGGTAAAGTAGTAGATAAAATGTTGAACATTAACGGTGAGGCAATACCAACAGTGTCTGAGAAGCCAGTGAAAAGTCTTGGGAGATGGTACGATGGGGATCTAAAGGAAACAGTTAGTGTGAGAGAAGTTAGACAACAAGCAGTGGAAGGGTTGAAGAAAATAGACAGCAGCGCTTTACCAGGCAAACTAAAACTTTGGTGCTTTCAGTTTGGCCTACTGCCAAGGTTGCTGTGGCCACTGATTGTGTACGAGGTTTCTTTGACAACAGTAGAGAAGCTGGAAGCTTTAATCAGTTTGTAAATCAGGAAATGGTTGGGAGTTTCACGCTGCCTCAGCAGAGTGGGACTTTATGGTAAAGGAATACTGCAGCTACCAGTCTCCACTCTAACCGAGGAGTTTAAGTGCGCCAAGGTCCGACTGGAAATGACATTAGTAGAGTCACGCGACAAATGCGTAAGGGAGGCAGCACCTGTGTTGAAAACTGGAAGGAAGTGGGCGGGAAAAGAAAGCTGCAGAAGATGCAAAGGCTGCCCTTCGAATTGGTGATATCATGGGGCAAGTTCAGCATGGAAGAGGGGATCTTGGTCTCAGTTCAGCTTCTCCTACATGGCACAAGGCAGCCCCAGCTCAGCAGAGGAAGCTGGTAGTCAACGAGGTGAAAAAGCAGGAGAGGATGAGGTGCATAAAGGCCGTTTCCCAAAGATGGTTTCTGAAAGACGTCGGATTCAGTGGCCAAGAGTCGCGTTGCACAGTGAAGAATTTATCTGAAGCAGCAGAGAGGAGCAGCAACTGGCTGTGGCTGAGACGGAAAGATTCTGGCTGGGGATCTCAAGCACACTAGAAAGATAGAAACACTGATGTACGGGTAAATAAGCTGGGCTGAGTTGAGTGGGGGATAGAGGGGGGTTATGCTGGGATGCGAGAATCACCGTTGAGCCCTCTTGAGGTGTCATGGGCTAGTCGAAACACCGAGGGTGGAAGGTGCCCACTTGAAGACCCCAGAGATGTACCCTACTTAGCTCAATCCAGACGGTTGTCATGCTGATGCGCTGGGGAGGCCGCACTGTGGTTGATCCCCGTAGCCAGCATCACAGCCGTTGTGTGTGCTGATGCGCTAGGGAGGCAATAAGCTGATCCCTGGAGCCAGCATTACACTTCAGCCATCAACACCAGACAGAAGTTTATCTACATCATCATATGGAAGGAAACGAAAATAGATGGAGACACAGATGGATCACATTAGTTTACTGTAAAGCTACGTCTTAGTTGGTGCTTATCTTGGCGAGAGCCGAGTTCAAATCAGCATGAAGTTTTAACATCTACTCTCGTGTAATGGAAATCATAAAGCGTGACCAACTAATCAAAATATTGTATACATCCTTGGTTTGGGGCAGGTGTTATTGATGTACGTTAGCTACTTGAAAAGCAAAATAAAAACACCGACAATTACTGCAATATGTCTCTAGGCATTTTCTGCATAATGTAAAGTCATGATTTCAATTAAGAACAGCAGAATCGGCACCTGATAAAGTTTTGCTTTACTTGAATGAGTTGTAATGAGCTTGAAAAATGACCAGTAGGGATGTGTAACTGATTACATGCCAAACAGTACTGGGGAGCGGATTTAACTTAAATCAAGTAATTTTTCCTAGATTTAACCAAAAAATGATTTTTTTTTTTCTAGATTTAGCTTATTACATAAATGTTAAAAAAAACAAACAGTCACAAGTTTTGAAATGTATACTTTCAGATATAATTTATAAATATTGAAAACATGTATCACAAATTCAACATTTAAAGTCAATATGCCTATGAAATCTGGAACAAAAATGCTTCAGTCTTTAACCCTTTGCAGTCCATTTATTAAGTGCGCGTCAGGTCCAATTTATTTTCACACGTGCAGTTAATTTTAGACGAGCTGTTTAATTTTTTTTTTTTTCCACAGTCAAACGGGTTTAAAAGGCCCTGCATATCAACAAAACACTCACTAGGCATCTCCAGCCCCGCCCCACCTTTTCATTCGCTATAGCTTTCACATATGCTAATAAATAAATAATAATAATAATAATAATAATAGTCGTACATACCAATCAATCATCTCCTGGTCACTCGTTTTATCACCAAACGCCTCAAGAATGCGATCCAAGTCTTATTACTATCCAAGTTTTATTACTATAACATCTGAAAAAAGCTCTGCAAATGATATTCTCTGAGCGCTGATGCAGTCACAGCCAGCTTGTTTCCTTATGGCCGCTGTTATCTGATGCCAGGGGCAAGTATGACTATTCATGAGATACGCCCTTTTTTTTCGGCTTGTCTCGGCTCCTGTCGCTCCCACTCGGCCATTGAATGGTTTTCTCGGCTTTTTCCAGAGAAAAAACGACTAGAAACCCGTTTTTTGCATCTTTTTGATGATGTCGGACAGGGTCCGACATTGGACAGGATAGGAATAATTGCAATGTCGGACCAGGTCCGATTATAGGATCGCAAAGGGTTAAAGCTTTTTTTTTTTACATGCGGCGAGTCCACATTTTGCTGAGACGTTAAATCTGGGAACGTAACAATCTGTGAAAAAATACATGAAACTTAAATCTTTATTTTACACTGGGCATTTACATTTAGCTAACAGTTCACAGGGCGTGAGCTGGGGGTGTAAGGATAGGGCAGAAGAAGCAGAAAGGAACGGGCCCGGACTTGGAAATTAGGATAGACAATGGTCGTTGACTGAGGGCGATGATGCCAACACATCCCAGGGGCAAAGGACCCAGCAACCGAAAACAGGATAGAAAAGTGGTCACTGACTGAGGGCGATGATGCCAACACATCCCAGGGGCAAAGGACCCAGCAACCGAAAACAGGATAGAAAAGTGGTCACTGACTGAGGGCGATGATGCCAACACATCCCAGGGGCAAAGGACCCAGCAACCGAAAACAGGATAGAAAAGTGGTCACTGACTGAGGGCGACGATGACGACACATCCCAGGGGCAAAGGACCCAGCAACCGAAAACAGGATAGAAAAGTGGTCACTGACTGAGGGCGATGATGCCAACACATCCCAGGGGCAAAGGACCCAGCAACCGAAAACAGGATAGAAAAGTGGTCACTGACTGAGGGCGATGATGCCAACACATCCCAGGGGCAAAGGACCCAGCAACCGAAAACAGGATAGAAAAGTGGTCACTGACTGAGGGCGACGATGACGACACATCCCAGGGGCAAAGGACCCAGAAACCGAAAACAGGATAGAAAAGTGGTCACTGACTGAGGGCGACGATGACGACACATCCCAGGGGCAAAGGACCCAGCAACCAAAAACAGGATAGAAAAGTGGTCACTGACTGAGGGCGACGATGACGACACATCCCAGGGGCAAAGGACCCAGCAACCAAAAACAGGATAGAAAAGTGGTCACTGACTGAGGGCGACGATGACGACACATCCCAGGGGCAAAGGACCCAGCAACCAAAAACAGGATAGAAAAGTGGTCACTGACTGAGGGCGATGATGCCAACACATCCCAGGGGCAAAGGACCCAGCAACCGAAAACAGGATAGAAAAGTGGTCACTGACTGAGGGCGATGATGCCGACACATCCCAGGGGCAAAGGACCCAGCAACCGAAAACAGGATAGAAAAGTGGTCACTGACTGAGGGCGACGATGACGACACATCCCGGGGGCAAAGGACCCAGCAACCGAAAACAGGATAGAAAAGTGGTCACTGACTGAGGGCGACGATGACGACACATCCCAGGGGCAAAGGACCCAGCAACCGAAAACAGGATAGAAAAGTGGTCACTGACTGAGGGTGACGATGACGACACATCCCAGGGGCAAAGGACCCAGCAACCGAAAACAGGATAGAAAAGTGGTCACTGACTGAGGGCGACGATGACGACACATCCCAGGGGCAAAGGACCCAGCAACCAAAAACAGGATAGAAAAGTGGTCACTGACTGAGGGCGACGATGACGACACATCCCAGGGGCAAAGGACCCAGCAACCGAAAACAGGATAGAAAAGTGGTCACTGACTGAGGGCGATGATGCCAACACATCCCAGGGGCAAAGGACCCAGCAACCGAAAACAGGATAGAAAAGTGGTCACTGACTGAGGGCGATGATGCCAACACATCCCAGGGGCAAAGGACCCAGCAACCGAAAACAGGATAGAAAAGTGGTCACTGACTGAGGGCGACGATGACGACACATCCCAGGGGCAAAGGACCCAGAAACCGAAAACAGGATAGAAAAGTGGTCACTGACTGAGGGCGACGATGACGACACATCCCAGGGGCAAAGGACCCAGCAACCAAAAACAGGATAGAAAAGTGGTCACTGACTGAGGGCGATGATGCCAACACATCCCAGGGGCAAAGGACCCAGCAACCGAAAACAGGATAGAAAAGTGGTCACTGACTGAGGGCGACGATGACGACACATCACATCCCTGTTGAGGAATAGGTTGAATCTGATTCTGGGCGCATAAGGTTGAAAACACTGACCAGGCTGTAGAATAGGAAGCTCTTGAAGAAGGGGTGAGGGCTGCAGACATATAATGCTGAGCAGATTGAAGGAGGTTACTGAGACTAGGATTCAGTCAAATAGCAGCTGGTGAAGCTGGGGATTCTGGAAGGGGGTTGATGAAGCAGACGGGACCAGCTGACGGAACTTGGATACCGAAAGTAGAGGCAGAAGGAGAGCTGGAACTGAGGGCTGAGGTGGCAGCTGGAGCAGAACGAATATATAAATCGACTGCTGGGGAAGCTCAGTGCCCTTTGCACCCCATATTCTGGACACAAGGGTAGAGAGATGAGATGCCGACCATCCTATGTGTTAGTTAATACAGGATCCAGTCGTTCTCCTAATAGTGGAAATCCTAACTCATAATCAAGACAGATTTCCAGTCTCTAACCATGTATTAATTTTTATAGTATTTGAGAAGATGAGTAGACATCTTAGATGGGAATTAGCGTTAGCCCGACTGCGTAAATGGTTGCCACGATCCGAGTATTGGAGGACAGCTGGAGCGTTGGAAGCTCTGGAGGAGGGTTTCTTGCTTCTGAAACATATTTTTACATGAGAATCCAGGTTTTTGCAGTTGAGGCGCAATATGAATGTTCTGCCCTGGGAATAATGCAAATTGCGAAATTGAAGTGGCTGAGGGGAGATAACGGGTTGCATTTAGAGATTGATTTTGATACTTTTGATAGTTGTTAATGAGCTGACAAATGCATTTCAGGATTGTCGAGTGGGAGGCTGGCTTCAGATTTGACAGTGTCCCGGGTGATTCCGAGGAATTCTAATTGGGCCGATGGTTTATCTTGAGAGAGGGACGTTTACTAAAGAAAACAGGGATCGCAGATTGAAGATTGCTTGAGCGGGGGAGGGGGGATGAATGGGCATGATTTAAAAGCGTCTAATATCCGCTTTTGAGAGCCAGGCGGCGTGGTCTGCTGCTTTGATGGATTTAATAGCGTCGGAAGCTGTAATGTAATGAAGGGAAAATTGATCGTGGGAAATTAGGGCGTTTCTTTCCAAGATCTTGCTCTTTCCAAGATTACTGGCAGTCGTGAGGTAAAAGTGTGCTGTATTAAACCTGTGTGGTTTTTGTTTATCGTTTGGTGGGGAAACGGCCTAGCTGTCCCACTTGTAGTCAGGGTGTTCCTGTGTGTTTAGTTAGTACTCCTTTGAGGAGTTAGGCTTTTGTTTGTTTTGTTTGGGGTTTATGAATAAATATACAGGCCCTGTCCTGTTTAAATAACCTCTGTGGTCCAGTAAATGTTTCTTTTACAATCAAGAAGGTCCCGAATTGTAGCAAGGCACCCCTACTTTGTTACAATATATATATGTTCAGCTAATGCTTTGACACAGTCAACTTTATAGGGGATTTGCAAATACTTTTGTTTTTAAACTGGAAAAATATGTTTGTATAGTTTTACACTTTACATTATATGACTGCTTCCTTTAGCATTGCAGTAATTGCTCTTTCCAAGATTACATGTATTTAATTTTAAAATATTCTTCACTCAGGTACAGTAATATGACAAGATTGAGTTATAACCCCATGAGGATCTGCTTTGCTTGCCAGTGGGTCTTTGTGATTTCCTGTGCATTTTGTGCAGTTCACAAATATAAATGAAATGTGGCCTGATTACTCAGCAATTCTTAAGTCATAAGAAGCCAGACCTTCAACCAGGAATATGTTAAAGGGTTAAAGAGTAAGATTCAAATTATATATATATATATATATATATATATATATATATATATATATATATATATATATATATATATGTATATATACACACACACATTTCCAATCCACAGTTTTTTATATTATAAATATAGAGAGCTGACAGGGAGTAGGTGAGGCTGTCAGAGTTGAAAGTGTTGTTCAGTGCCTGCACTAAGGATCTCCAGAGAATCTCAAAATCCAGGAAAAAGCAGAGAAAAACTAAAACACCTCAAAATTGGTGCTACCGGACCTACAGCCACTCAGAATGATTGTAAACATCATACAATTATACTTGAGGCTTCTCTTTAAGGTGCAAGTGAGCCGACTGGGATTCCTAATTAAAATGTAAAGAAACATAGTGGGCTCAATTCTCAACGCTATGTACTCCAAACCCACATAAATGAAAAATAACAATTCTAAAATAAATAAGACACAACCTGAGACTGTATACAAGCCCTGCATTGAATGTTTGAGTTGTTTTTTCTCTGAATAAATGACAATTTGGAGAAAAGGCCTTGCGAATTCAGCCCAATGTGTTAATTGACCCTATTCACAATGTTTTTACTGTAGGTGTTTAAAGAATGTTTTTTTCAAAGTCTTTTTTCATTCATGGTAAACGTGATTTAAATAACTTACGCGAGTTCAAACTTTGTAAACAGGGCCAAATGTTTCCCAATAGAATGCCTGTTGTGCAAGAACAGAGCCTTCTGACTGAGAAATTTGAATTAAAATCAAATCTATTGGCCCACCATCTCTTATCCTATTTAATTTACTCACATGTTTATATGTTTATTCATAAGACTATTTTTTCAGACTGTTCAAATTCAAATGTTATTAAACTTTGGCTATAGATCCGCTTACTGTAGAAGCAACATCTGTTTTACTGAACTGGGCTTCCTTCATCCCTCACTTATACGGGCAGCCCTCAACACCATATCCTGCATTTTCATTTGCCTTGGAGGTCAGCTATTCAAGTAATTACCAGCCTCAGGTTCTGAGAACTGACAAGACCACTCCACAGTGAGTTAAGCCACATTGCCTAATTATAACATGAAAATCTACAATAAATCTAGGGATTGCCAAAATGGCATACCAAGAGCTGTGATAGTGCCAAGGTATTTGAAAAGGCCTGTGGGGGGGTGTGGGGGGGAGGGGTGGGGGGTATTTATGCTATCTACAGTTCCACAGTATGGGTTTATTAAAACAATGGGTTTACCCAGTGCTTGTTTAAAATAATTCCTGGCCAGCTACACATGTACTCTTGAGGAAACCGGGACTGTTTAACCCAGAACCCACTTGTGTCTGCTTTCATTTCCTGTTCCAATAGCACAACAGCTGTTCATTCCTTTTCAGGAGAGGCAACTCTATACTGTAGGTGATTTTGGTAGTGTACATTTTATCGATTTGACTACAGGGTGCATAAAGTTTACAAGTAGATAACAGTCTCCCATCAGCGACGGAATCAAGGTTTTAATGACGTAGATGATTGCCTCCAACAACAATAAGTATCCCCTAGTTATACTGTCGCTGTTTTGTGACTGTGCTGTGAATGAACCGCATTGGTGATTTATGCTTTATGAACATACACTGCATCTTGTTTTCAAAGGATAACACAGGATAACAGAATTTGTAATGAAAGTGAATGGCAAAGGGATTCCTGTTGCTCTATTACGTAAGGGTAACAATTATAATTATGATACAGGAATATATAGGTTTATATGTAAGCAATAAAACCCGACACAGAGGCCGTTACCTAGCATTATAGACCATTTGGGTAATGGGGCCTGAGATGAAGTCCAGGGCCCTAATACATCCAAACAGTCCATAATGATGTTGAGGGTCTTTTGCTTTAATACTTCAATGTTACTGCACAATTAATTAGCATTTTTACTTATTTGAACTGTAGTTATTTCGTTTTTTTTTTTTTTTGATGTATCCTTCCACATAAGCACTCCAAAATGAACATTCTACAAAATATAGTCCTCTTTTCTACATTCTGTAAATGACCTTGTAGAAATGATGTGTTATGTGTTTCTATAGTTGCTCCCACACAGAGATAATTTGACATGTACTGCACAAAAGGAACTCTTTTTTTTTTTTTTTTTTGACGAGCTAACAGAATGTTTGAAGAAAGTACAGGTATGTCTAAGCTTATGTGAGTCTATCCTCAAAGAGTTTCACTCTGTCTGTAATTTATTCTAATGCTGAATGGCAAAAACATCCATGTTACTGTTATAGAAATGAGAAAGAAATTACTTGAGTGTGTTTAAAAGACTTTACAGAGCTGTTTTACTTTTGTAAAATTATCCTTTCAGAAAAAAAGCATTAAATACTAAAACACTTTGGTAATAGATTCATGTTACCAAAAATAAAGTGTTGCCTTTAATCAACATTTCTGATGCATCCAACCCTGGACACACTAATGCATTTTGCATAAGGGTCACATTAAACTGTCACAAATATGGCTAAACTGACATTGCTTTAATAATCGGGCCGCAGGTGCCTGCAGTCCTAAACAGACAGACTAATGATGTTTCTTATCTGACACCTAGGGGCTTGGATGACAAGAGTTCTGAAGTTTCTCTATACACGTTGACAGCAATATGGGGAATAGTCATTGAACACCTGTTGTTAAAATTGCTGCTTATTTCTGCAAGGGATATCAATTTTAGCTGTCACACTGCAATTCAGAAGAGACTCAGCCGACATTATAAAAGAGAATAAGAAAGAATATCCTGAAACTACAAGAACGCACAGCATTGTAATATTAAACACCTGCATTTTTCATGTTCTGTTGTTCTTCACAGCCCCAATTCTGCCTACATGCTGTTTTCTTTCTTCTACTGGCCACCTTTCGTATTATTGGAAGCCTCATCAGTGCCAAATTTAGGTTTGAGCAGACTGATTTAAAATTGCTTTTATGGTAGTCCCAGAGGCGGATGGAGATATTGCAGTAGTTCTTGAGCTTTGTGACTAATCTGACTCCACCTCAGCTGCTCCATATAGATATCTGTAATACCCTTCACACACATAAACACTGCGATCCCGACCCAGTCATGTCCGGCACTTCACCATACACCCACATGCTCACAATGTGCTGATGTGCTTCCATGCTGTCTGGAATATTCCTGGAATGTTCATACTGCAGCCCAGCTTGGAAACCAGACTGTTGTCAACAAGTTGGCAGCCCTCTGGCTAGAGGAGGAGAGGGCTATTTTAAAGCCGTGGATTATTAAAGAGATAGGTTGCTGTAACAACTGTGGGAGTTTCAATGTCCAAATAGCCTACTATTCAGGATACTGTTATTGAGATACTATACTGTATTCTAAATATAAAAGCAGAATTTGATACAATTCTATTGGCGATACTGTACGAGTAGGTAATCAAACCATGATTACCATGTAACACTACTATCAAGTATGATTGGCTAATATTGAACATGTTGCAGCTGTGTTGCCAGCAAAATAGAGAATTGTTTCCAAACTGGGCAACATGTTGCAGGCTTGTTGACAGCATGTTGCCCACCATGATCACACAAGGCAACAGTCTCCCTCTTGCTATCAACAAAAGTTGCTTGTGAGACTGTGGAAGGGCAGAAGCCCTGCATGTAAATAGCGTGTTTTGTGTAAATAATGTTTGATTACTTTGAATTTAAGTTTGGCAGGAATGGAGTTAATTCCATCCCTAACAGACTCACATGTGGAATGCGGCTGGGGCTTGATTGACAAATTAATGGTAAAGTAAGCCACAGCCACATGGTATATAGGAGGCAAATCCTTTGCTTGGGAGAGAGGGTTCAGGGAAGGCGAATGCCCAGCCTGAACAGAGGCAGAAAGTTAAGTAAAATACACTGCGATAGCCGAAGCTTGGGTGTTTGATTTGTACTTTGATTAAACCATTTTATTGTTCCCATGCTTTGTTTTGTTTCTTCTGTTTCTGAGTCTCCTTCTTGAAGGTAACTAGCCTTGGCTGATAATAATAATAATAATAATAATAATAATAATAATAATAATAATAATAATAATAATATGGATGACTGGCATGAACAGCAAAGGCGGTTGGAAGCTGAAGGGGCTCCGATTTGCGAAGCTTGTGCAGAGTTTGGGCACCATAGAGAACAGGGAGGTTTGGGTATGCAGACGGCTGACCCAAGCCCTGTGGGACGGCAAATTGGAAGACAGCCTCGGCTGCCTTGAGGACCAAGATTGGTGCCTTGCTTGTGGGGAGTTCGGGCACATGGTGGTATGCTCACTCCAAGATCAAGAGGAAGGGCTGCCGTCTTGAGTGCCAGAGAAAGAGGAGCTGCTGTCCCGACAGCAGGAGAGGGAGGAGCCACTGCAGTCTTCAGTATCAGAGGGGGAGGAGCCGCTGCAGTCTTCAGTATCAGAGGGGGAGGAGCTGCTGCCATCTCCAGAGCCAGAGGGGGAGGAGTCACTGCTGCCTCCAGAGCCAGAGGGGGAGGAGCCACTGCTATCTCTAGAGCCAGAGGGGGAGTGAATCAACAAGTCCGACTTCCTGTTTCTGCCCACCTTCAAGTCAGCACGTCTATGGGGAAGTGTAGAAGTGTACTACCAACCTTACACGGCACCCTTTCTGATTCGGAGGGAGATTCACAGCATTGATTTTTTCTCTCTTTATCACACACATGCAATCCTTAATGGTTGTCTATTAAAGAGAACTACATGTAAAATTACAGCAATGTGTGAAGGGTTTCAAACCATCTTGAATTCTGCTGAGAAGCAATTGTGTTGATACCGAATATACAAGAGACAGAGACAAACTGACAAAAGTGACGTTCCTTTAGAAATTTGGAGAGAAGAAAAAAACTTTGAGGACCCAAAGTTTAAAAAAACGAATGATTTATTATTACAGGACTCCTGAGTATTTATATTACATATATCAAGGCATATGTGTAGGATTGACTGTGTTTTCCTTCTGATACACTGTACTGTAAGGTCCCAAAAAAGTAAATACACAGGGTATTTACAGAGCCTGAATTCTCTGAGAATGTGAAAGGATGGCTTGAGTGGTGCGTGTGGGTAGTGCTGTCTGACCAGGAAATGAAACCAAAAACAGTAGAACGTACGGGGCTAAACTGAACGCAGTAGCGCTCAGCTTTTTATTAAACAAAAAATAAACAAACAGTTTAAACAAAACACAATAATAAACAAAAGGTCACACCGGCCAAAGTAAAATAATACACACTATAAAGATGTTATACAACAAATACCTTGTTCGCTGGTTGGTAGAATTCGCTCTTACTTTCCTTAACTCTCTCCGCCGCTGTGAGCCCGGAGTGGGTCTTTTATACTGTGGCTGGAGCCTTAATTAACTATTAAACAATTACCTTATTAAAGCTCCAGCCACATTCCCATGAGCTACTCAGGATGAGGATTCAACCCCATCCTCAGCAGCTACATTTTGAGACCGGCTTTTTCGCTGGTCTAAAACAATAAATAACAATGACGGAGGGCTTTCGTCCGTCCGCACACAAACACATAATATCATAATACTAATAATAATACAAATAATAACAATAATCATACATATGTAAAATATACACAAGGGGTGGGCACTCCACCACAGAGAACAATAGAGCAATAACAAAATAACTAAAAACATTTGCTTGTTCTATATAAAAAAGCACCTCTTCTTTAAAATGCATTTGGTATTTTGGTGAGGAATGAAATTTGACTACTAACATTATGCGAGAAAAAATGTATGCAAAAGCTAAAATGGCAATACAAAAAAATGCTAATATCTCATGATGCAAGAAAAATACAGTACTGTAATGTTCAGGTACCTCGCAACCAATACATTGGACTGTTTTGGAACTCTGACGCAGGTCCACATGGAATTGTTGTTTCCTGACAGATTTAAATTCATACATTTCACAATATGATCCCTTGCTTTATCTATATATGCAGGTATTGATATAAGCCAAACATATTGCTGCAACTGATTCTATCCAACAATCATTGGATTTTGTATGGTAATTATCCTGGGAAAGGTTTAGCCTTCAGGGATTTTATGACATTTTATAGCTGATAGGATGATGTTTTCGAAGATTTGTATGTGAGTCAAATAAAGAGTAGCCTCCATCATTTCCAGTGATCTGGTCACCAGTTACAGTATGTGCCTGCTTACATTTTGACCTTACGATGCTGAGCCCTTGGTCTTGACATACTATGTATGCTGCTGGTGCCTTCAGTGGGGTCTTTAAAGCACCTTTCTAAATTACATTACTTCATCTCAGTGCTTTCTGGGAAGCAAAATCCATAAAACAATAAATAACCCCCCTTTTCAAAGCTCTTTTCAAAATGGCCACTCTAGGGCACTGGGGTTTGTGATCACTACAGGAAAACAAAAAAAAAACACATAAGTTCTCTGGCTTTTCTGTTCCGTACCACATCATGGATCGTTATTGCTGTGTTACCTGTTTGACAATGTGGGCAATAATCCTTACACTATCAGTGCACTAGACCGGCCATTTTGAAAAGAGCTTTGAAACAGATTATAAAGTTGTAAGTGTAAAACAGGATGTTAACAATGAAAAGAACAATGACAGGTACGTTATTTAAACAGTTGTTGCAACATGTGAGGACGTGTAACGCTATATTTTTCGGAACCCCAGTACTGTCTTTTGTAATCCTTTAGGTTTTTGACATAACAAACAGATAGGATAGTGTTTAACAATCCTCTTAGTTTAAACGTCAAAAATATAATTACAAGTTGATTATCAGGTTCTTATCTTCTAGGTATTATTATTATTTATTTATTTATTTCTTAGCCGACGCCCTTATCCAGGGCGACTTACAATCGTAAGCAAAAACATTTCAAGCGTTACAATACAAGTAATACAATAAGAGCAAGAAATACAATAACTTTTGTTCAAGTAAAGTACAAGTTTGACAAACCACAATTCAATAATACAGCAGGTAATAGTGATAGTTACATCAGGATGTGAGTAAATACAAAGTACTACAGGTTAAAAACTTGGCAGATTACAGTATTCTGAAGTACAGGATTAAATGCAGTAAAATAGGGGCTGATAAGAGCAAAATAAAGCACATTTACATGAAGGGTGATAGTGTCCCAGGATACAAACAGAGGAGTTCTACAGGTGCTCTTTGAAGAGGTGAGTCTTAAGGAGGCGCCGGAATGTGGTCAGGGACTGGGCAGTCCTGACATCTGTAGGAAGGTCATTCCACCACTGCGGAGCAAGGGTGGAGAAGGAGCGGGCTTTGGAGGCAGGGGAGCGTAGCGGTGGTAGAGCTAGTCTTCTAGTGCAGGCGGAGCGGAGAGGTCGAGTGGGGGTGTAGGGAGAGATGAGGGTCTGGAGGTAGCTGGGTGCAGACTGGTCAAGGCATCTGTAGGCTAGTACAAGAGTCTTGAACTGGATGCGAGCGGTGATCGGGAGCCAGTGGAGTGAGCGGAGTAGTGGAGTAGCGTGGGCGAAGCGAGGCAGAGAGAACACCAGGCGGGCAGCAGAGTTCTGGATGAGCTGGAGTGGACGGGTGGCGGACGCAGGGAGGCCAGCCAGGAGGGAGTTGCAGTAGTCTAGGCGGGAGAGTACCAGGGCCTGGACCAGGAGCTGGGTAGCATAGTTGGTGAGGAAGGGTCGGATTCTTCGGATGTTGCTCAGGAAGAATCGGCAAGTGCGTGCCAGAGTGGAGATGTGCTGGGAATAAGAGAGGCAGGGGTCCAGGGTGACTCCAATGTTCTTAGCTGAGGAAGAGGGAGAGAGTGTGGTAGATTCCAGAGGAACAGAGATGGAGAGATCAGAGGAGGGGGAGGAGGAGGGAAAGAAAAGGAGGTCAGATTTAGAGAGGTTGAGTTTGAGGTGATGCGAGTGCATCCAGGAGGAAATAGCAGACAGACAGGTAGAGATACGGGAGGAGATGGTGGAGTCAGAGGTGGGGAAGGAGAGGAAAATCTGAGCATCATCAGCATAGAAATGGTATGAGAAACCATAGGATGCGATGAGGGGGCCCAGGGAGCGGGTGTAGAGAGAGAACAGGAGAGGACCCAAGACTGACCCTTGGGGGACTCCAGTTAAGAGAGGGTGAGGTGTGGAGGTTGCTCCACGCCAGGTTACCTGGTAAGTGCGGTTGGAGAGGTAGGAGGAGAACCAGGCCAGAGCAGTGCCAGAGATCCCCAGGTCAGCAAGAGATGATAGTAGAATAGAGTGATCAACAGTGTCAAAGGCAGCAGAGAGGTCGAGGAGAATTAGGACAGAGGAGAGAGAGGCAGCTCGGGCACATTTAAGTGAGTTGGTGACAGACAGGAGGGCGGTTTCAGTAGAGTGAGCAGAGCGGAAGCCAGATTGGAGAGGGTCAAGCAGAGAGTGGTTGGACAGGAAAGCAGAGAGCTGGCGGTGTACAGTCCGCTCGAGGGTTTTGGAGAGGAAGGGTAGGAGGGAGACAGGACGGTAGCTCTGGAGGGAGGTGGGGTCGAGGGTAGGTTTTTTGAGGAGGGGAGTGATAGAGGCTTTTTTGAAGGCAGAGGGGAAGATGCCAGAAAGTAGAGAGGTGTTGAGGAGGGAGGAGATGAAGGGGAGTAGAGCAGGAGCAGCAGCTTGAAAGAGGTGAGTGGGGAGGGGGTCCAAGGCACACGTGGTGGGTTTGTGACCCTGGAGCAGGGAGGAGAGGTCAGAGTCTGAGAGGGGTGGAGAAGGAGGGCGAGTTAGTAGGGGTTGCAGTGGGTGTAGGAGTTGGAGCGGGAGGGGGTGCGGGGGAGGGAGAGGTGTTAAAGAGTTTGCGGATATCTGAAATTTTAGAAGAGAAGAAGGAGGCAAAGTCATCAGGGGAGATAGAGGAGGGAGGAGGAGGGGGGGAGGGTTTAGGAGGGAGGAGAAGGTAGAGAATAGTTTACGTGGGTTGTTAGTGGAGGCTTGGATTACAGATTGGAAATAAGCACATTTAGCAGAGGAGAGAGTAGAGGAGAAGGAGGAGAGGAGAGTGCGGTAAAGGTCTAGGGCAGCAGGGAGTTTGGTTCTCTTCCATTTCTTTTCAGCAGATCGCAGTGTGATTCTTGCCGAGCGGAGCGCAGAGGAGAGCCAGGGCATTCAAAGTTGTTAATAAGAGACAAAAGGTGACAAATATAGTGTGAAATATACCTTGATGTCCTGCTAGGGGAAATATCATTATTCATATAATAGAAAACAGTAATACTTCAAAGTCAGTGCTTAGATTTCCTGAGAAGAATAGCTCTAAATCAATATCCATCAAAATGAAGCATCCAGGATTCCTAAATAGATACATTTGATTGCTTAATATCTAGAGATAGTTCCCAATGGCACTAACCCTGCAAATAAAGCCTAACAGAGTTCCTTGTCCCCAAGAGAAAATCAATAAAATCTCAATTACAACAGATAATAAACCAGAGGTTGTTTTGTGGTTTGGATTCAGATCCAGTAAACTAATACCACTGCACATCTAAATCACAACTAATATGTGTGATTATGTGTGCATCAGTTTCAGGGACCTGGAAATGGATAAAATGTAGTGCTCAGGAAAGGTGGGTGAAAATGGCACTGACTAACTACAATTAGGCATAGATGATGCCAACATAGAGCTTCCCCTCACAGCAAGTCAGAGTAGAAAGGCAACAAAACACAAAACATTCATATTAATTGCAGAGCTTGGTACAAAATATCAGTCCTGGCACTGCAGTTTAAATATGTTCAGCAAATACTGCATATTACAACAGTAATGTAAATGCAAAATGCTTGAGTTGATGGTTGTGTGTTATATTCCCCAATGCACCTAAAGGGCCCTTTATCATAGATAGTTTAATATTCTTTTTTGATAAATAACTGTTTCTATTAGTGTTAAAGCATTTTAAACGTGGCTTGTAGCTGGTTTGTGGCCTGCAAGTATAAATGGTGGTGAGTGAAGGTTATAAGTTTAAGGCAGTATATTTGGTATATCTGGTGTATATCGGTATATCTTGGTTACACTGTGTTGCAAATAGAGGAAATCTTCCATGCATGAATTTTGAAAGGAATCATTGGTTTCATATTTTTTATTTAAAACATTATCTCTGTTCAGATTTAAATAATCAGTCATCCCTTAGTTTTCAGTTGGCATGTTGTTTTTTTTTCTATTTTGATAAGATTAAATTGTGCTGAATAAAGGGCAAAACAGAAAAAAGTATAAACATTATAGTTTCTCTTTTTATATCTGATGTGTAGTGCATACTAATTGGTAAATGGTGCTTGAAATAAGTATTTCCATGCTTTTGTTGTGATGCTGAAGAACAAGAAAATACAAGCTCTTTCTGGAGCAGTCACTGGGGATTAGTCTGCCATTTTAAATATTTCACTGATTTCCAAATTAATTGCCTCATTTCTCTTTCTCCCCACCTGCACCTAAATTCCTTTGAAAGCGTATTTGCAAATGCTGTTGTGTGCTATGTTTCTAAAGCATGCTGTTGTTTCAAAATGCACTGTGCTAATGAAAACCCCAGGTATATTCTTGTCACATCACAGTGTTAATGGTGCAGTCAGCCTGAGATGTAGGTGTTCCACCAGATAGCTGTTAGTTTAGAGCCCTCTGGCTGAGCTGACATTTATTGAGCAGAAAAAAAAGAACCTTTTCTGTCCTCTCTTGACAAGGTATCACTGATTTGAATTGTCTGAGCTGTTCTTTTCTCCTGTAACAAAAGAATCCTCTAAGAGACTGGTGATTGGCTGAAGGGCATTTCAAGACTCATCTTTGCATGTGTTGGTCAGCTGCTGTATAGAAGTGACAAGAGACACATCAAAACTGTAGTCTGTGGGAGACACTGCTGATGCTGTGCCCCATAAAACACTGAATCCAGCATTCACAAAGAACCAGCTGGGTGGACATCTTAATATTGGAAGACCCGAAAGGAAGAAATACCCCTACAGCTTATATGTGGTTGTTTTGTTTCAAATGATAAGACATTATCATTTCCTGTTTATATTTTTTTTTATCAGAAACTTGTCTGTCTATTACAAACAGTCTGCCAATGAAGATGCTGCTCAGATTAAATATATATTCGCTGTAGACTACAACTTCTGTCTTGTGAATGGTCTTTAAATCTTTAATGTCAATACTATGGAAGTGACATTTGACGAGGCCTTATACAAGTTTTAGGAACTGAATTCCAGAGGCTGACTGTCAGTAGCATTTCTCAACAGGGAATCGAAGGCATAAATCTCTCATGGTGTCAGGAAATTGGTTGTGAGTTCAACACCTTGTTGCATTTCCTTCTTGATCTGCACATCAGCTTCTTGTCAATTTAACACCTTCCTACAGTAATATGGGTTCAGCTTTTCATGTTTTAATTATTACTTAAGAGTCACATTGCACAATTAAAAATGGCTCTATTTTTATCATACTTTAAGACTAGCTTCTAACCTTACTTGGTCTATGAAGTGGTACTCATTGCAATGGGGGTGATTGCAATGAACCACACGTTGACTGTATTGCTCTGATGGCCATGAGATTGTCTTCCAGCTTAGTATCCGAATATTTGCAATTATAGTATATTTAAATTAACAACCGAACACAACCCCCAGTTCTGACAGTAACATGACCCAAGGCAGGAAAAGCCTATCCTATCCATAAAAGCAAATTAAACCATGAAGCAAGCTCTGGGGTCACCAGGGGCATCCTTTAGGCTGATTATTTGTCCTTGGAGGATTGAATTATGTCATGAGAGATAAGATACTGATTAATAGACTTGTCCCAGGTTTTTTTTTTTTTTTTAGCTAATTCAACTGAGAAGTGCAGAAGTCTACCTATGTAGAGGAATAATGCACTCATATTCAACCATAGATTGATTTGTATGTGGTTTCAGGAACATCTGTGTGTGTAGTGTCTCTATCTCATGCAGTTATGCTGCTGCCACTCGCTATGCAAAATTATTTCTATTGTAAAGCTTTCAGTAGGATGAAAAAGTTAATTACCGTGACATATGTCAACAGTATGTACAGAATAATATAGATTAAGAAAAAACAATGAAGTGTTTATTCACAATTTGATAAGCGATTCTTCAAATACATGCAAAATATAAGAATGACAGACAGATGAATGGACTAACTGTTAACAGACACTTACATCTATCCCCTTAACTTGATACTCTCAATAACTTCAGCTAAATAATGTTATAGCGTTAAGGACAGCGAACATCTGTGTATGGCAGATTATCAGGACAGATTTATCCCAGAATTATGCGCTATGTTGTATGCATAGCACAACATCTATAAGGCTAACATGTACTGAGCATTTGACAAATCCTAATATTAACAGTGTTTGGTTGATTTCTCATAGGTGATTTATAATATTAGAAAGTTTGTCTTCTTCCTTGCTGAGATTAATAGGAATAGTTAACTGGGGCCAATATTATACTAACACACTAGATTTGAAAGACAGCTTGTAGTAGTTGTTTTTAATACATTCAAGACATCAGATTAACATTCAGCTCTCTGGGGGTGAAGTTTTTAACAAAATGGAGCTGATGGACAATCATCATACTTGTGAAAAATGATGAATTTGTAAAACAGTAATTTCAATCAGTT
The DNA here is from genome assembly GCF_902713425.1 of Acipenser ruthenus. Taxonomy (NCBI): domain Eukaryota; kingdom Metazoa; phylum Chordata; class Actinopteri; order Acipenseriformes; family Acipenseridae; genus Acipenser; species Acipenser ruthenus. The sequence goes on from NC_081194.1 coordinate 73,865,897, forward strand.
GACACTTCCTTCACAGACAATCACAGCATGCTAATATGTCACAGAAAAGGTAATGGCTAAGTGCTTCCAAATCTATTCTAACATTTTAAAGGTCACACTAAAATGAAGTCATTTTTTAACTTATCTTCAGTTTGTACCTTACTCACGTAACCATAGCAGTGCATAGCCATCATGGTTGCTCATTATTTACGTTGAAGGAGTTTTAAGGAGAAATAACTGCAAGTTATAAGGCTTTGACCTTGATCTTGCAGATAATGGTTCAGGATAACTTCATATTCTCTTTTTTTATTATTATTAACTGCATCAACATAAGATGTAAATATCTTAAAGCATTTTGTCCGGAAACCAAAAAGCCACATGACCACAATATCGCAGCCATTAAAAAGTGAAGGGGAGTTTCCATAACATTAAAAATATAAAAGTCAGCATCTGAAAAATCTCACCTTTTGTGTTTAGTCTGAATATTGTACTAAATACAAAGAGCCATTTTAAAAAATGTATTACCATACTGGTATGATAGATGCAAGGGCTGCAATGTATATTAACACTCTCAAGTCTTACCAGTACATCCAATATAATACAATGCATTTCAATACATTCTTTAGATGAGTTCAAGAGCTGATATTTTTCTCTGTGTAGCTTCTATTCATATTACTTCGATGTCATGCAGGATTTATGACTTGACCTTAGAATTATTAGTCCACAAGAAAGATTTACAATGCAATGAGGAATTGGGTATAATTTTAAATGTCTTGGTGACTGCTGGAATTTCGTATGTGTTAATCTTAAAAATATCAGTTTAATTTGACATATATGTGCTTCAAGCCTTGTCAGTTGGTGGTAACCATGTAACGACAGACATGTATGTTTTGTTTCATACGCGGTACATGTTTATTAAACACAATGATTGCATGGTAAAATACATGGAGCCTATATAGGCTTCCTGTGAAGACCAGAGTTTGGTCATTCAGATGATAATGTCATTCTAGGGCAGCAGTGTGGAGTAGTGGTTAGGGCTGTGGACTCTTGACTGGAGGGTTGTGGGTTCAATCCCCGGTCGGGGATACTGCTGTTGTACCCTTGAGCAAGGTACTTTACCTAGATTGCTCCAGTAAAAACCCAACTGTATAAATGGGTAATTGTATGTAAAAATAATGTGATATCTGTATACTGTGAAATAATGTATAATGTGATATGTTGTAACAATTGTAAGTTGCCCTGGATAAGGGCGTCTGCTAAGAAATAAATAATAATAATTCTTTGAATAGGCTAGGATTTATGACATGGTAAACCTGAAGGCTTGCACAAACATGTTTCTTCATTATCTCATCATTGATCAGAAAGATTAGGGTAGGTCTTTAATCCACCAAGCAATTTCCAAATTGTCATTGAATGTATTTAGGTTTTTTAGTATTTATAAATTTAGCACTATTGAGTGTTTAATACTTGTGGATAAAACTCAGATCTCAGGTCACTGCAATCACTGCAGTCATTTCTTTCAGGGCACAGTGGTGGTAAGTAAGCTGTGACAGGAAGCAACAATAAAGGGTCTGATGCTGTACTCAAATCAATTCCAGAGAGTGCTTTTGTAAAAGCCTTAGTCTGCAAGAGACAGAAAAAGCCAACAGAGGTCAGAGCACACATTGTTAATATTTCCAGAAGGGTTATTCCTCTACTGGGACTGTCAATTTCTCCCAAGCTCAGAATGATAATAATCAAAGAGAGAATCCAGCATCACTTGTACAGTGCTCTTCCAAGGTCACATTGGCAGGGATATGCCATAGAACTACAAGAACAGCTGTTTGACATGCCTTTCTGAAACGTCCAGCACTCTTAAAATAGAGATGGTGCAGAGAAATGAGAGCTGAATGGATAGTACTTTGTGTGAGAAGCTGGGGTTTGCAAGGATAAGACTGGAAGGCTATTTGACTCATGGCGGTGCATAAGGTTGCATTGGCTTTGAGATAACGAAACCTCAAAGATTTTGAAACTAGCTGTTTAGTTTTGAAGCACCACAATAACTATTCAATCAAATGCTTATGAAAGGTGACCAGGGTTAGGGTTAGGGTTCAAATAACCCCCAGGGTTTATTGCTATCTTTCACTCTTCATTTTACTGTGAATTTACAGGTCAGCTTGCATTCAATTCTGAAGAATCATAAAATATGTGAATGTAAAAGATCACTCTCTTTGCCGTGGTAATTTTGATCCATTTAGTGTACTTTCCTTTATGTGTTTTTACCTTGGCTGGCTGTCTATGTATTACAGATCTATATTACAGAGCCTCAACGTGTTTCCAGAAGAAATTGTCCCTTTGTTCTGGCATTTTAATAATCAATATTTATTTTTGTCATTAAAAATCTTATCTTGTTTAATGATATCCTTCACCCAAGTGTGAATGGGCTGAAAATATATAATGTACTGTAGGCTTTATTGTGGTCTGACATGATGTACAGAGAACAGTGAAAACAAAGGGAAATTATCACTTAAAAGTTATGAAGTACATACAGAAAAAAAATACTGGAATTGGATTGATAGAAAAAAGAAGTATTATTTATGATGGATTCTTCTCCTTCAGCAGTGGTAATAAATACAGACGTGCTCAAATTTGTTGGTACCCTTACAGCTCATTGAAATAATGCTTCATTCCTCCGGAAAAGTGATGAAATTAAAAGCTATTTTATCATGTATACTTGCATGCCTTTGGTATGTCATAGAATAAAGCAAAGAAGCTGTGAAAAGAGATTAATTATTGCTTATTCTACAAAGATATTCTAAAATGGCCTGGACACATTTGTTGGTACCCCTTAGAAAAGATAATAAATAATTGGATTATAGTGATATTTCAAACTAATTAGTTTCTTTAATTAGTATCACACGTCTCCAATCTTTTAATCAGTCATTCAGCCTATTTAAATGGAGAAAAGTAGTCACTGTGCTGTTTGGTATCATTGTGTGCACCACACTGAACATGGACCAGAGAAAGCAAAGGAGAGAGTTGTCTGAGGAGATCAGAAAGAAAATAATAGACAAGCATGGTAAAGGTAAAGGCTACAAGACCACCTCCAAGCAGCTTGATGTTCCTGTGACAACAGTTGCAAATATTATTAAGAAGTTTAAGGTCCATGGAACTGTAGCCAACCTCCCTGGGCATGGCCGCAAGAGGAAAATCGACCCCAGATTGAACAGAAGGATAGTGCGAATGGTAGAAAAAGAACCAAGGATAACTGCCAAAGAGATACAAGCTGAACTCCAAGATGAAGGTACGTCAGTTTCTGATCGCATCATCCGTCGCTTTTTGAGTGAAAGTGGGCTCCATGGAAGAAGACCCAGGAGGACTCCACTTTTGACAGAAAAACATAAAAAAGCCAGACTGGAATTTGCTAAAATGCATATTGACAAGCCACAATCCTTCTGGGAGAATGTCCTTTGGACAGATGAGTCAAAACTGGAGCTTTTTGGCAAGTCACATCAGCTCTATGTTCACAGACGAAAAAATGAAGCTTTCAAAGAAAAGAACACCATACCTACAGTGAAACATGGAGGAGGCTCGGTTATGTTTTGGGGCTGCTTTGCTGCGCCTGGCACAGGGTGCCTTGAATCTGTGCAGGGCACAATGAAATCTCAAGACTATCAAGGCATTCTGGAGCGAAACATACTGCCCAGTGTCAGAAAGCTCTGTCTCAGTCGCAGGTCATGGGTCCTCCAACAGGATAATGACCCAAAACACACAGCTAAAAGCACCCATGGATAAGAACAAAACATTGGACTATTCTGAAGTGGCCTTCTATGAGTCCTGATCTGAATCCTATCGAACATCTATGGAAAGAGCTGAAACTTGCAGTCTGGAGAAGGAACCCATCAAACCTGAGACAGCTGGAGCAGTTTGCTCAGGAAGAGTGGGCCAAACTACCTGTTAACAGGTGCAGAAGTCTCATTGAGAGCTACAGAAAACGTTTGATTGCAGTGATTGCCTCTAAAGGTTGTGCAACAAAATATTAGGTTAGCGGTCCCATCATTTTTGTCCATGCCATTTTCATTTGTTTTATTATTTACAATATTATGTTGAATAAAAAATCAAAAGCAAAGTCTGATTTCTGTTAAATATGGAATAAACAATGGTGGATGCCAATTACTTTTGTCAGTTTCAAGTTATTTCAGAGAAAATTGTGCATTCTTCGTTTTTTGTGGAGGGGTACCAACAAATTTGAGCACGTCTGTATATATTTTTAAATAGTTATTCAAATATACAACCATCATCACCATAAAGTTATTTTAATACAAATAAATAAAACGCTTGACAGGGATATTAAATTATAATAAAATCAATACTTGGTAGTACTGACACACTGTATGCAAGGTCCAAATTTGGTCCCTGTTCCTTCTGGTTAGACTAATAAATATAAAATGAAAACGTTACGATAAAATCCAAATAGTGGCCCTTCAACACATCCCAAACCTCAGTGAATAACGAAAGAAAATGAGAGCTACACTTTGTGCATCTATTGACATGTTTTATGTATAAATAGAAAAATTTTAAAATGAATTGTCATGATTGTTTTCATTAGTATCATTATTCTTAAAATCTCTTGGACAATGAATGCCTTACTGTGACAGGGTACCCCCTGACCCTGCGTTTATTTATATTATGATTTAAATGTACTGTTTTGTGTTTATTTAAAACACAGTTTTATTGTTATTATTGTTTTACAGCCTGGATGGGGTTAAAATGCCCCATCCAGATAAAATCATGAGAATGCATGGTCAACAACGAGTGCTTATTGACAAACTCGTGTGAGAAACCCTGTGCCGAATGTGGTTGAGGGATAAACTAGGCCATTGACAGCCAGTTAATCCCTCGGCCACAATACAGAAACGTGCATCTTTCACTGAAGGTGGTGTTCAGAGTGGAGAACGAGAGACGCGAGTCGTGAGGTAAAGAAAGTAAGAATAAAAACCATTTTTACGCGTGCTGACTATAAACCAGCACATTGCTTGTTTTTGCATCTGTGTGTTTGTTTTTCGCCATTTTGTTTTGCAGAATTGTGTTTTGTTTTGTTTCTTTAAATCTTTTATTTATAATTAAAACTCGCGAACCAGAAGATTCAACCCCGGTACTGTGTCCAGTTTCTTCTTCCTGGTCTGACATCACCACAAGCTATCCTGCTACACTTAGTGACATACACTGCAGCAGAATGGCTCTCCTTGAAATCAGCACTGAATGGGTTGACCATTAGAATCTACTACCTGAAATTCTGTTTATTTTCTGTAATTTAAAGGTAATTTTGGACAGAAACCATTCATATTGAAATAAAGGTTAATGAAGACATGTGTGGCAATAGAGAACATAAACGTATAGCTCTATTTTTCCATTTGTTATTTTTATATCTATATTTTATAAGACATTCTACTGGAGAATTCAATAAGATTCAATAGCTCACAGGTATTGCTGATGCTGCTATTATCACATCAATGCATTCTCCATCTGGTCTTAACTTTTTAACATATTAACAAGCTGGCTATTTCATTAACATCTGTAACATGCTTCACCAAACCTGCTTTAAGTAATGTCGAAATTGCTTTGCTATCATTCTGAGTGGGTGGAGAGCAGTAGCAATTTCCTCAATTTTTATTGCTGTTTTACCTTCAGTGCCTTCAGTAATGTTAGAATCTAGGTTGCCATGGATATTTTTTTTACATTGATAAATGATTATATTCTAAGCACCATCCTCACGTTAAATGTCCATGTGTTCTTCTCATCCATGCAGTGGCTTGACTTGGGCATGCATAAAGATGATTCTATCTAAGTTACATGTAGTAATAGAACTAGAAATAAACATTCATTTCATTCAGATTGGTTGTGAACCCCCTCTCGGAGGACAGGAGGATTTCATAGCCACTCTACGACAATGAGATCCCAATGTTCAAATAGAAAATATTTTATAGTATTGAGACCACAGGAAATGGTATCACGATTGAGAAATTTCTCAATGAAAAGGAAAAAAAAACGTGTAGAAACAGTTCTTGATATGATGGGCACCAATATCGATATTTTGATATGATATCGATATTGTTCGATATTGATAATAATTTCCATATTGAGATATTATGGGATTTTAACATCTTTGCTTGACAATAACAAAGTAGGCTTTTGGTGAATAAACATGTCGTATCTAACTACTAAGCTGAACAAGTGGTGAATCGGTGTATTGTTGGCTTGGTTTACATGGAGGCTGTGTGGTCCAGTGGTTAAAGAAATGGGCTTGTAACCAGGAGGTCCCCGGTTCAAATCCCACCTCAGCCACTGACTCATTGTGTGACCCTGATCAAGTCACTTAACCTCCTTGTGCTCCGTCTTTTGGGTGAGACATAATTGTAAGTGACTCTGCAGCTGATGCATAGTTCACACACCCTAGCCTCTCTGTAAGTCGCCTTGGATAAAGGCGTCTGCTAAATAAACAAATAATAATAATAATAATAATAACATGCAATTTAGAAACTCCAAATTCTCTCTCTGTCATGATGGTATGGTTAGAAAGGCTTTTGAACTTGATGGAAACACGTTCAAAAGCTGTGCTATATATTCACAAGACTTCAACTGTGAAGATACCGTTTCTAACATAACCTTGCACAACGTCACCTACCTCCATTAAAAGGCTGTACCAATCAATTCTTTATTAACAACTGAGACCTGCTGAAAGTATCCCTGATAAGCCTCTTTGAACAAAAAAATAAAACGCAGAGGGCTTTAGAGACCTCGTCATTCAGTATGTTTTGTTTTTTTTGTGACACCATTTATTGCCTCAGTAGCCACAGTGCTTCCAAAAGTATGGTGAGTGCCTTTTCACTGCAACAGGGTGGATAAATAGACCCTTAGGGGACTGTCAGCAAAACAATACATTCAGACCTCAGTAGGAGCTGCTATGAGGAAGGCTTTCTGAGCCTCTCAGGGAGAAAGAAATAAAGTAGGGACACAGCCTTCAACATTGAGCATGGTATTTTAAAATGCATGCCACATCGACACACTGCAGCAAACATCAAATCGAGCAGATAAATGGATTCCTCTGGTTTATTGGCCTAGAGACTGAATTCTCATGTGTTTCAGTCCACTGTAAGTATTCAGTCTGTAACCTTTTATGTTGACTGACTTCTTTGCATATGCTTCTTTTGGAAGCGGCACAGCAAGAGATAATCTAAAAGCATTCCTGTGGCAATGTGCCCTGCCCCTGTGTGCTTATTATGTGTTGTATGTTGCGTGTGTGTGTTAAATGTTGGTGTATAGATTGGTACACGGGATATAAACAGGTCTGTGTTTCACGTGTATTTAAAAAGTGTAGATTTGTATTTAGGCACGAGGAGAGCACAAATCACTTCACGTGCTGGTTAAATGTAATATGTAAGCACGGGGTTGCACAGAATTAATTCACGTGCTGGGATTCAAGTGAATAATTAGTAATTGAATCCCAGCACAACAGTATATATAGATGCACATTTTCATTCAGTCGGGGTTGGGTGTTCGAGAGTGGAGAACGGGTGAGAGAGAGAAGGAGAAACGTAAAGTAAAATAATAATCTATAAGTGTTTGTACTCACCGTGTTCGTCTGTCTGTGCACTGTTTAGTTCGTTTTGTTTGTCTTTTTATTTTGGCGTATAGTGCCGTGTCCTGTTTTTGTGTTTAAAACCCTTTATTTTCTGTTCTGTTTATTAAATGCTGAGCGACAGCATTCGCTCAGCCTCACCAAACAACATCTCTCTGTCTGTTTATTTCCTGCATCTGGTCTGACGCCACCCACTCCGGCCGTCTTTGTGACAATTCCCTATTCCAAAAACTTTTTTTTTTTTATCAGAGCATTATTATGTGCATTTTTTGCATGTTGTTTTTTTCAGGATGCGGATTGGATTCATTATAATGGGACAATGTAGCATTTCACATATCGCATGAAATGCCCTTGGGACATTTAGCATATTTGTTTAGGAGGTATTATCATTGATTCACAGCACAATTGCTTTTGATTAGTTCAATAACACAATACCAAAGTTGCAGCTCAAGCTAAATAAAGGTTTCAGAAATGAGGCACCTGCCAATTCACTGAAAGAACAGCAGAATAGCCCACATGTAGGCAATAAAGAGAAATACGACTGTGTGGAGAACTGCAGTAAAATGTAATAAAACCCTACAGCTGGAGATAATGCAGAGCGTTACTGTTTCTCATTTTTGGTATATGACAAATCACATATCATACCATCTGAATTATAGTATTATTAAAAACTGCATGAATTGAGTTGGGAAGATCTATAGATCAAAGCACATTTAGAGCAGGTGGGAGAATGTCTGTGATGAATGTGAGGCGCCCTCAAAAGAGATGAGGTGCAGGAGCTGTATGATTATTTAAGTTTCTTAAATGCATTTCTGTTTTGGTTGTATGCACGGTATTTTGGCTCGGGAATCCTGACCCAGACAGGAAGTTCAGAGAGTGGGGGGCGTGGTGTTTTGGAGTGTCATGCAGAAGCTAGTGTAGCTCTTGCTGTAGCATTGCTGTTTAGGGGATAGCCACGGGATCAACTATACTTCCTCACGAAGCCCTGTCTGGACCAGGAGACTTCTATTACTTCTAATTACCGTGGCTGGTGGCCAAAATTTTTTGGGTGTTCACCCCTCAGATGCAGGTGAGGGGTGAGGTTCAGGGGGCAACCTCAGTGTTAGAAGCACTGTCCAGTGGTTCTGTTTCTTGTTGGAAGCGATACAAAAAGTTTGCTCTGTGATGTCTTATCGAGGCAAACGTTTTGATTACTTTATTATTTAAATTTAAAGTTGTCACTGAGTCTAAATCAATCCTACGTTCAAAGACCAAGACCAGGAAAAAATAAAACTGTAAATGGAAGACCAAAGGGGGATAAAATACATAAATAAAAAACACTGTAATTAACAATGAAGTAGATTTTTTATTTTATTTTCTGGAACCAGCAGATAATGTATATAGACCTAATAAAAGACTGATCAGCTACAAACAAACAGTAAAAAAAAGTAATTTAAAAACACCAAGAAAAAAAAAAAACACAGCTATCAACAAGATTACACAAATATATAAAATATTATATAAATAATATTAAAATAATACAAATATACTGTACGGTATATTTAATAACCGATTACCCCAAACAGACAGTAGTGGCCAGTAAATTAACTGTTGAAGTTGATTCATTTAAAGTTAGACAAAGTTAGACAAAGATCATTTTTAATTTTATTTTAATATTTAAACAGCTTAAACGTTTTCTGTCTTTCCCCAAAGTAACACACCATACAAGACTGAGAAGGGATGAAGTTGTGCTGCTCATATTTATAGCCTTTGTTGTCTTGGCAGAAGAAGGGAATCGCAACCCATGAGTAAGAGATTGGGGGTTCGGCGAGCAAGCGAATGCTGTTAACAGGCCGTCCCTGACCGCCACCCTTGAATGAGCACCGCAGCTGTTTTTAGCAATTTAAAATAAACTCTGCGGCATTAATTCAAAGTAATACAGTATTGCAATTAAGCCAAGCTCATCTGCTTGGGTTATATAGCTTGTAACCTGTCAGACTCCATAATGGCAGTGTATCACACAACACTGCACAAGCACTAAAAGACAACTATCAGGACAAAAATTAAACTCTATGGAAGAGACCAAAAAAATGTCCATATGACCAACTGGAGATTAAGTGACCTAAAGTGCTTGAAGAATTTCTTCTCAGTTTCTTGTATAATACTGTAGTGTACTTTGTTTTATCTCAAAGCAAATACATTTAAGTACAGTATTCAAGTTAAGCTATTTCTCATACATTTCAAGACTACAACCAAAATACACTCTGACCTACTTTCATACATTAGGGCAATACCCCATTGCATCTCGAGATCCCTGCAGAGCTGAAATCCCGTTCTGTTTCATGGCTGATTTGAAAAGCATATTAAATATGTACCAGGTCTTCTATTTGCCATGTGAAGTGCACTATATTGGGCTTCATTCATGCTTCCCTGATAAAAACGTTTTGACGTTTAATGAAATCCTTAGTGCTGTGGGACACACTCAGCAGCCCATTTCAGGACATGCCTGATTTAATGGATATATTGTCTTACGTGTCTGAAAAATGCAGACTTGAGCTTTCCCACTGGTTACAACCACTTCATAAGATCAATTGTTATTCCAGAAATTTGGCACCTTATAACATTTTTGTTTTTCTATTGAGAAAAAAATGATAAATAAATTATATTAAACTGATATTGTTTCTCAATGCAAAATTAAATAGATATTTTATATTCTATACCAAAGGTGAACAAACTGCATGCGGCTCCCGGTGTAATGCTGGGTGATACCCACAAAAAAGAAAACAGAAAGTAAAAATAAACAGTTTATTATTTTTGTTCTCTGTAGCAATTATTGTTCATTATTCTTCTCTCCCCTGCTCTCTCTTCAGATTCTTTGAGCCTGCATGTTCACTGCAAGGACATTTAATTTCCTCACTTGATGACATTGGACATCAAGTGATGTGTATTTCGATCACCTGTGCTTGAAACTGAATTTAATATATATATTTTAATTAAGTGCTCATTCGTTTCGTGGAGACAATGACATTGAGCAAACCATCCGCGAGTAATATCGAAAGTATAAGGCTGAAGCCAGAATGGGAGGAAGAGTTTGCTTTCACTGAAAGCAGTGTTAAACCTCTGTGTACGGTGTCCATTTTAGGACGTCCTCAGTCGTAACCCCACCTCGAGTCAATTCTCACCCCTCCTCGAGTCAATCGTCAGGCATCAGTCCTGCTCGAGTTTAAAAAAATGCTTTGAAAGTTACGATGTGCAATTTAATTATTTGAATTTGTTTGGATTTAAATTATAAGGCAAATCTTCTCAGCATACAGCATCAGACATAACTGTTTTTTGTGAAACAGTATATTTATTGTAATTAAATGAGTGGTATTGTTTGCGATTTCTAAATGCAGCCTCATTCATGCTTGTTGATTTTATTGGAACATGAGTACAGTCAATACATCCTATGACTTTTGGAAATCCAAACACGTTATAAAGCTCAAGCTGCGTCTAAAATTGACACAGAGGACTTTGTGGAACGCAAATGCTGTTACGTATCCGCAACAGGACTTGCCCCTATTTAAAATCAATCCTATTTATTCATTTTTTAAAGAACAAATAGAGTGATAAATGCACTGACATCATCAAAATGAACGTCAAAGTTATTCAAGGGCTTTACAATTGCTTGTGAAACGGTGTTGTGATTAACAGCCTGTAGGTAAAGTGGATCTGCAAGGACAGCTTTCAGTTCTACGTCAGATACATGTTCACCATTTAGGCCTTGCAAAACAAATACAATGTGTAACCCATACTGATCTTAGGCATCAGTCGACTCGTCAGTGACCACCGACAAACAACCAGGCTGTTTTACCAATTCCATAATCTCCTGCTTGTGATACTCGGCAACTTAAGATAAGTATTCATGTCGGGCTGATGAAGCAATCACTCCACCATTTGCTACAGACGTTATGTCTGAAGATTTTATGTAACTTTTGGTTGTCCAATTTTTGAAGAGGGATATTTGTCAGGTCAAAATGTAATTAGTTTTGTGCTTCATCTTTTTCGTGGACTTTTGGAACATGGAAGTCACTGTTTTCTGTTTCTTTGCAAGTAAGGCAGTTACAGTACTCCTCTGGAGGTAGAGGCTGGTGAATTCTCAGACATGGGGCCTTAATAAAAACTAATATATAGATAGATAGATAAGGAGGATGACATTTTTTCAAAGATACGCGCATACAGTAACTACAAATTGGGGGCAAAAAGTCACGAAAAAATAAATACAAAAAAGATTTGAAGTAACACGATAATGTTTCTCTCATTCACACACACATTATATATCACAATTAACATTATACAATCAGGAATTTTAATACAGCACAATATGTAACTGACAAGTCTGTACGAGCATCCTCTCAAACTCTACTCACTTACAATTGTTTTACCCACAAAACACTGTGGTTGGGCGACAGATAAGATGCCCCATATAGCACTGAACACATGCGAGAATTGCCTTTCAACACAGAGCTCAGGAATCACTGCACGCATGTGGTGCAGGGGCAGCAGGGAAACCTGCCCAAGGTCCTTGTAATTACTGTTATGATCTCTCTAATGATGTTATTAGCATCTAGCTACAAAATAGCGAATTATTATTGAATTCAAACTGGTGGGGCGGTACCCCAACTCCCCTTATAAACCAGCCATACCTGCTGTCAACAGACGATTCTCGGTAGTGATTTACAGTAACGTTGCAGGACCTACAGAAGAGAGAGCTTACCTCCATCGCTGTGTAAAACCCTTGCTGGATACTGCTTTAAGCGATCTGCTGCAGACACATTTTTTAGAGACATCCGTTTTCTTTGTTTACAGTGTGTAGTATTTTAATTTCCTGCCTAGATTGCATATATAGTCACATGGCATAATCACTGCACAGCACTATGTGCATAGAAAATAGTACACGCAGACACACAGCAGAGCTGTACAGTTTAGTTAATGTATTTTTTTGCATGAAATACAAATAATAATTATGAAATTAATTTTTATTTATTAAGAATATTGAAAAAATCGTGGTGTTGGGCTAACTTCAAGATTTCCGCACAGTCCATTTATACAGGGCCTTATGCATAATGCATACAGTACAAACAGAAATAATGGAAAAACACCATTGTGCAAGATTCAATTATAATGTTAGAGAGAATTAAAAAAATGTTTAAAACAATGCTAGTATTTAAAATGTCTTGCTCGCAAACATTTCATGTTTTACAGTGTGTGTCTTGCGGCTCTCGGCCATATGCAAATGCTGGTATGCGACTCGTATGGGTCAGGAAGGTTGGCCACCCCTGTTATATACATACTGAAATTAGTGTATTTTCGGGAGATAATCAAGTGGAAACGTTATATGCATCAGATATTTCAGACAGATTTCACCTTTGTTACTTTTTCAAATAACTTTAATGAAATAAGAGCAAAATGTCACTCTGTTTTATTGATGAGATATATAACTTTAAACAAGGACAAAAAGCCATTCACTTTCATACCTGAGCTGAAACCCAGCCCTGACAACTGAAATGTTACTGCTAAACCATTGGCTACTTATGTAAAATTGTAATTTGCAGTTAGAGTTACGTTACATTTTCCCCTCAATAACTTTTAAGCTTTTAATCAGAGCCAATGTAAATTATGGTGTAGCTGTTGATTTTTAATGGATTTGTGAACTTGCAAGGTGATTTGTTACTTGATTGAAAATCAGTGGTAGCAGCCTGTAAGTGATATAGGGGTAGATGTAAGTATAGGTGCAGTGCAAATAATTGCAGATTCAAAATTCATATTGTCTTGAGGCCAAGCAATTATTTTGCACTGCGCCCTATGTAAGCTTAAGAGCAATGCAAATTACTCAACACGCACAAATAATGATCAGCAATTATGATAATGAAGGTCTCAATAAGCGCATCAGTCTATTTAGCAGCCGCACTTACATCCCAGAGGTGAGGTGGGTTAGGAGTACAGAGAGCAGTAGGTGCTGTATGAGATTTATGGAGCACGAAAATACAAACAAACAAAAAAATATGTCAGAGGAAGGGCAGCAAAGTCCTCTTGGCGCACAGAAAAGAAAAGTTTTCTGAGAAGAAGCTAAGAGTCCTTACAGCAGTCACTCACCATGAAACAGAGTTGTTTGAAAAAGCCTCAGCCAAAATCAGTTATGCTAGTATCCTTAGGAAGTGATATGTATTGGTCTGCCCTTTTTAGCATGACATCCAGAAATTTGCTCAGCAGTCTGGAAAAGGTGGATTGGGCTATCCCTCCAGACATTCCTTATGGTCTGAAAGGAACCAGAGGCTAAGTAGTGCAGAGAACACAGCACTTTCACATGTGGAGGGATAGCGGTCCCTAGATTGATGCTAGGGTCTAGCTCATCCCTCAATTCAGCTATTAGGTCTAGGATGACCTGCTGAGTGAGACGATAACACTTTAGCACCGCATCCTCTGGCATCCCAAACAAAGTGACCCTGGGATTGAATATGCAGGGTCTTCTTCATCTTGCCCTTCTCTTCCGAACGTGTTTCTGCCTCTTCTCAACAAGAGCCAAGTGTCGCCGCATCAGGAAGTGTACCACAGCAGCCATCCTGAGGCCAATGACAGGTCTCTGTAGGTGAGTGCTTTTATACAGCTCTTAATTACTCGCTTCCACAATGTGTTGCACTTTGTAAGAAGCGGTGTAAAGTTTTTGGAGGGTCAGCAATTGCCTAAGTGCAAGACTAAATCCTTACATCACATTATAATGTTTGCGCCTGCTTAGTATCCAGATCCCACCCAATTTTCTTCATTTGAATGCATTTCAATATCATTTTAATGGATTAATGATAGCAAAGTGCAAATTTGAACACCATTCTTTACATACGCCGCTAAAATCAGACTTTAGGGCTACTAAACACGATTTGTCAACATATTTTGTGAATATGTTGATATGTCTGTCTGCTATTTCCTCCTGGATGCACTCGCATCACCTCAAACTCAACCTCTCTAAATCTGACCTCCTTTTCTTTCCCTCCTCCTCCCCCTCCTCTGATCTCTCTATCTCTATTCCTCTGGAATCTACCACACTCTCTCCATCTTCCTCTGCTAAGAACCTCGGTGTAACCCTGGACCCCTGCCTCTCTTATTCCCAGCACATCTCCACTCTGGCACGCACTTGCCGATTCTTCCTGAGCAACATCCGAAGAATCCGACCGTTCCTCACCAGCTACGCTACCCAGCTCCTGGTCCAGGCCTTGGTACTCTCCCACCTAGACTACTGCAACTCCCTCCTGGCTGGCCTCCCTGCGTCCACCACCCGTCCACTCCAGCTCACTACTCTGCTCACTCCATTGGCTCCCGATCACCGCTCGCATCCAGTTCAAGACTCTTGTACTAGCCTACAGATGCCTTGACCAGACTGCACCCAGCTACCTCCAGACCCTCATCTCTCCCTACACCCCCACTCGACCTCTCCGCTCCGCCTGCAGTAGAAGACTGGCTCTACCTCCGCTGTGCTCCCCCGCCTCCAGAGCCCGCTCCTTCTCCACCCTTGCTCCACAGTGGTGGAATGACCTTCCCACAGATGTCAGGACTGCCCAGTCCCTGACCACATTCCGGCACCACCTTAAGACTCACCTCTTCAAACAGCACCTGTAGAACTCCTCTGTTTGTATCCTGGGACACTATCACCCTTCATTTAAATGCGCTTTATTTTGCTCTTATCTGCCCCCTATTTTTACTGCATTTAATCCTGTACTTCAGAATACGGTAATCTGCCAAGTGTTTAACCTGTAGTATTTTGTATTTAATCATATTTCTGAAAGTAATATATTTCTGAGTGTTTTTGTAGTTCCAATATAAAAAAAAAACTGATAATATTTTTTTTCAATAATTTATAGAACGTAGTTTTGTTTTGTAGACCCTTCTGTCAAAATCCACATTTCATTTAATGCAGTTTCCCCCCTTGGGTGTCTCATGCAAGTCCAGTATCATTGTGATACCCTAGATTGGAACAATATGAAATGAAAAATCAGGGAGCAGGTTCACCAAACTCACAGGGGTAGTTTTCAATATGAAATGAAGCATCAGGGAGCAGGTTCAAACTCACAGGGGTAGTTTCAGTATGAAATGAAGCATCAAGGACAGTCTCAGAAAAGATAACATCCTATTGCATGTGTATTATATTACAATGTTTCAGTTCTCATTACTTGTCAGGGCTTAGATACAGTGGGGTAAATTAATACTGAGAGGTATTAGTAACCTGAATCACAATGTATAATGTATAATAATAAGTGCTCCTCTGAATTAACCACCGGGGTAACAAACAAATTGCATTTAGCAAACAGATACATGTTTCAGGCAATTCATGTTTTGGAACACCCACAAAAAAAAAGAAAAAAAGCTAACATAATGAGCACCTGAATTTGGATGCTTTTCTTTATTTTCTTTTTTTTCTCTTTTTGATACATCCTACACAATACCAATGATTTGTTAATCAGATGTTCTGAAAAACACCAAAAAATATGCATGAAAAAGCCTACCCATTGATCACCAAGGATAACAAGTTATTATGAACAGAAAGACAGTACGATAGATTGCGACAGTTTCATTATCCCTGTAATTAATATTGATATAACAGTGGGCCAGCTGCATCAATATTCATAATAGGAACATTTGTGTAATTGTGTAAACAGATGGTACAAATCTAGGATGCATGATCAAAATGCATTACAATTACCTTAGAAATCTAGAGACTTTTAATAATTGCCCTTTTGTATGGCATTACAATTAATTCATGTCATAAACTTTTCAAAAATGAAAAGATAAAATGCTAAACAAGAATTAAGTTTACCCATCAGTTCAGGCCAAACAATACAATTTAAAGTTGAAAATGTTGAGATGATTTGCAATTTATCATTTTTCCTAAACTGCGTAAAACAAATGTTAAAAAAATGTAATTGTCATCACATAGACAAGAAGAAGGGCACATTACAGAAGTAGGCTGGTGCACACTGGTCGATCCCTTTTGTCAACAAAGGGCTGATGAGACTTGTGAATAATAGCTTTGCATGAAAGCCCAATGTGTACCTTATTTGAAAACTTCATGGCTTGTGTGCTGCATGAGCTTCTTTCATGGCTCGTGTGCTGTATGAGCTTCTTTCATGGCTCGTGTGCTGCATGAGCTTCTTTCATGGCTCCTGTGCTGTATGAGCTTCTTTCATGGCTCCTGTGCTGCATGAGCTTCTTTCTGGCTTGTGTGCTGCATGAGCTTCTTTCATGGCTTGTGTGCTGCGTGAGCTTCTTTCATGGCTTGTGTGCTGTATGAGCTTCTTTAATGGCTTCTGTGCTGTATAAGCTTCTTTCATGGCTCCTATGCTGTATGAGCTTCTTTCATGGCTCCTGTGCTGCATGAGCTTCTTTCATGGCTTGTGTGCTGCATGAGCTTCTTTCATGGCTTGTGTGCTGTATGAGCTTCTTTCATGGCTTGTGTGCTGTATGAGCTTCTTTCATGGCTCCTATGCTGTATGAGCTTCTTTCATGGCTCCTATGCTGTATGAGCTTCTTTCATGGCTCGTGTGCTGTATGATCTTCTTTCATTGCTCCTGTGCTGTATGAGCTTCTTTCATGGCTCCTGTGCTGTATGAGCTTCTTTCATGACTCCTGTGCATTATGAGCTTCTATCATGGCTTTCATGGCTCCTGTGCTGCATGAGCTTCTTTCTGGCTTCTGTGCTGCATGAGCTTCTTTCATGGCTTGTGTGCTGTATGAGCTTCTTTCATGGCTTCTGTGCTGTATGAGCTTCTTTCATGGCTCCTATGCTGTATGAGCTTCTTTCATGGCTCCTATGCTGTATGAGCTTCTTTCATGGCTCATGTGCTGCATGAGCTTCTTTCATGGCTTGTGTGCTGCATGAGCTTCTTTCATGGCTCGTGTGCTGCATGAGCTTCTTTCATGGCTCCTGTGCTGCATGAGCTTCTTTCATGGCTCGTGTGCTGCATGAGCTTCTTTCATGGCTCCTGTGCTGTATGAGCTTCTTTCATGGCTTGTGTGCTGTATGATCTTCTTTCATGGCTTGTGTGCTGTATGAGCTTCTTTCATGGCTCCTGTGCTGTATGAGCTTCTTTCATGGCTTGTGTGCTGTATGATCTTCTTTCATGGCTCGTGTGCTGCATGAGCTTCTTTCATGGCTCCTGTGCTGTATGAGCTTCTTTCATGGCTGCTGAGCTTTATGCACCATGTTTGTGTTCTGATGGCTTCATATTAAATTAATATATCTTTGGTAGTCTATTGGCTTGAGGGAGAAAAAAAAGTTTATTTTAAGATTATACTTATTTTCCTAAAAATGAATTATGTTTGTAGTGGATACTGGAGTTCTAGCGTTGAACAGCATGTAATAGTGAATTTAGTAGTTACAGTGAAAAAAATATTAACTTTAAACTATAAGCCCTCGAGATGGTGAGGCCTGGTGCATCAGAAGACCTGGCAGCAGGTGTGGTGAGGGGAAGAGGGAGGCAGCAAAACACACAGGAGAATGTGATGCTCAAACCAAGTAGAAATACAGGCTCCAAATCACTTTCGTAAAAGATACGAAGGAAATTCATTAAAAAAAAACAAAAAAAAAACCTAATACTGTTTTTACCAAATTTTCATTGAAATAAATGGCAAGTTGTATCTACTTCTGCCCTATAAATTATACAGCAAGCCGAGCATGGTGCCTTTTTTTTTTTTTTTTTAAATCCCTCTTGAATGCTAAATTTTATTTGATCTACAACTGGCTAAATATAGCGGTAACTAAAGAGCTTTCTAGAAAGTGATCTCATGAACGTTTTACATTTCTGTAATAAATGTCAATACAAACAAAAAAAATGCATGGCATTGTGTAATAAAATAACTACCCAATATGAACAAGAATCTAAAATATAATCTACTTTATAAAGTTTATGGTTCAAGAGAAAGTCATCCACATCTGCCAACAGCCCTGCACCTTAAAGGTAGCCTGATGGTAATGATTTTGAACATTTATTTCAAAAGTGGTGTAATATATGGCACTTCAAGGTGAAGATAAGCACAATAATAAACCGTAGAGTTTACTGGCTTCCAAGTGGGAATTTCTTTGAACTCCTGAGGGTCGACTTCATCTTCAAATGTGATCAGCCTGGCTGATGGAAAAACCCTCTCCAAATGTAATGCCATGTTTGTGGGGAATAATAGCCATTTTCTATACTTTTGAGGCATAAGCAATTAGGAAATAACACTTACTACCCGTAAATTTGTTACACGGTGTTATCATTCATCCTGAGCCTCTGGGTCTCTTCATCGCTGTTGAAAAACAAATTGGTAAGCTCGCTGTACAGCCATGTGTGTGTATTGACTGGAACATTCAGTATGACTGAATATTATTATTCATAACCCGGCGTTTAAGAGAGACCCGGCATCTATTTACCATAGTTCCCAGAAGCCCATGCGCTTATTAGAGACCTGGCGAGTATTGGAAACCAGCGATTATTTGAAGTTTTACGGTATGTTTCTAAATAATAAACTTAACTATGAATATACACTCAAGCAAATTAGATACTCATTTTCTTTCTTTACAGTTTTTCTTGTTACAGTAAAACTCAAATAGGTACAACACTTCTTTTTAGTTTCAAATATCGTTCTGTTCTAGAAAAGGTTACTTTTTTTCTTTTGCTATATTGCAATACCTAGGCTCTGTGTTTAGTTCTTTAAAAACTATGACTTAATTTCCAAGTTAATTAAATGAGATGCCTGCTTTAGCCAAGGTTACAGGTTTTCATGCACGATAGTTCTCATTAATCTAAAGATAAGGGAGGCCCTGTGTTTAAGTCTGACCAGCTTACAAGAGTTTATATGCACTCTAATAACAAGGGCACACAGACACGCTTTTTTCTAACATTAACACTTGTTCAGTTTTTTAGTTCAAATCGTTATCCTGCTCATAATTTGCTGCAATAGTATTTCTACTGGTTTTATATTCTTTAAAACATAGTACAGTTATTACAGTATTCTGACATTGTCAGTTAGTACTGAACTCTCTTATTTTCAACTGTAATCTGTTCTTTCAACAATAATTATTTTATCTATATAACAGTTTAACTTTAAATGACTTTATAACACGTATTTCTAATTCAGATACTTCAATATAGCAGTCTCTTTTATAAATTGTAATTTGATTTTACTCCATTGACATACACAGAAGGCAAGAGGTTAATTTTAATTAGGCACCTGCTTGGCAGCAAATGCAACCTTGAATATTAAAACCTAGGACTGTTATATTTTGATACAGACTAACATTCTCATGCATTTACTAAGGTTATTATATTAGGTTTCTTATTTTAAAATCTCACAGTCTTCTAGTTATTTAAATACTTCAGTTTTTTCTTACTATAATAGAACCACAGACATATCTTAGTTTGATTGCTTCTGGCATATTAACTCTGCAGAATGTTTTAGGCCTAATTAGAAAAGATGCTTTTGCCTGATAAGGGAGGTTTGGAACTTTCAGCAGGTCGGCCTGACCTTTTGATACAAAGAGCTCTCTTTTCAGACCTTACACAGATTCACTAATAATATTTTTCTACTGGCTACACAGACTTATTCAAAAAGGAATACAGAATCCTTACAATATTACTATAAGCTACTATATGGGTGTATAATATAATTTTTAAGCAATGTATTTCAGCATTTCATCTTAAAGCATCCAGTTCATCTCCAATAAATCAGCTCTGCTCCAACAGGATTCAAATTCCCTTTCCAGCTCAACTCTGACTGGTTCTGTAAACACCACGACAGGCCAATTCATCCACTTTTTTACATCACAGTTGTGAGCAACCAGAGTCTTCACTTGATACCTGCAAGACACTTAAACACGTTTAGCAGGGACGCCCTACTTACACTCTAGCCTACCCAAAAGAGCCCACTTTACCGGGTGATCATTTTCACAGGCCACACATTCAACCCTTTTCACACTATCTGGGTCAAAGTTCAAGTGCGAAAATGACATTCCTTCTGGGCTACTACATTCAAATAGAATTCGACATTGCCAGACCATATGACTACAGGCCGGGCAAAGTTTTGACTTTGTCTTTGATAATCCGCTCCGGCACTTGTCACATCCACAGTTTACCAGAGGATTGCTTCTAACCCCTCTGTTCAGAGTCAGTTCTCTACCAGAAACAATGGTTCTAGATTGGTAACTGTTTCCTTGATGCATTTGTTGTTCACAGAGGGTAATTTTAGGAGGTATCCCCTCTATCCAGAATGCAGGTGTGGGCCAAAATTCACTATTTTTCATATCACTTGGTGTCCAACCTCTTTTCTCCTGTACGTCATTAGTGGGCAAACACATTGTAACTGAATCTGGCTCCATCGAAGAACCACACACCCTCGCAACAGAGGCCTTCCATGCAAAAGGATCAAATTTCTTATAGCACAAAAGGGGTGTGCCAAGACTGCCTGTGACAAGAAAGTAATAACTGCCGGTTCCAAGCGAGTGATCCTGCTATCTAGCGCATCCAGGCGATCAGATAGAAACTGAGGTGGAAAGAGGATGAATGAGTTGCTTGATATTGTTAAAAATATGATAACGCAAATTGGAGGAAGGTTCAGATGAAATTGAAAACTGAGGGGTTGTAGTCGCTGAATTGGAAGCGAGTGAATCTGCACAGCAGGGGCAGAGTGTGAACTGACAAGTTTGGATCTCTGCTGTGACTTTTGAGGGGGAAAAACAGGCTCAGCCAATATGGAATTGCAATATGAAACAAATAAAGCAGCCAGATCGCTACCTGCTTCAATGGGCAATCCTTTTTTGACAAGAACTTTCATGAGTTTGTCAATAGGCCAATCCTTGTAAAAAGGTTGCGCTGGAGAATCATCCTGAGGTTTGATGCATTTAGAACGGTGAAGAGGAATGGCAGCGGGCACAGCTGTATAAGCGGAGGTTGAAGCAGCAGCATTGTCAGATGGAGGAGAAGCAGGATGGGCACATTTCTTTGAGAGTTTTTTAGGTGGATTATTTGTTGAAGGAAGACAACCAGAAGGAGAGAAATCTTCATCTGAGTCAGATGAAAATGAAAACTGCTTCGGGTGAGTAGTTATTTTAAACAGATTGAAAAAATAGTTTTTTGTTTTAAGATTGGGTCTGCAGGGGGTCCCTGCATGGCTCATCCAGGTAAAGTGCTGCTGCTGGGAGCGCAGGATGAGTCACACAGCTTGGATGACGACAGTTCCCATCAGGGCTGTGCAAAGAGGCTGAACTTTGGTGGGGACTCCGAAGGGGGCGTCACATTGGCTCTGACGTTCCCAGGGTGAGGGATGGGAAACCAGCAGGGATTGCTTCTCCTCATCGTTCAACAGCAAATCCTACTAGCCAGACACCGAGCACATTCAGAGTGGATAAGAAGCAGGGCTGATCTCTGTTCTCTGGGATCGGTAGCCCGCCCACCCTGCTCTGGATTGCTCGGCGTAAAAGCGATTCTGGCTTTAGGCTTGTGAGATCGGAGGATGCTCTCACGCCCTCAGAACACTGACATATTATACTCGCTGCGGTGAGGAGAAGAAACATAATTGGACATTCCAAATTGGGAGAAAATAAATAAAAATAATAATTGGTCACATTAAATTAAAAAAAAAAAAAATAATAATAAATAAATAAATTGGGTCTGCAAGTCTGCATGGTAACCGCAAACTGTAAAGCAAGACAAGAATTAGGGATCTGGCTACAGTTTAAATAGGGTGACTGACAGGTATTTTAGCGGGATGACACAAGGGAGGAGCCACAACTCCAGCCCCCCGAAATACACAAAGGTTCTACAAGTACTAGCCTCTGATTGACTGGACTAAAGAAAGGCTAAAACTTTCTGAAATTTAACATGGATATTTGTTACAAGTTATTTTATGTACTGTGAATGTAGGTCATGGTGACCATGGAGACTTACATGTACAGGATACTGACACCTAATTGGCAGAGCTATTAAAGGCAATGTCTTGGGAACTGTCTGTTCAATGTTGATAAACCATTGCATTCTGTGGATACAGTTCCTGGTGACCTTTTTCTTTATTATTGTACTGAAACCTGTAATGTGGTCCTAAAAACATCCCTTTTTTGCAAGCCAGTTTTAATCATTTAGCAAAACAGAAAACCTGACATAGTTTGATTCAGGGCTGATAATAGAAGCTTGGGTGGCAATAACTGGAACGCCCTGACTGCCCATAGTTCTTTATTATTCATCCAGCACTAATATGTCAGTGTCCCTGCACAGTATATCTTAAAGGGGTGAATGGCATAATTAACAGTACATAAGAACTACATTCCAGAGCTCTTTTTTATCCACCTTCCGAATGCATCTTATAATGTTCTAGGGGGAATTTTTTTTCTTTGATGCTTTTTACAAGTGGATTCTATATTTGATGAGGTCCAAAGGGATCTTCTATCGAAACAAATCATCAGCAAGCACTGCGTTATGAAACATAAATGAGAATATTTTATGCTCTGTAGTCAATTGAATACAAAGCTGGGAAACTGTAACTGAGTTCCACGGAGGGAAATGTCCATGGAGTATTAGGATGATACACTGCACAGCGCTGGGAAGAAGTGACTGAAAATCAAGATAAATCCCACCTCCTTTAATTATGGAAATGTTTCTGCTGTGATTGCAGCTTTACTTGTTTTGGGGTGTTATTCTTCGGGGTTGTCTTTTTAACCGCATTGTTTCAGTAGCAGGCAATACAGATCGATTATAATAAATTGGAATGGGTTTGAATCTGCTGGCATTAATCAGACATTTAACCTAAAATTATATATAGAATAATAGATGGGCTTCAGTGAGGAGTTCGAGGAAAATAATTCCATCTAGGGTTTATGTGACATCAGTACGAGACCGTTAGGTTTATATATATATATATATATATATATATATATATATATATATATATATATATATATATCCAGTGTTGAAATATGACCTCTTTGTATGGTAGATATTAAAGCCTGTCATGAATTTAAATATTACTGCTGACTACTAATTTTGATACCCTTCAAAACCCTTTTTCTGAACTGATTATTACAAACCGTATAGGTATAGGAATACCACCTAAGAGAACACTTCGCTTGTTTCCCGAGGGGTGTTCTCTTAGCCAGAGACTACTGTACTGAAGCCGTATTACTGTAAAAACTTTACTGGATCGTATCCTTATATTCAACACATAACAGGAAGTGTTTAATGTTATACTTCCGTCCTAGAGAACTGTTCAGGATTTTTTTTTTTTTTTTTTTTACAGTTGAGCTTCGCAGTTGTTGTTTTTTTATTTTTCAAGCAGATTGTATCAATAGAATTATACAGCATTAACTCTCCCTTTCATATATTCTCTCTCTCTCTCTAACAAACATCTTCTATCAGGCTCAATTGTTGTATCTTTGTATATTGCTTTTGTTATATTATTATCATAATTAATTGCCTTTGTTAGTATTTTTAATGTTACATGATTAGCAGTCATGATGCCCTCTAACAATAAAGATTAAAGCAATAAGCAAACAATGTTCTGTTGGAATTTTCCATGTTAATTCCACAAAATTATCACTTCAATAACACCAGGTGTTGATTAGGTTCTACTTTTTAATGTATTTATTTATTTGTTCATTCATTTTTTACCCAGGAATAAACCCATTGAGATTTAGGTCTAATTTACAAGAGGGTCCTGGCAAGATGACCAGAAACAGACAGCAGTAATTTCACATCATTAAAAACAACATCATAAAGCATGTTAAAAGATAATCTCGTCATACATTAAATCTGGGATCAGAAACATTTAGAATTCGATAATTCTTAAAAAAAAAAAAAACTACTCATTAAAATAAATGTAATTGTTAGGAAGTGTAGGGGTGCATTGCCCTTTTAAGAGCAGTGCAGGAGGACGTTTCCCCCTTAACAATTGGGTGCCTGTTAAGAATGGTCGAGGGGCTCCCGAGTGGCGCATCCAGTAATGGCGCTCTGCGTGGAGTTTAGGATGCATCCTATAGCTTGGAGATTGCAGAGTTGGATCCAGGCTAAGTCATTGCCGACTGTGACCGGGGGTTCACTGCGCACCAGTGACCCCTGTGGTTGATAGGGTTCCTGCGGGTCTGCAGTGGAGCCATTCAGATCTGTGTTGTCCTCCGGCACTATAGGTCAGGTGGCTTCACTGTGGATCCGCAGTGCGAAAAATGACGGATTGGCAGGAACATGTTTCGGAGGACGTGTGTTTCAGCCTCCGTTTCCCGAGTCACCGGGGGGTTGCAGCGGTGAACCAGGAAATGCAGACTTCCAGCCGCATGTGGAACAAGCCAACAAGCAGGAGTGAACTTTCAGTGCATGAATGGGGTGAGTGAGTAAGCAACACATATGGAATTAGGACTGTGAATGGGAAAGATCAAAAGTTATAGAAGGGTGACACAGAGTTAGGAGAAATTGTAAGAAGGCATTGGGAAACCTTGGAACCTATATTACGGGACTGTGGGATTTGTGTTCTGAAGTATTGCTAGTTGCACATTGAACAGTGTTATTGTCTGGAATTGTTGAGCGCTGCGTTGGTGAAGGACAAAGAACCAAGAAACAGGCAGAGTATCAGCATTGCAGAGACGGACTGACCAAGAGGGAGAAGACCCAGCAGAGCAAAGGGCCAGGTGACCAGGGGAGTATATTGCTTTCACTACCAATTGTGTGCAAACAGGTGTTGCTGTGTGAAAAGGATAATTGCTGCTGTATTAACTGTGAATTTTATGTAGTGTGCACTTTTGCCCTAGCTAGCCTTCTGGACGTGCTGCTGGGATGCAAGGGAGTGGACACGGCCCTGGGCAACGCCATCAGGGAGACCTGGAGGCATCGCCACACCTCAAGGCTGGGTTAAAGTGCCTTTAAGCGTCAATAGCCACAGGGCAGGAAGTGCTGGAAAGCACATGCATAAAGGGTATTAGCCATAGAGGTGGAGCGAGAAAACCGTGACTGTGACCAAGGAACCACATAACTCGGGCTCCCTTTCCCTTTCAGGTAGAGGCGGTGTGTCAGAAGGGAGCAGAGTGACCAGCAGTGAGAGAGAAGTGGGCCGAGCACACCACCTGCGACGTGCAGTGCTGGAGGATCCGGAGTTCAGGACATTCCAAGTTGCTGGATCGGAGAGAATGCTGGGAGCTTGGAGTGAATCAGCAAGCACACTACAGATTCCTACTGCGGCTAAGGGAGCCAACCTTTGCAGCGGATTGCGAGTGACTCAGTGGACTGGGAGGTTGTATTGGGTCTGGTGAAACTATTTATTTTTCTTAGTGGGGTGTGACAGGGTGGCTGTGCGGTGATGTCAGGTCAGAAGCAGGAAGGGAAAAACACTGACACCAAGTACAGATTCAAAACAAAGAGACGCTGTGAGCGCCGTTTATTTAAATAATACAAAAATAAATAAAAAGTTCAAACAGAAAAAGACTGTGCCCGCAGAGCAAAATAAAAATGTTAAACAAAAATAATCACGAACACAAAACAAAACAACACAGGTCAGGCTGGCATATTTTTTAAGTTTTGTTTCTCTCTCACTCGTTGCTCGCTCCTCTCGCTCTCTCTCTTAACACCCCCCACGAACGGAGAGCACTGCAGTTTTATATGCAGGTGACCATCTCCAGATTAGCAACAAATGAATCACTTAATTCGGGAGATGGCCACCTTTTGCACAAAGTTTTTTTTTTTTTTTTTAATTCCTGCACGCTACTAAACACAATACAAAACACGGCTACGCCGTCATATTTACAAAACAATAAATAAATACAAAAACAATACCCAAGGCGCTTCGCCGTCATCTATACATAAATACAATAATAAATAAATCATAATACAAAACAATAACCTGCACAGGAGCGGAGGGGGAGACCCCGTTCTAACAATAAATAAACAAATAATACGTACAGGGATCCTCGCCCTGTTACAGGGGGCTATAGGTTTTTGAATTGTGTGCACTTATTCACTTTAGGTGTCGAAGTACCTCAGGGAAGTTTTTGTATTCTAGTTGAATTAGAATAATGTGCAGATGTTCCATCACTTATTTATAGTAATTTATTTCTTACGGTGTTCTATATTTCTGTGTGTGTGGGTGCACTATTTCGTTCTCAAACCCCGATTGGGGGGGTATTTCATATATTTATTATCAATTTTAACTTGTTTGTGCAATAAAGAATTATAATTTTATCTTATGGTCTGTGTAGTCTATTGGGAATTCAGTGCTGGGTTATATTGGGATTACTGCCAAATCAATACATTTAATAATTGGGGAACCTGACAATCTTAGTCATTGTTCTACATTTAATTGATACATTTATTTTTCTGATGTACTATCATATCCCAGATACTCTGGTCCAGTTCTAGAAAAAGAGTGTTCCATTCGGAGTACCAAAAGTCTTTGTAAACCAAGCCAGTTTAATGCTCACTGATATGAGAATACACAGTGGAGAGTATTTAGTTTCTAAGCTTCAAAGAATGGGGTGGGTGGTTAACTGGCAATGCTTGTAAACAAAGTATCTTGGGATTAAAGAAAAATAAAAGGCAAGGAACACATTTCATCTGATGGCATTTCAGACCAGTCTATAGTTGTTGCCTTTTATCAGATCTCGGTTTCTGACGTAATGCTTTCCTTCATCAGGCTGACCTGAATCGAACTACATGTAACATTTAGATCACCAAAGATAAAAGGGTTAGTGTTATGGAGGCTAGTGCTCTTTTTATTGCTACTCTGTCCCTAATCTTTTGGATGAGGAAATTAAAAGCAGACTGATCCAGCCATGTAAAATAAATAGATTGTACATTTGACAATAACAGATTGACTTTGGTAGCTCATTGAGGTAGCATGATGTCTGGGGACACTGTGGTGCTAATCTTTAATTTGGTAGCTCACTCAGGGCCAGATTCGCTGGTGGTGGGTTATTATCATCCTCCAAACTTTACTCCTTGCTTCCCCTGTAATTCACAAACATCCTAATGGCTTTTTTCCCTGTGGTGTTTGAACACCTCGCATGAATAATGAATTTGTGTTAATACTGCCTTTTTTACCATGATAGTGGGACTCTTACCTTAGTATCTCCTTCAAATAAATCGGTACGCGCTATTATCGCAAGTACAACTGGCTGTAGGCACATTGGGCCTTTGCTTTAACCAAAAATGAGTCACCAATGAAGCACAATTTAACATTCATGTTCATGTATACATTTGCTACATGATTAACTTATAATATTTTTTTTTCTTTCAAGCTCAATTTTACTTTCAAGCAACATTAATATGAATTGTATTAAATTCTGTGTATGATTTTCTGTGACTAATCATTTGTTTAATGTTTAAAATCGCATCTTCAACACTTTAGACGATAGGTGCACAATTGTATGTCTGTCTTAGTTCATGTCAAGGATAAGGCAACCAATTGTTCAAATATTCAAACAATGATTACAATTTCCAACTACAATTTTATCTGCAAGTCAAGAATCACTTCACATGCAGATAAAATGTTTATTAGTACTTGGGCATGGGAAGTGCACAAAGTAGTTCACGTGCAGACTGTGCTGAGTGACAATTGAATGATTGATTAGCACTGAAGGAAATGGAGGAATAGATACAGCATTCAGTCCCTGGACAATTACTACTGCTATGTACAGTATCTCCAGGCCACGTAAAGCACACTTTTGTTTCTATTTATTAATTGTTTTGGGTGTTACCTCGATTTGTATTTCTGGGTTGGTGCATGTTTGGAATATGGGAATGTCATAAATTCAACTACACAGCCCTTCCCAGTGTACAAGTTTAAACTTGTTTTGTTCTGGTGGTACCACTATTAATAAACCTTCAATCAACGTCAACGGTCAATATTAATCAAGACATTTATCCTATACCCCTCTTTACATTCTGTGTTGTTTTGAGTTTATCTAATTTTCGGCCTTGCCATCCTTGATTTTTTCTTTCTTTTGTTTTTTTTTTCTGTGACTTAATGGCTTTATCAAAACTTAGCCAATTAATCCATGTTGACAACGAGCAATTCCTTCACACCTCACAGGGAATTAATCAGTACATGTGGGTGTTTTTCTGCCCAGCAAACATTCTAATCTGTAATGCTGTGCAGAAAATAGTAATGGGCACATTCTCTTTACAGATGGATTCGCAAACTCTTATCAATCACTCTTTATTATGCAGCAAGCCATTCTTTTTTTCATTAGAAGCTCAGACTGTGCTCATATTGCGGTAATCCCTTCATTTATAACACTAACACCATGGCATTTCTCAACATGAGATTGTGTTTAACCAGTGAGAAAATAAGAGGAATGTCCATGGGTTCAGATTTTCCCATGAAGTCCAAAAGGCATAGTAAAAGAAAAAGACCATTTTGGGTGGAAAATAACAGTTTCTCACAAGAGACCTACATTACTGAAATTTGCCAGTACCCTTTCGTGAAATCCAGAGTTGAAATAAACTGTGCTCATCCCAGCTGGTCTAAGAGTTCGTCTACCCGAGGCATGGCATATGCATCAAACTTAGAAATAGCATTCACCAGTGGCGTGCTGTCTATGTATGCAACACATGCATTGCATGGCTTGGAATATATTTTATTCTACAACATTTTAAAAAATATGATAGAAAAAAATAAGCATATGATAGCCCTGTATGCAAGTAATCTGTTTGCCTCGGCAGTCTTCTTGTTTTGTTGGTCAAGGCATGCAACAGTCCAAGTTGCATCGGGTTGCCTAGGTAACGCGACACAGCGTGCACCTCACTTCCTGGTGGCCATGCACTGGTAAACTGTAGCGTTGACTCCTTGACTGAACACTGAGTGGCGCTGGAACTCTTTTTGTCAAAATCAAAATGGAAAACCTAGTGAAAAGTTTGTTGACTAATCTGTTTAGTGCAAGAGACTTTGCAACAGAAATAGAAATTATAAAAAACAAAAGGCCAAAATCAACATTGTAAGTAGTAAGTACTTACAGAAAAGCAGGAAAAGAGTTGAAATGGTATTTCAGCGAAGCGGTGTACAATTGTGAATGGATCTGTGGTATTTGGTTTATTGAATTGCCATTTGTAGCCTACATTATAAGAAAATGTTTTTATCTGTCATCTAAAAGTTGTTGCGTGCCTTGCTAAAAAGTCACTGCACGCCACTGGCCTCCTGAAATCAATATATAACCTTAGTAACCCATCTGGCTTACTTACTGGCACAAATGGGCTACACCACTCACTCTGGGACGGTTCAATTACTCCAAGTTTCAACATACTCTCTACTTCCCTCTAGACAGCTTACCTCCGACTCTCTGGAATGCTATATGTTTTCCCTAACTCTCAGGCTTGGCAAAGTGATAGCAGCATGTTCGATCAAATTAGTCCTGTCAGGCACATTAGAAAACACATCACTGAGTATAATAATCAATCTTTTTTTTGATCAGGAGTTAATTGTTTCCCCATTGAAATCTCAACTATAGGTAATGGCTCAACCGAGGGCCTGAAGTCCTCCCCCACCTCAGCTGGGGATATGCAACTTCCCGTTCTTCCCACCGTTTGAGGAGATTGACTTAAGAAATTTGACTTTCTTTCCAACTACCAGACTGTCGGATTTCATAATTCACTTTCCCAATAGCTCGAATAACTTCAAAGAGACCCTGCCATTTAGATTTAGATTCCAATGATGGAAGCAACAACAACACTTTGTCTCCAGCTTGAAAGTTCCTAATTCTTTCTTTTTTATTGTAGCTTTGCTGCTGTTTCTGCTGTGCACGTAACTGTAATACATACTTGACTCATTTTTTTAGAATCCTTTGACTATTCTTACCAACCTTCTCTTATCAGATCCAAGATACCACGTGGTTGTCAGCTGTACAACAGCTCAAACGTAGAAAACCCCATTCAGGATTGTGGTACCTTGTGAACTGCAAAGAGCAAGTAGGGAAGTAGTTTAACCCAACTGCTCTTTTCCTGATCTACAAAGCAACGCAGTATACTCTTTAAAGTCTGATTGAATCGTTCGACCTGCCCATACATTTGAGGATGATAAACTGAGGTCCGAATCGAACTAATTTTCAATAGTTTGCATAATTGCTGAATACAGCTTGACATTAAATGAGTGCCCTGATCAGTGAGCATTTCTTTAGGGATTCCCACCCTAGAAAATGATTTTACTAATTCATTAGCTACTGATTCCAAATTCATAGAATGTAAGGGAATAGCCTCTGGGTATTGTGTTGCATAGTCCACCACCATGAGAATATACCGATAACCAGAAACAGCTCCCTCCAGAGGGCTACACCAATTTGCTCACATGGCACACCAATAATAGGAAGTGGGACCAAAGGTGCGGGGCAAACTGATTTGGGGGCAACTAATTGACATTCAGGAGATTCTGATAAATATTTTTGCACATGACTACCACAAGTCGGTAAAACCGGGCCCTAAATGACCTGAAAAAGGGAGATCATGAGTTAATTTCATGCCCGGACACAGAAAAATGCAGAAATCCTACTGGCTGACCCTCATTTATATCCTTCCCCTCAATATATCTTATCTGGTCCCGCTCATACTGCAACATGGGATCATTCTGTTGCTCGTACCCCAAGTCAATATCCCGATCCCAATGGCGAGGTACATCAAGGGGACTGTCTTTTATTGCCCGACCTTCCTTCTCAGTAACCCTGCACCCCAGGTCACACTGAATTCACACTCCTTTACCTCTTCGTTTGTGACATTGGCTTCCACTTGAGTTAAATCCCTCCGTCTGTCTCCTTTGAGTTCCCTCAAATTCTAGGGTTAAACAGTCAGATTGCAATGGAAAAATGTTGCCAGTTATTTTATCCTGTTGTTTAAGTTGTCCCCCTTGCACAACCAGGATTCGAACTTGCAATCTCTAGCAACGTGCCAGTGCTTTTACCAGGTGAGCCTTCGGGGACCCCAATTTAATTTTTTTTATTGCAGAAAACTAGGATCCCTGGTTTTGAGGTTGTGTATGTCTATCATGTTAGTGTTGTAAAATTGACATTATTTATCATTTGACTCTTATATCCAGTGTTGCTGAGTCTATCCTCCGCTTGCCCTTGTTAAACTGTGAATCAAGGATTTTATAAGGATGACACAGCACGATGTAGCGACACGACGCGACACAGTGGCATGGCACGGCGCGGTGTGACACGATACGACATGGCATGACATAGCAACACGACATGGCACGACACGGCTTTGCACGGCACGACGACGCAACACGAAGACACGACACGACACAACATGACACAGCACCATGATATGACGGCACGGCATGGTACGGCACGGCACGCTTCCTCCCGGCCTCACACATAGGAAGATAGACTCCAAACATTTCAGCCCTGTTTATACAGGGTGTGGCCAGGGGTCATTGACAATCAGTCATTCAATTACCACCTGGGCACATTCCACACTTTTCAATATAACAATTAAACACAATCATTTAAAGAATTAAAACAAGTGGCTGTGTGAAAGCAGCCTCAAAACACACATTTCCCAGTGTGCAGGGCCTCTGCCCTGTCACAATAGCTAAGATAGTAGAAACAAAAGCCTTTTGGCATTTTGATTAAAACATAGCACAGTTCATTTCGTTGTCTCTGTTCTGCCTGATCGGTCATCATTTTCCGAAGGAATAAACAGAATGAGATTTAATTATTCAAATGATATGGACTGTGTCCCTTATAAAACTAATCATATTTAGAACTGAAATTGCACAGGTTCAAATCAGAAGAGATAAATTACCATCTCAATTAGGGAATGGCTTGTTAGCAACAAAGAACACAACCTGCCAAAGCACCACAACTTCAGACTTGACTGACTTTAACAGGTTTAACATTATAATTAAATGGACCCAGTAATTAAAACAGAACCATGCAGTGGTAATTAATTTATTATGA
Source organism: Acipenser ruthenus (assembly GCF_902713425.1). Taxonomy (NCBI): domain Eukaryota; kingdom Metazoa; phylum Chordata; class Actinopteri; order Acipenseriformes; family Acipenseridae; genus Acipenser; species Acipenser ruthenus. Next base: position 73,898,392 of record NC_081194.1, read on the forward strand.
GTATTTTAATGAGAAGAAACTAAATACAAGTTGTTGAGGTTTGTACTTTGCGTGACCTTTGACACTAGCTATCTACTTTTACATTCTATCAGCAGGTAATTGCCATGACTACCAGTCTATGGCTTGAAGAAGTTCTGTAAAGCATTGTTCAGATGTCAGCCAATCTGATATGAGGTGTGACACTCTTCATTAGTGTGATTCCAAGTAAACACCCGCTGGTGATATAAGAAAGGATGATACAATAGATGGATATTTTTCACTGAGTTTCATGTTGTCTTTTGTTCAAGATGTAGGATATCAGATCCTTCTATCATCGTTTACAAGTACGTAGTTGTATAAAACTTGGAGATATGGGACGAGATGATCAAAACATAGATAACTAAATAATGAATGTGGATCCATTTGAATTTCCTATTATTTTCTTTCACATTACATTGCAGATGTCTTGAAAAATGTACGTCAATTTTTCTGCTTTCCTGAGCTTGCAACCCAGGCTAAATGTAGTTCTCAGCCGGTTTGGTTCCTGAGACAACTGTGAGACACGTATGGCCTGTTGCAAATACTAAAATCATACAATTGGCTTTAATACAGCAAATGAATCTGTGATGGGCCCAAGTAGAATGGTGGAATTGCCCACAATCAGACAGGAAAATGGGTCTGTACTAGACAAGCCAAGTTTATAACCATGTGGATCTCCCCATGACCCCATCTAAGACAACCAGGTGTCATTGCAAATGGCAACAAATATCATATTGAGATGGTAAAGATGGATGGTCACAAGACAAAAGACAGCAATATTATAGACGCTCTCAAGAGCTAATAATGACAAAGATGTGAGAAAGACTTGAGGAATGTAAAACCCATGATGTGAGTATGATTTTAGGAGCTCATAGATCAAGACAGGCTTCCTGAGAGAGTGTATGATGAAAGTAATCAGTGGTATAAATCAAAGGGACTCATTAAACAGCCATTTTAATAACAACAATAACAAAAACAACAACAACATCAAAACAATGTAGTTTACTGTGCTGTGTCAGAATATAGCATACTGTACTGCTGTTATGGATGTGCAGATTTACAACAAACTACAGCCCCAGTGGATGTCATTTTATGGAAATTAAGGAGGGGCTTTGCTAATACTTCAGATGTCATGCATCATAAAAACTCGAAAAAGAATGTATCACACTGGGCGCCAAAGGTCGTAAACACAGCCAATGCTACTGTTTTTCAGTTCACAGGATTGCAATTCATTTTAGTCAGTGGATGTCAGTCTCTTGAGACAGGGGTTGTACCGACAGACTGGAGCATTGCAAATGTAATACCGATCCACAAAAAGGGAGATAAAACCGAACCAGGTAACTACAGACCAATAAGCCTGACTTCTATTATATATGTAAACTTATGGAAACTATAAAAAGATCCAAAATGGAAAATTACCTATATTGTAACAGTATCCTGGGAGACAGTCAGCATGGCATTCAAAATTCTAAAAGGTATTGACAATAGGCCACGTTACATGAATGTTTGCTTTTCTCGAGACATCTGTTTCTCGCGAAATAAACATGGACATGGTGCCTTTTTGTGTTTACATATAAAGCCTCTCATTTCCCTTTGGAACGCCTACTTTTCCCCCAAACGCTATGCAAATGAAGGAGGGGGGGGGGGGGGGTGTCAGATTTAAATTAGTCATGCTGACGGCCCACTTAGATTCTCGTGCTGTTAACCGTGAAAGTCCCCAAAATACTGTTTACATGAGCAGAGAACAGTTTCACGAGAGAGTCCACGTGTCATTGTATGCGACGTAAATGGTTATTAAAGATCTGATTTGCTGATGGATAGTGTCTGCTTTTTTAATACTATGTTTTAATGTTGTCACCCACACTGCTTTTCACACTGCTTTTCATCTGTGTGTGTGTGTGTGTGGGGGGGGGGGGGGTCTTTATTAATAATAAACTGGGCCAAATCCGAGTGGTCGTTGAACAGGTGTTTGGGCAATGGCAAGGGAGGGGGCGGATACTACTGAAGCGTACCGAAGTGAACCACGAGCTTGTTCCCCAAATTACTGGAGCTTGCTGTATCCTGCACAATCAGTGCCAAGACTGTAAGGAGGTGCTCAGTCAAGCAGAGGAACAGCTACCTCAGCCTCCAGCAAAAATTGTAAAACAGCGATATGAAGAGAGTCCTGCTATTAGATATGCACGGCTATCTTTATTTTTGTAACCTGACGGTGTACTTTTATTTTGTATCACACTTGTGTTTCATTAGCTTGTTTTGTATCTCTTTATACCAAATATAGCATCCTCATTTGCACTGTACTTGTATGACTGCTTCTGCTTAATAAAGAATTGGAATGTTGAGTAGTATTGTTGATTCCCAAGAAATAAGTAGTGAAAATTCCACACCACATTTTATTTTGAGAGTGGGTTAAACAATGTTCATGTTGTGCATTGTTGTGCATTGTATCAAGCTGCCCTTATGGATATTAACACCTAAGCCTCTTCATCAGTCCAACAGACGTAAGTGGAGAATGGACACAGGTTTTGCTCAGACATAAGTAACTAGGAGAAATTGCATGGGAGTATAGTTATACACATTTAAGCATAGTACTTCGGAGTACTTTACAATAAAGACTTTTTGACAGTTTGGAAAGCTACTTGCAAGTGTATTCTGAAGTACTGTACGGTAGCTGTAACTACCTCAATTCACAAGCCCACAATGCAGTTTATCAAACATTTTTAGTAATAGTTTTAAACAGAAACTTGGTAAATACAATCTCTATGCTACTTTACAAACACATTTAGCTCCATGCATGATTAGCATTATGCATTCTAGGGAAGACGGAGAAAAAAGTGAGGTTATCGCAACATCAATCTGATAAAGGAAATACTGCAAATAAAACATTAATCTCCCTGCTGCCAGTAACTTACGTATTCCCATGTGACTTTTATAGCAGCTTTAGGAAAGGACTTGAACAAGCTAATTAACATTTTCACGAGAAGCTTGTGTTTATATGTGTAAGTGGGCATTAATTTCACTAGCTTTTCCTGGAATCTCACAAGAAATGGAGACTTTCACGGTAGAATACTAAGACTGTTTTTTGGGATAGTTTCATGAGCTTTCCCTCCCAAGTTTCATGTGTATTGTCGATTCACGTGAAATAATCACACATGTATACTGACCTAATGTCGACCCAGGGGACTTTTTTGACCTGAAAAAAGAAACATGGACCAGGGGTTACAAATGGAGATTAGATAAAGGGGCATTCAGAACAGAATAGGAGGCACTTTTTTACACAGAGAATTGTGGGAGTCTGGAACCAACTCCCCAGTAATGTTGTTGAAGCCGACACCCTAGGATTCTTTAAAAAGCTACTTGATGAGATTCTGGGATCAATAAGCTACTAACAACCAAACGAGCAAGATGGGCCTAATGGCCTCCTCTCGTTTGTAATCTTTCTTATGTTCTTATGTTCTTACCATATTACCACATTTTACTAATCTTGAAAATGTACACCACTTGAGCATGAGTAAGTCAGATTACCTTGATACACACACACAGTATATATAAATTGAGAATATTGTGCATGGTGCTATACGATACAAAATGATACCCACTCCACCAGAGGTCACAGTGGCTTTGCCATGAGGGGCTTATTGTCAGTTCTGGCCTTGAGTGGGTGAAAATAACTTTGTATCTTAAACAGCACCCTATAATATGTTTTGCATAATATAGGTAAATATGAAAAGTTAAACAGTACCTAATTTCAATGTGACATTATTTACATCTTATACAAACTATCTTATAAAAGTCATTTGATGCAAAGACATTGCAGATGGCTGTATCACATCAAAATCATTTATATATGTTTATCAGGTGATCAATCAGTCACAGAACACATGGGAAAGGCATACAATATGTTTTGTTGTTATTAAATAAATATCGCTTCTAGGGTTTTATCAGAAGTATATTATTGATATTTCTGATGAGATGTTTCTTATCCTGCAGTACTGTTTAATCTTTCCCTATCTGGGCAAGCTAGGACTGTAATGTACAAAAAGGGTGCAATGAATGGCAAATGCAATAAGTCACTGTGCAGTAAAACTGGTGACATTTCCACAATTTATATCAACTGGCACTGAAGCTGGTAATCTTGTTGTATATCTCAGAGCTGTTACAGCCACCCCTATAATTACTTTGTGAAAAGCTCTGGAATTATGTTTGCTCCCAATGCCCTCCTCCTGCGAGTACAGAGAGTGATACAATAGTTCTCTACATGACTAGAAAGCGTTCTTGTACAGTGTTCTCCCAGAGTGGCAACAAACAATCCACACACCTTTCCATTGAAATGAATCCAATCTATTTACTGGATGAATCTTGCATGGACTGTGTCAGTGTGGTGACCCATATCATGGTTAACACGAATAAGCTTCTATTCAATATTAGACTGAACACGTGTTGTGAAGTGAAACAAGTAAAGCCTTTACATACAGTCATTTATTTTCCGTCAGTATTTTGGAGGCCTTATTACCGGCCATCCTTTTTTACCTGTCTAAAATTGGAAGAATCGCAAGCTGCTGAAAAATGTAAGGAAGACTGTTACAATGTATGCAATTAAACACCTGGAGTTTGTACATGTTCTGGAAATATGCCATGAATAGCCTAGGAGTAATAGTGTCAGTGACTCTCCAACAATTTTGCACTCCACCGTCCAAGTTCTAAGCTGTAGTAAGGGTGCTGCCCAGCCAACTAAGCTTATATCAAGAGGGTCATCCAATATTACAAGATGTTTCACAATTCCAACACAACAATGTCATGGAAGTGCTATACAGTAGGATAAGGGAGCCATTACCTCAAAATGCTGAGGTGTTTTATAAGTAATAGATGTAATGGCATGTATGTTCAACAGACTTTTTAATTGTATTACAGTACAGCCCATACTTCTGTGTGAGGCCCTAGACAGGGGCCCTAGGCGGTGACCCTCCCCCCCCCCCCGAAAAAAAAAATCCAAATTTAAAATACCCCCCCCCCCCCAACACATTAGGTCAATGATAGGGTAGGCTACTGCTCACCTTCAGTAATCAAGTAGGCAAGCCATACTGCATGTCTGCTGTCACTTAAGTGAAATAAAAACTGTTTGCAAACGTTATTCTTTTTATATAAATCTAAAATTATATTTGACCGATCTACTTATCATATCCACGTGTAACATTTCACATTTGCAGTTTTGAGTGCTCTTTCATTTTTGCTGTGTAAATTACACTAAAACATCATGACGTTTTTTTTTTTTCTGAATATTCTAGCCAAGAAGCAGCTTTATTTTATACCACGCTGCATTTACGTGTGTACTTCCAAACATTTAATTTGTCGAGGTACCTATTCAGACCGTTGGTGTGGTGGTCCGTCTTGCTTCAATACACAGTAGCCTACTCACTTTAAGAAAAGTCTCCAGTAAAACTTTAAAAGACGATGCTGCGCTGTATTGTGTCTTGGTTTTCATTGGTGGAATGTAAAGAGGGACAGGCTATTGATAAGCCTCAGACAGCTAATCCTTAGGTGTTGCATTTTTTAAAATAAATTTCGGTAAGGCTTTATATTGCGTGGCATAAATTAATCTTAAATAGATATGCAATTGCATATTAAATTAATGTTGAATTAATATTTAATAAATATGAAATAGCAGGTTTCTTGCTAAATGTTAACCAAATGTCGATTGAAAATGTAATTGCATATCACGTCCATTTATATTACGTTTTGTTGCCCTTGAAAATATTGTAAACGGGCACGGCTGGACTGACTCGCCGTTGCCACCTGTCGGCGAATAGGGCGCTGTGCCCGGAGCCAGTCCCCTACATTTGGTTAATGTGCAGCAGAGGATGCTGGGAGTACAAACTATGGTAGGGGAGAAACGGAATTATTGTTGTTGTGTTTATTTGTTGTTACTGTAAAAGTTCCAGTACTGTTCCATGCATTTCCCTGTAACTGTTATTACCCTTCCGGTGTTGTTTGTTAAATATGTGAATGTCACCCTGAGAGGCAGAGTAGTGCTCTGGGGTGGGGAAGGGCTGTGTGTGTGTGTTCGGGGAGGGCGCTGACTTGCTGTTAGCTGCTTAATAAATTGCATTACCTAAAAGAGATATTGGCTTCTCTTCAGTTCGAATAAATCTTTCTAAGACTAAGGCTTAGAGGGTAGTGGCATTGCCCGCTCCCTCCGAGGGTCTGTGAGAGGTTTGTTCGGGTGAGGAGGAACAGAATTTTTTTTTATTTTTGACTGGCTTTCTTCAGCTCGGCAACTTTTTGGAAGACTAATGCTCAGTCTGGTTTTGGCTTGCCCAATCCAGGCCGAGGGTCTTTCAAGATTTTGTTGACTGTTGAGAGCAGTTTTTTCTTTTTCAGGCGGTTCCAGTTTTTTTCTTTTTCAGGCTTTTCCAGACGTTCCTGGAGTTAGAGAGAAGGAGGACCTACCATCCAGACGACCTTTGAGGACCCTTTGATGACCTAGACGACCTCATCCCCAGCCCTTGATTGCAATCGAGATCCAGACCGAGAGAGCAGCAGGCGCCCAGCAGAGGGCGCCATCTGGGAGGAGCAGAGGGCGGCCCCGGACCCCGAGGAGGCGTCACAGCCACGATTCTTCCTACGTGGTCTCGGTGCCAAGCAGCGCCCCCTACTCCGCCAGGGAAGGACACCGTTCACCTGGGGAGGGGGTCCCTCTTGCGAGGCGACCATCTCCTCAGGGACTAAAGTAATAGTTCCTTCAACTGCCCAGATTTGCTGCTTACGTTGTCTCTTTTTCGTAGAGAGAGACAACCCGGACGTCCAGAGGCTTCTCCTACCCCAATCGGAGGAGCCAGCTGAAGGATGGCGTTCCGGCCAACCCAGGAGACCAGGAGGCACAATGCGGTGCGCTTCACAAGGACCCAGCAAGATGAAACGGAACCAGGACTGACGAGACTGGAGTTCAGCCGGACCATTCTTCAGAGGGGTATGGGTTTTTCCCCTTCTGACTTGAATTGTTTGGTGAAATTGCCAGGGCTTAAGGAAGTGTTTGAGGTCAGTTTTAGGAACCCCCAAAAGTTACAAGAAATGTGGTCCTTTTGGGGGGAGAATAAATATCTCGCTCCATACAAAGAATTTTGTGTGGACGCACTGACAGACAGAGAAATGAAAGTTGTTACTGTCCAATTTTTCAATGAGGCTGTTAGCGACTATGATATTACAACATGGCTTAACCGCTATGGGAGGGTGTCATCAGAAGGGAGGAAAATTACAGATGAAGATGGGGTTTGGACAGGAGCCAGAAAGTGGCTGGTACGCCTTAATGTTGATCCATCGGGCATTGGAGGCGTCCGCCACATTCCAAACTCCATAGTGTTAGGGCCCAACAGAGGGCTGGTATTCTATAATGGGATGCCAAAACTCTGCAGGAAATGTGGGGAATTAGGACACCTGGCGGCCGCATGTACTGTAGTCAAGTGCAGGAACTGCGGCGCCCCCCACGAGACCAGCCACTGCAGAGAAGAGAGGCAGTGCAATTTGTGTGGAAAGAAGGGGCACCTGTTTAAGGACTGCCCCTCTTCCTATGCCAACATGGCCAGAGCCAGCAAGGCAAATACCAACAAGCCTAGGCCTGAGCAGGAAGAGGGAGCAAGTAACAAAGATCAGTCCACATCACCACCAACAGTATCCAAGACCCAGACTCCAGCACCACCATCATCACCAGCACCCCCCTCACCCCCCCGCCCCCGAGACATGTCCCGTTTTACGAGGACCCCTTCCCCCAGCCCAGAGAGAGAGTACAACAGCTACTCCACTAGCTCCTCCAGTAGCTCCTCTGATGCAGAACACGAGGCAGGGAGGGAGCCCGGACCCAGCAGCGGCCCCCCCCTGAGTAGGGCCCTCTCAGCGCCAGCACTCCCCCTCGGCTCTCGTTATGACGCCATAAGGATTGAGTCCGTGGGGGAGGAAAGCGAAAGCGACAGTGAAAGTGAGAGTGAGAAGGAGGGGAAGGGAGTGAAGAACCAGCAGAGGGTGGGGAAAAGAAAGGGTAGAGACGAGGGGGGGAAAAGAAAGAAGATCAGGATCAAAGACAGCAAGTTGCAGGTGCCCCCCATAGATCCAAAACCAGCTAATGTCCACACAAAGTCCCCAGTCTTGCCCTCGCAGGCAGAGACGGAGGCGAGTGGGACGGCTACACTGCCGCCTAGTGGGCAGGTAGCAGCCAGCCAGGGCATCCCCAGCCAGCCTTCCCAGTCGTTGGCACAAACCCTAGCACACCTCGCAGAAGAGGTGTTCACTAATGCACCGAGGGAGAGGTCGGGGTCAACACCTTCCCTGACCAGCAGTACCTCGGTAGCAATGACCCTCTTCAAGCGAAGGGCCTCCCTTCAAAGCATCCTTGACCCCCTCCCTTGTATGGGCAAAACCAGGGGCCCCCTAGAGGTCCTCCTAGATACAGCACTGGAGGACATGGGAATACCCCTGGACGCGGTAAGCCAGAAGTCTGCTAACAGCTCCAATTCAACAGACGGTAACAGCCAAAGAATGCTGTCTGTCATAACCCCCCCCCCAGGACAAAGCTGACCCACACGTTCCGAGGGGCCCTGAGCAAGTTCCACCAGACTTACCTTGTGGGGAGTTGAATAGCCCCAACAACTCCAAGTACTGTGCATATAAAGACGGTGCCTTCTTGGACGAGGCAGCAGTGAGTACCTTCTCAGGGGTGATGGGAGTTGCAAATAAGCCCAAGCCCCCTCGAAGCAAGCGTAGAGCTAAGAGTAGGAAGAGTGTCCAGACCTCCCAATCATAGTCGCTATGGGGTGGACGCAACGACTCCTTTTCTTGTTAGCTACCCTGATGGTCCTGATATGTGTGTCTGTTAATGTCAGGAGCATCAGGGAGACACAAAAAAGATTTGATGTACTAAACTATCTAGCTAACTTGAAAGCAGATCTCATCTTTCTGCAGGAGTGTGGTATTTCGTCGAGCCCTGATTATAGGGACCTGAAGGAGAGTTGGACCCTGGGGGACTCCTTCTGGTCGGGCTCCAACATAGCCAGAGCCGACGGAGTAGGTATCCTGTTTAAAAACCCATTTATTACCCCCCGCAGCAGCAGGGAGGTAGAACCTGGTAGAATTCTGAGCGTGGATGTGACATACAACAACACTCCCCTCAGACTGGTCAATGTCTACGCACCCACTAACCAAAACGAAAGAGTTCAATTTTTTCCACAGCTGCGTCCACTCCTGCTGGGGAACGTACCCGTCATCGTGTCAGGTGACTTCAATTGTGCTCTGAGGGACGTAGACCGGAGCAGGCCACGCAACGACCGCTCTAGTAGAGTTTTGTCCTCCGTAATATCTGATTTCTCCCTGTGTGATGCAGGTAAGGACCTGGTGCCTCCCTTTACCTGGGTGAGCTCATCTGGGACCTCCTTCTCCCGTATAGATCTCGTCCTGCATACCAGCTCCCTTACGAAGACGGCAGTAGACACCCAGGCCGTCTTCTTCTCTGACCATAGGCTCCTGCAGGTAACATTGCAGGTCCCTCAGACCTCCCAGATGGGGTCAGGGGTCTGGAAATTAAACACCTCCTTACTCGATGACCCCTCCATAGCTGCAGCCTATAAGAGCAGGCTTGTTGAGTGGACCACTTTGCGTGACCTATTCAACTCCCCTATAGAGTGGTGGGAGATGGTCAAAATGAGAACTAAGGGTTATTTCATAGCAGCAGGCAAGAGGAAAGCAAAAGAAAGGAGGGCCAAATATAAATACCTGAATGCTGCCCTCCAGCGTCTGAGCCTGCTTCAGCTTCGGGGGTTCCCTGTAAGCGACGAGATAGCCCAGACCAAGCTAGATCTTTCAGTGCTTTGTAGGGAGGAACAACGAAAGGTCATGCACAATGCAAAAGTGCAAAAAATGGAGGAAGACGAAAAGTGTACTCGCTTCTTCTTCCAGAAAACGAGGGAGAAGCGGCACTTGATGTCCTCCATGCTCGACAGCAGGGGGAGGATAGTAGAGGATAGTGAGGGAGTGAAAAAAGTGGTAGAGAACTTCTATAGGGACCTGTATAACATCAAAGCTACAGATGACACCCTGATAGAGTGGTTCCTGAGCCAGTTGGAGCCTGACTCAGTGCGGGATGACGAGGAGGAGGAGAAGGACCCAGAACTCACGCTGGAGGAGCTCACCCAGGCGGTTAAGACCATGAACACCGGTAAGACGCCAGGTCCAGATGGCATCCCGGGTGAGTATTACCATCTTTTTTGGGACACGCTAAAAGTCCATTTAGCGGAGGTCTACAGAGCGGTCTACAGGGAGAAGCGGTTGGGCCCTTCTATGCGGGAGAGTGTAATTACTCTCCTTCATAAGAAAGGGGAAGTTAAAGATCTACGGAATTGGCGCCCAATCAGCCTCCTTTGCGTGGATTACAAGATACTAGCCAAAGCTCTGATGCTCCGGCTACAAGTACACCTCCCTTTGGTCATTGGCCCTGACCAGGCTTGTGGCGTCCCAGGGAGGTCCATCACGGATATTTTAATGTTAACAAGGGACATTCTGGCTTATTCTAGAGAACGGAACCATCCCCTCTGCCTGTTCAACCTTGACCAGGAGAAGGCGTTCGATAGGGTAAGCCATGAATATATGTACAAAGTGATGGACCAGATGAAATTCGCTCCTGGACTTAGGGAGTGGGTTAAAACCATATATACAAACATTAGTACCCGAGTCTTGGTGAACAGGCACCTGACTGGTAAAATATCTATCCAGTCAGGGGTCAGACAGGGTTGCCCACTATCCCCACTGCTATATGTCGTGTGCATTGAACCCCTCCTGCAGGCAATTCGTAGGGATACCAATATAACTGGTTTCCAGCTGCCTGGATCCAACGGGGTCCAGGTCAAAACAACAGCATATATGGACGATGTGTCACTCATTTGCACCAACACATCGTCGGTACCTCGGATTAGTAATATCCTTGAGAAGTACTGCACGGCGACCGGGGCAGTGATTAATAAGTCCAAGAGCGAAGTCTACGTGTCTAAAAATTGGCAGGTAGATAGGGAACTGTCGGACATGTACCCTGTCAAAAAGGACAAAATCAAGATTCTGGGCCTCATTTTCGAGAACAATAGCTCGGGGGCCCAGAGCTGGACGGCGGCCATTAACCAGGTCCGTAAAAAGATTGGCGGATGGAGCACAAGATCCTTAACAATGACGGGTAGAGTATTAATAACCAAGTCTATACTGTTCCCCATCCTCTCTTATGTAGGAAAAATCTTTCCCCCAGACAGGACCACCAAAAAAGTGGTGGACCGCATTATCCACCGCTTTATCTGGGGCAGCAAGATGGAGAGGGTAAAGCGAGCCACCCTGAGTAAAGCCGACAAGAAGGGAGGTAAGGGGGTCCCGGACGTTGTGCAGCTCACCCGAGTGCAGGGGCTCACGCAAACTATCAAGAACATCCAGGCCCTGGACAGGAAGGTATGTTACATGAATCGTTTCTATTTTGCCACCTGTCTCAGGGCCTTGGGCCTCTGCACTATTGATAACACCGTGCCGTACTCCTGGGACCCCCCATTGTATTATAGAACCTTAAGGGACACTATATATAAATTGGGCTTAGATAAAGCAAAATTGGCCTCCTGGGAATACAAGGCTGTAACTAAATATCTTGCCGGTTCCCAGGAAATTGAAAAAGTAGCTACTTTCTCCCTCACCCAAAGCCAAAAAATCTGGGAGAATGTGTCTCACAGCTGCCTCAGTAATGTCCAGAAGGATATAGCATGGAACACCGTCCACAGTGCACTCCCCACTCGAGCGTTCATGTTCAGGAGGGGACTAGCCCAAGTAGAAACATGCCCCTATGCAAAGTGCCGCAAGAGAGAAACACCAGCCCATATCTTCTGGGAGTGTGATGTGGCTGGCAGTGTCTGGCTCTCTGTCTCTGTCTTCCTAAACAGGTTTGCTGACACGGCCAAGATGACCGCTGAGACTGTGCTCTATGGGCCTGCGGGAGGAATCACTACCAGCACAGCTAAGTGCGTTTGGCGTGTCATCAATGTTGTCAAGCAGATCCTGTGGGAAGGCCGTAACGTCTGTGTCTATCACAAGCAGGAGCTAGACACTATCACCACGACCAGAAGGGCACAAACTCTTATCAAGGACTTTGTAATTCTGGACATCCGGACCCTCGGGAAGGACAAGGCCTGCGCGGAGTGGAGGATCGCCGGACTTCAGGACGTGAAGATGGAATAAAGGAAAAAACTGGAACCGCTAGCTCCTAGGAGCGGGACTACGGGGCACCGCTAAGCCTTTTATTTATTTTGTCATGCCAGCATTCCGCCCTTTTTAGCTGGCATGACCGTTTTTCAACGGTGCCCTGGTTTTATGTAGTCTTTTTGTTTCAGTTTTATGGACCTTTGATTTAATTTGAATGTTTTATTTGATTTTGTTTTGTTTTGTTTATTATGTATCTTTAAGATTTTTAATGTAAACTATTAAAAGTTAAAAGAGATATTGTGTGCGTGTCTCCGCTAATCCCTGTGCTCGCTACACTGGTGTCAGAAGCGGGATGGATGACACGCACTTAATCTGCAGCTGGAAGATGGACGAAGAGATCCAGAGGATGGAGCAACAGATCGCCCAGCTGACGGGACGGATGCAGAACACCCAGCGGCGACGCGGAGAAGCAAGACTCGCGCTTCAGCAGACCCACGGCGGCGAACTCTTGCTGCAGCAGAAAGAAGCTGGCAGCCAAGCGCGCCACCTCCGGAGAGACGCCGAAGACGGCAAGAAAGAAGCTGGCAACCAAGCGCGCCACCTCCGGAGAGACGCCGAAGACGGCAACCAGGCGGGATGCCTCGGGAGCAGCAGCCTAGACGGGGCTAGCCGAGCGGGCTACTCCAGGAGAGGCTACGAGCACACCGGTGGCGGGGAAGAGGACGGCCGAGAACGGAACCAAAGTGGCGTGAACCCTTATCAGCCTGGGTGGCCCCAGCCCCCTGCCTCGGTGGAAACAGCGCAACCTGCCAACAAGAGTGCTGTCAAGGCAGGCCGCTATGACGGGACTGCACCCTGGGAAGCCTACAACTTACAAAACAACTGGAGAATAGAAGAACAGGCGGGGCAGCTGGCGGCAGCACTGGAAGGGAAGGCGATGCAAGCATTGCTCGATTTAGACCCAGAGGAGCCGTGTGACTTCCATACCCTATCCACGGCTCTCCAGCGCCGCTTTGGACAAGTGGAGTCAGCCGTCAGCCTGCGCGATCGCCTCGCCACGCGCAAGAGAGCCAGTGGCGAGAAACTCGGGATACTGGCCGCGGACACTAAATACTTGGCACGGAGGGGGTATCCTGGTTTACCTCCGGCTGTACAAGAAGACCTGGCGATGGAGGCGTTCATCCGTGGCCTGAACCCCACCGCGCTCAGACAACAGGTTCGGCTCGTTGCCCCAACCTCCCTAGAGCAGGCTTTAACCCATGCCCTAAGGATTGAGGCCGTGCTCGAGGAGGGCGAGCGAGTCCGGATCCCCAAAGTCTGCGCGGTCAGAGGAAAGGAAGATAGCGATGGAGATGAGGATACCGCCGCTGTCAGGCAGACCACACCTGTAAGGCGCTGCTGGAACTGCGGAAGCCCGGGTCACCTGCATGCACAATGCCGCCGCCGCCGTCACCCAGTACCATCTGAAGAAGAGACGTCATGGGCGGGAAACGAAAAAGGAGCGGCGTAAACGGGGGCCCGCCGCTCCTTCACCTTCCTTCCCCCCACCCATAGAGACAATGAGAACGACGCGGTGGCAATGGTGGGCCGTGTTGGCCAGGGCAACAGTCTGCATGCACCCTGCCTCCTAAATGGGGTGCAGTGCAAGGCCTTGGTCGACACGGGCTCCACCATCTCCATCCTGCGGCCCGGGGTCCTCCCCAGAGAAAGTGACGGATGGCTGGGAGGCTGGACGCCCACCAAGGTTCGCCTCCGCACTGTCACCGGCCAGGTCGCGTCCATGCTGGGACGACGGCGTCTGGAGATCCAGCTCGGAGACTGCACGATCCAACACGAATTCTGGCTGGCGGAGATACAGGATCGCTGCATTCTGGGCCTGGACCTCCTGAACAAAGTAGGAGCTACCATCGACTTGGCTGAGGGAACCCTGTGCCTTGGCCAGAGCCAACTGCGCCTGATTCAGGGTCGGGAGAAGGAAGGGGAGCAACGCCGCACCAGAACCACCGTGCGGCATAGTCAGACGAGGGAGGTTCGTCGGACACGGAGGGGCAGGACCCGGCCTCTCCCAGAAGCAGAGGACAGGACATCGGCGACAGAGTTTGCAAGGGCTTCAACTGTCTCCGCCCCCTCCCCTGCAGAACTTTCACCGCCCCCTGCAACCACAACCGGTGGAACACAGGACTGCAGGATAACTGATGCGGTGAAAGCGCTGTGGCAGAGGAGTAAGGAGGATCTATCTCAGGGCCAGCGGGACCAGTTATGGGAACTATTAAGGGGGTACTTGGACATTTTTGCTGCAAACATAGAGGACTGTGGGCGGACTGGATTAGTTCAGCACAGCATTAACACGGGAGACGCGGCTCCGATCCGGGAGCGGCCACGGCGGCTACCCTTGGCAAAGCGGGAAGCGGCCGAGGGCATGATTCTGGAAATGGCCGCTGCCGGGGTAATTGAACCATCGGCTAGCCCCTGGGCCGCGCCAGCCCTGCTAGTAAAAAAAAAGACGGGTCACTGCGGTTCTGTGTGGATTATCGCAAACTGAATGCAGTGACCCACAAGGACTCGTACCCCCTCCCCAGAATCGATGAAGCTCTGGACTACATCGCAGGCTCCCGCTGGTTCAGCTCCCTCGACCTGCGCAGCGGATACTGGCAGGTTGAGCTGACCCCTGAGGCACGACAGAAAACTGCATTCTCCATTGGCCAGGGTCTGTGGCAGTTTTCAGTGATGCCCTTTGGACTGTGCAATGCCCCAGCAACGTTCGAGCGCCTGATGGAGCGGGTGCTCACCGGAGTTCCACGGACCCATTGTGTTGTATACCTGGATGACTTACTGGTGCACGCCACCACCTTTTCGGCGGCACTGCAGAACTTGCGGACTGTGTTCGAGCGCATCCGTGGAGCTGGCTTGAAACTCCACCCTGGGAAGTGCAACCTGCTGAGAAGAGAAACACACTTCCTCGGACATGTTGTCGGGGCAGACGGCGTTGCCACAGACCCTGCTAAAGTGACTGCTGTAAAGGACTGGCCGGTCCCCAGGACTATGACAGAGGTGCGTAGCTTTCTGGGCCTGGCGTCTTATTACCGCCGCTTTGTGAAGGACTTTGCTCAGATCGCCAGGCCCCTGCACCGCCTGACCGAGAAAGGGGGCCGGTTCAGCTGGGACACCGACTGCGCAGCTGCCTTTGGGGAATTGCGAGAGGCCCTTGTGAAGGCCCCAGTCTTGGCGTTCCCTGACCCCCAAAAACCGTTCATCCTGGACACGGACGCGAGCGATGTGGGGATCGGAGCAGTGCTAGCCCAGGAAGGCCCGGACGGGGAACAAGTGGTCGCGTACTACAGCCAAGCTCTTAGTAAAACAGAGCGGAACTATTGTGTGACTCGCCGGGACTCCCCGGAGGTAAAAGCGCTGTTGGCGCAATGGGAATGTTTGAGCCTCCGGGAAAGTGTGCTGTACCGTGCCTGGACAGACCCTGCGACAGGGCGCAAGCGGCTACAAGTGGTGGTTCCTCAAGCTCTCCGAGAGACCGTCCTGCGAGCCGTGCATGGCGGACCAGCCACTGGACACTTCGGCGTTGCCAAGACCCTGGGTCGGCTTCGGGAGCGGTTCTACTGGGGACGGTGCCGACGTGATGTGGAGACTTATGTGCGACGCTGTGACCAGTGCACCGCCCGGAAGGGCCCCTTGGACCGCTCTCATGCCCCGCTCCAGCAGTACCAGGTGGGGGCACCATTAGAGCGCGTCGGTGTGGACATCTTAGGGCCGTTTCCACGGACGGAGGGGGGCAACCGGTACGTCCTGGTGGCCATGGATTACTTTACTAAATGGCCCAAGGCGTACGCAGTCCCCGATCAGAGCGCGACTACCTGCGCGGAGGCACTGCTGGAAGGCATGTTCTGCCGGTTTGGGGTTCCCGAGGAGCTACACAGTGACCAGGGGCATAACTTTGAAGCGCAGGTGTTTGGTGAGGTGTGCAGGCGGCTGGGTATTAAGAAAACCAGGACGACCCCACTACACCCACAGAGCGATGGATTGGTGGAGCGGTTTAACCGCACCCTTGCCACCCAGCTGATCATGTGGACCTCCCAGCACCAGCGTGACTGGGATCAATGCTTGCCCTTGGTCCTAATGGCCTACCGGACTGCAGTGCATGAATCTACAGGGTGCACGCCAGCGGCTCTTATGTTTGGGAGAGAGCTCCGCACCCCAGTGGACCTTGTGTTCGGCCGGCCACCTCAGCTCCACACTCCGGAACCTGCCAGCCCGGAATACCTCCAGCAGCTACAGGACCGATTGGACACTGCCCATGCTTACGCTCGGAAGCACCTCACCTCGGCTGGCCAGCGTCAGAAACGGGCATACGATACTCACTGCAAGGGCCGGGGATTTCAAGCTGGGGAGCAGGTCTGGGTTCACTGCCCCCGGCGAAGAAAGGGACTCTGCCCCAAGCTGGCCAGTAACTGGGAGGGCCCCTGTGTTGTTCTGGAGAGGCTCTCCGAGGTGACTTATCGAGTGCGGCTGCGGACCCGTAGCCGGGTGGTTGTGCTCCACCAAGACCGCTTGGCCCCCTACCGCCCCGGAACAAACTCGGTTGTCACTGCAGCCAGCCCGGAGGCCGGCTCCCAGGACAGGGAAAGCGCTTCCCCCTTGCAACAACCGAATAGTTCACCAGCTGGTGGCCCAGGTAGGAGCATTCCGGCTCCAGCTGACTCCCAGCCCGCTGCACCTGTGCTCCAGCGCGGCCAGCGTATCCGTCGACCACCCCCGGGACTCTCTGACTTTGTGAGACATTAAGTGTTGGGCCGACGGGACGTTCGGCCCTAAGATGGGGGCTGTATAACGGGCACGGCTGGACTGTGCCCGGAGCCAGTCCCCTACATTTGGTTAATGTGCAGCAGAGGATGCTGGGAGTACGAACTATGGTAGGGGAGAAACGGAATTATTGTTGTTGTGTTTATTTGTTGTTACTGTAAAAGTTCCAGTACTGTTCCATGCATTTCCCTGTAACTGTTATTACCCTTCCGGTGGTGGGGAAGGGCTGTGTGTGTGTGTTCGGGGAGGGCGCTGACTTGCTGTTAGCTGCTTAATAAACTGCATTACCTAAAAGAGCTATTGTGTGCGTGTCTCCGCTAATCCCTGTGCTCGCTACAATATGTAATAATTTCCCATTGTTTACATGACCTTACTGAAAATACAATTAATCTGATTTAAATGTTAATGGAAAGTAACAAGGAATAATTTAACGTAAATGTAATATGCAATTGCATATCTATTAAATATTAATTTAACATTCATTTAATATGCAATTGCATATCTATTTAATATTAATTTAATATGCAATTGCATATCTATTTAATTTTAATTTAACGCAAATTTAATATGCAATTGCATATCTATTTAATATTCATTTATGCCACGCAATATACAGCGTTGCCGAAATTTCTTATGATCGAGTAACACTCACATGAGGACGTCCACTTTGTCAGTCAGAAAGTGCAAATGTAACGTTACATTGGTAAGCAGAAATCCATATTTTGGAGATGATTATTGTGAAGAGTCTGAATCGGATTCATGTGCTTCCCGAAGCTGATTTTTATTTGGCGGTTTGTTTAGATACGGCAGCAGAGATCCTTATTGCCGCTTCACTTGAATTTCTTTATATATTTTTTTTATTTTCCTTTTACAATGGCCTCGTACTTGCGAGGGGCCGACATAATACTCGCGATATTCTGTTTCGACTCTGAACATGTCATACAATTTGTGACGCGCGCGGGGCCCCCTGAGGTGTGGGGCCTATGCTACCGTGCCCTAAGTCCGTACCTGATACTTCCAGTATCTTTTTTAAACCTAATACTTGAATATTTGTTGTCAAAGCAAATACATTTATATTCATCACCAAACATTCACTGAATGTTTTTTTTTTTTACACTTTGCCTTCCAACATCAAAGAACATTTTGAAGTCTTAGATTTTTAATATAATGTTGTGAACTTTAAAGAAATGCAAACGAAACTAAACATTAGCATGATTCATAGTAAACAAAGCATTTGGTTCTTCTCCTCTGTATGTAATAAACTGTCCCTGAGATATATGGACTGACTGACACTGGGGGCATGTCACAAATACCCTGGAACCTCAATGTTGTTAAACAACCACTGTATTTTGAATAACGGACTGTCAGCACTTGCAAAATGTTGAACATATTCATTAAGAAACAATTTAAAATTAGTCAAAGCATAGACCTGTGTGATGTGGGGGGGGGGCGGGTATTACACCCCTTCCAACAGAACAACCAGTGGAAACTTTATTATTATTTGTTTATTTAGCAGACGCCTTTATCTAAGGCGATTTACAAAGACTAGGGTGTGTGAACTATGCATCAGTTGCAGAGTCACTTACAACTACGTCTCACCCGAAAGACTGAGCACAAGGAAGTGACTTGCTCAGGGTCACACGAGTCAGTGGCTGAACCAAGGACCTCCTGGTTACAAGCCCTTTTCTTTAACCACTGGACCACACAGCCTCCTTGGGAATTGGGATTTTTTTGTTTTGGGAACTGTTATCCTTATTTTACCTGATGGATTGACTGCAAGAGATTCGCTGTGTTCCTGAGGACTTATAATAATAGAAATCCTTTTAGAGTTGTTATATCGTGGTTGTGGTCGTGGTATTTTACTGTTTATTAAAGGCATTAGGGAAGAACCTCTCACCTGTAACTCTAACAGAACACAGTGTGGATCAAGAATCATTATTAAAAGAAAAGGAAGGTAGGATTATTAAAAGACAAAAGTCCTTGAATGAAAAGCGTTTATATTTAATTGTATTTAAACAATATAGTTTACCATAAATACATTTAAGTTCTGTATTTTTGATTATTGTGTGTAATATATACACACACACACACACACACACACACACACACACACACACAACCGGTCAAAAGTTTTAGAACACCTCAATTTTTCCAGTTTTTATTGAAATTTACGCAGTTTAATGTCTCAATGTACTCTGAAATTAAAGCATAGAACAAATAAACAATTGGAGATAAAAAAGAAATCATGGAATCGTTTTGTTTAACAAAATTTAATCTAAATTTTTGACTCATCAAAGTAGCCACCTTTTGCAGATATAACAGCCGAACACACTCGTGGCATTCTTTCTACAATGGAAATCAAATATTGTTCGGAAAGTTCTTCCCAACACTGTTGCAGAAGTTCCCACAAATGTGTTGCACTTGTAGGTTGCTTTGCTTTCACCCTTCTGTCCAGTTCATCCCAAACCAGCTTGATGGGGTTTAAGTCTGAGACTGTGCTGGCCATTCCATGATTTGAAGCCTACCGTCTTGTTCTTCTAAGGTAGTTCTGACATAGCCTGGAGGTATGTTTTGGGTCATTATCTTGCTGTAGGATGAACCCCTGACCAACTAGGCGTATACCAGAGGGTATTGCATGGCGCTGCAAAATGCTGTGGTAGCAGTTTTGGTTCAGGGTGCCACTCACTCTGTGCAAGTCGCCGACTCTGGATCCAGCAAAAGAGCCCCAGACCATCACGCTTCCTCCTCCATGTTTGACAGTTGGTGTCACACACCAAGGAACCATCCTTTCGCCTACTCGACGGCGTACAAAAACCCTGCGTGATGAACCGAAGATTTCAAATTTTGATTCATCGGTCCATAAGACCTTCTTCCAGTCTTCAGTAGTCCACTGGCGGTGCTTCATGGCCCAGGCAAGCCTCTTTTTCTTATTTTGCCATCTTAGCAATGGCTTTCTTACTGCCACTCGACCTGTCAAACCTGCAGCTCGAAGTCTTCTCTTCACAGTTGAAACTGAGACTTGCTTACTTCGACCAGTGTTAAGCTGTGCTTGAAGCTGTTGTCCTGTGAGCCGCCTATCACGCAAGCTATTGACTCTCAGAAACTTGTCTTCTGATTCTGTTGTGGCTTTGGGTCTGCCAGACCTCTTCCTGTCAGAGTTTCCTCCAGTTTCCAAGTGCCTTTTGATGGTGTAGGAAACTGTGCTCACTGACATCTTGGCTTTCTTTGCAATTTCTCTAAAGGAAAGACCTACACTTTTAAGGATTATAATGGTCTGTCTGTCTTCCTTTGTTAATTGCCTTTTTCTCGCCATTATGAGAGCAATATACTACTTCCTGCAGTACAATACTGTCCAAATAATGCTTAAGAGGGTGTAGTAACACAGTCTGTTCCAACACTGCTTTTATACAGACAGAGGGTTTGTAAGTAATCAACAAAAGTTGGGACACCTGTAGGAATTGTTAGCATCAACTTTCAAGGCTTAATTTACTTCCATTGCTGCAGAACAGCTGTAAGTTGTTAAGCCATTACTTACC
Organism: Acipenser ruthenus; assembly: GCF_902713425.1. NCBI lineage: Eukaryota > Metazoa > Chordata > Actinopteri > Acipenseriformes > Acipenseridae > Acipenser > Acipenser ruthenus. Next base: position 73,918,959 of record NC_081194.1, read on the forward strand.
TGAAAAAGGCCTTTTTGTATAACTCTGAAATGTACATTATTTTTCAGTTTTTGGTAACCTAAACATCTTAAATTTCAATAAAAACTGGAAAAATGGGGGTGTTCTAAAACTTTTGACCGGTAGTGTATTTTATATATATATATATATATATATATATATATATATATATATATATATATATACACACAGTACTGTGCAAAAGTTTTAGGCAGGTGTGAAAAAATGCTGTAAAGTAAGAATGCTTTCAAAAATAGACATGTTAATAGTTTATATTTATCAATTAACAAAAGGCAAAGTGAGTGAACAGAAGAAAAATCTACATCAAATCAATATTTGGTGTGACCACCCTTTGCCTTCAAAACAGCATCAATTCTTCTAGGTACACTTGCACACAGTTTTTGAAGGAACTCGGCAGGTAGGTTGGCCCAGACATCTTGGAGAACTAACCACAGTTCTTCTGTGGATTTAGGCAGCCTCAGTTGCTTCTCTCTCTTCATGTAATCCCAGACAGACTCGATGATGTTGAGATCAGGGCTCTGTGGGGGCCATACCATCACTTCCAGGACTCCTTGTTCTTCTTTTCGCTGGAGATAGTTCTTAATGACTTTCGCTGTATGTTTGGGGTCGTTGTCATGCTGCAGAATATATTTGGGGCCAATCAGATGCCTCCCTGATGGTATTGCATGATTGATAAGTATCTGCCTGTACTTCTCAGCATTGAGGAGACCATTAATTCTGACCAAATCCCCAACTCCATTTGTAGAAATGCAGCCCCAAACTTGCAAGGAACCTCCACCATGCTTCACTGTTGCCTGCAGACACTTATTTGTGTACCGCTCTCCAGCCCTTCGGCGAACAAACTGCCTTCTGCTACAGCCAAATATTTCAGATTTTGACTCATCAGTCCAGAGCACCTGCTGCCATTTTTCTGCACCCCAGTTCCTGTGTTTTCGTGCATAGTTGAGTCGCTTGGCCTTGTTTCCACGTCGGAGGTATGGCTTTTTGGCCGCAAGTCTTCCATGAAGGCCACTTCTGACCAGACTTCTCCGGACAATAGATGGGTGTACCAGGGTCCCACTGTTTTCTGCCAATTCTGAGCTGATGGCACTGCTGGACATCTTCCGATTGCGAAGGGAAGTAAGCATGATGTGTCTCATCTGCTGCAGTAAGTTTCCTTGGCCGACCACTGCGTCTACGGTCCTCAACGTTGCCTGTTTCTTTGTGCTTCTTCAAAAGAGCTTGGACAGCACATCTGGAAACCCCTGTCTGCCTTGAAATTTCTGCCTGGAAGAGACCTTGCTGATGCAGTATAAATACCTTGTGTCTTGTTGCTGTGCTCAGTCTTGCCATGGTGTATGACTTTTGACAGTAAACTGCCTTCAGCAACCTCACCTTGTTAGCTGAGTTTGGCTGTTCCTCACCCAGTTTTATTCCTCCTACACAGCTGTTTCTGTTTCAGTTAATGATTGTGTTTCAACCTACATATTGAATTGATGATCATTAGCACCTGTTTGGTATAATTGTTTAATCATACACCTGACTATATGCCTACAAAATCCCTGACTTTGTGCAAGTGTACCTAGAAGAATTGTTGCTGTTTTGAAGGCAAAGGGTGGTCACACCAAATATGGATTTGATTTAGATTTTTCTTCTGTTCACTCACTTTGCATTTAGTTAATTGATTAATATAATCTATTAACATGTGTATTTTTGAAAGCATTCTTACTTTACAGCATTTTTTCACACCTGCCTAAAACATTTGTACAGTACTGTGTGTATATATGTGTGTGTTTCAGCCACCAGTGCATTACTAGCCCAAAACCAGTGAGATACATATTGTGTGATAGTAATATATTCTAACCCATATGTTATTTTATATTTCTGTTTCTTAAAGCATACAAAAGTGAATAAAACATTTATATGTTTACTGTCAGTTTTACAGCTGTTGCAAACCTTATATATTTTTAAAGAAATTTGAAGTTTGTTTTTTTTACTATTATTATTATTATTATTATTATTATTATTCATAAACTGCTTAAATAATGTTTATATTTTTTAAAGTATACAACAGTGTTTACTTTATATTTTAAACTTTACAGGCTAGTTTCACATTGATTAGTTCTAATCTTGGACAGCCTTACCTAAGTTATTATGTAATTCATTTTAAATAGTATTGACGTGGGTAGTTTGGTATTTGCATCACGTGTTTGCGTGGTTTGGCAGAGGGTGTATGTTACTGGCATTCTTTGTTCATACAGTAAGTGGAGGTTCTGTACCTAGCTGCTGACAGATACAGAGTTTGCAAAATGTGTATCTTGTGACTGTCCAGTGCACATCACTATGATTACTTGTTAATAGAATGTATGTACTAAATAGTACTTTTTTTTTTTTACCATATCCAAGGTTAGACTATGACTTGAATATCATGAAAAAAAATGTAAAGCCAGCGTACATAATGTGATTCCAGCAGAGAATGTGAACAGTAATTACAGTAAGATACAACTTTAAAAATAAACTGCAGGAATACAGTCGACCACGTTGTAAAGATACACCCTGCACCACAAGGGCCATGTATAATAACAATAGGTAAATAAAGTACACCCTACTGTACTTAAGTCATTTTATCATGAGAACAGAGCCCTTCATGTCAGTACTAGAACCCTGAGATTCAATTACAGCCTCATCTTTACAGTACAGTAGTTTCTTTGTTATAATTAGTTGTAAATGATTTGATGAATTTCTCTGGTTGGTCCAGTTTCTGGGATTCTGAGGTGCAGACTTGTGTTTATTAACTACAGAGGCAAGTGTCACGATGGACAAGTAAATAGTGGGTAAGTATATTTATTATAATCACAACAGGTAGTTGAACATAAGAACATAAGAACATAAGAAAGTTTACAAACGAGAGGAGGCCATTCAGCCCATCTTGCTCGTTTGGTTGTTAGTAGCTTATTGATCCCAGAATCTCATCAAGCAGCTTCTTGAAGGATCCCAGGGTGTCAGCTTCAACAACATTACTGGGGAGTTGGTTCCAGACCCTCACAATTCTCTGTGTAAAAAAGTGCCTCCTATTTTCTGTTCTGAATGCCCCTTTATCTAATCTCCATTTGTGACCCCTGGTCCTTGTTTCTTTTTTCAGGTCAAAGTAGTCCCCTGGGTTGACATTGTCTATACCTTTTAGGATTTTGAATGTTTGAATCACATCGCCGCGTAGTCTTCTTTGTTCAAGACTGAATAGATTCAATTCTTTTAGCCTGTCTGCATACGACATGCCTTTTAAACCCGGGATAATTCTGGTTGCTCTTCTTTGCACTCTTTCTAAAGCAGCAATATCCTTTTTGTAACGAGGTGACCAGAACTGAACACAATATTCTAGGTGAGGTCTTACTAATGCATTGTAGAGTTTTAACATTACTTCCCGTGATTTAAATTCAACACTTCTCACAATATTTCCGAGCATCTTTTTTTATAGCTTCCCCACATTGTCTAGATGAAGACAGGTTAGTTAGACACGATCTCCCTTTCCTAAAACCATGCTAGCTGTCTCCCAGGATATTGTTACCATATAGGTAATTTTCCATTTTGGATCTTATTATAGTTTCCATAAGTTTACATAGAATAGAAGTCAGGCTTATTGGTCTGTAGTTACCTGGTTCGGTTTTGTCTCCCTTTTTATGGATCGGTATTACGTTTGCTATTTTCCAGTCTGTCAGTACAACCCGTGTGTCAAGAGACTGTTGCATGATCTTGGTTAGCGGTTTGTAAATAACTTCTTTCATTTCTTTGACTACTATTGGGAGGATCTCATCTGGCCCAGGGGATTTGTTTATTTTAAGAGCTCCTAGTCCCTTTAATACTTCTGCCTCTGTTATGCTAAAGTTATTTACAATTGGATAGGAACAGGTTGACGTGTCGGGCATGTTGTCCGTGTCCTCCTTTGTAAAAACCTGTGAAAAGTAATCATTTAATATATTTGCTATTTTTTTTTCTTCATCTATGATTTTGCCATTTGTGTCTCTTAGACATTTAACCTCCTCTTTGAATGTTCTCTTGCTGTTATAATATTGGAAAAACATTTTGGAATTGGTTTTAGCCCCCATAGCAATATTGATTTCTATCTCTCTCTTGGCCTTTCTAACTTCCTTTTTGACTTGTGTTTGCAGTTCCAAGTACTCTTTCTGTGTACTTTGTTTTTGGTCCCTTTTAAACGCTCTGTAAAGTGCCTTTTTTCGCTGAATATTTTTTTTAATTGATCTATTAAACCATTTTGGCCATTTTGTTTTAGATTTAGATTTATCTACTTTTGGGATGTAATTGTTTTGTGCCTTTAGTACTACATTTTTAAAAAACAGCCATCCTTTTTCTGTGGATGTTTTCTCTATTTTACTCCAATCTACTTCTGTTAGTCTCTGTTTCATACCTTCATAGTTTGCTTTTCTAAAATTGTAAACCTTAGCTTTAGTCAATACTTTTGGGGTTTTAAAAAATATTTCAAATGAGACCATGTTGTGGTCTGAGTTTGCCAATGGCTCTCTGACCTCTGTTTTAGTTATTCTGTCTTCATTATTTGAAAAGACTAAATCAAGGCATGCCTCCCCTCTAGTCGGTGCCTTGACAAATTGTGTTAGGAAGCAGTCATTTGTCATTTCCACCATTTCAATTTCGTCCGTCGTGCCCCCCCCATCGGGTTTTCCCATTTTATATGGGGGAAGTTGAAATCCCCCTTAGTATGGCTTCTCCTTTTCTACACACATTTCGAAAGTATGCCACATGGTGAAAGTTATGGGCACCAGGTCCCATAGTTTTGGTATACTCTGGTAATCAGGAATGTAATACTTGGTAACACTTATTCTAATCCCTCTTTGATCCCAGGTAATTATTAATAGATTTTATTTGGTACACCAGTTTCTTTAAATGATGGAACTGCATAGGTCACAACATACAGTATGGTTTCTTTTGTTTATCTGGTTAACACAGGATAGTCTAATTAGTATAACTTTTAAAACACAATAGTGGGGGTATAGCACGGGGTAAATAACAGGGGAAATGCAGTCCCAAATAATAAACAATATCCGCCCCACAATAATACAGACACAGTCACCAGTCCTGGGTGCGTGCAGTAGTGCCCATGGTGGGTAATACAAGTTTATATTTGTGACAATGGTGGAGTGTTGTCCGGTTTAGTGCTGGCCCTTGGCGACAGCTCCGGCACTGTGTTAGCTGTCTAGTAATGTACAAGACAAGACAATTACAAACAAACAAAACACAACACTCATGATACACTTTTTTATAATAATACAGGTCTCTCACAGTCCTTCTAAGTTCTAGCAATTCAAACCAAATGTGAAGTAAAAGATTACGATTCTCTGCCCCCTTTTATGCTGTCACACATGACCCCTTGGTAAACGAGTGCAACTGCCTCTCCAATCTGCGGTTGCCACGTCATTTCCCTTCCAGGTCAATGCGTTATTGCAACAGAGTCTCGCCCCCTTCCTAGCTAGCCGACTTCCTTTGAACCCTGGGAAAGAACTGTCAGGCCAGCCCGTCCAAGGAACTCTGTTCTCACTGCTTCGCATCCTCACAGGTTGGGAGGGAGATTTACAACCCAGAATCATTGTATTTCTGTCACAAGCATTTATACATCCCTGTTTTAAATTTGGGTGAGAGTGGTGCATGGCTTAAGCCTCATACACATTTGGCAAACATCCTCAGTGCTGAAGTTGTTTCAAATGAGTGTGATTCTAAGTTTGAGTTTCAGCAGGTGAATGAAGGGGAGCGGGGTGTTGTCTACATCAATCAGGGGACAATAGAAGTAAATGAGGAATGTTTAGCTACAACAGATAAATTAACTAGATTTTCTTTTCCTGGACTGCATGCTAATCAAGAAATCCAGGTTAGAGAATTGCTTGATAAACATGCATCTGTGTTTTCTACCAGCAACACCGATCTGGGGTATAACTAATGTAATTGAGCACGAGATTCCAGTGGTAGAAGATACCCCCGTTCAGCAGCGGTATCTCAGACTTCCCCCAAGCCAGTATGAGGAGGTAAAAATACACATTAGGCACCTATTAGATCAGCAGGTAATCCGGGAGAGCTGCAGTCCCTATTCTTCCCCAGTTGTCATCGTCAGGAAGAAGGATGGCGTCCTCCAAATGTGTGTAGATTACAGGCAACTAAATGCTGAAACAAGAAAAGATGCCTATCCTTTGCCACGTATTGAAGAGTAACTAGATGCTTTAAGTTGGGCTTGCTGGTTCTCTACAATAGATCTTGTCGGTGTTTACAACCAGTGTGCTGTTTCAGAGAAGGATCGACTCAAAACTGCTTTTTGCACACCTTCTTGGTTTATTTGAATTGAATCTAATACCTTTTGGACTTTGCAACGCCTCATGTACCTATCAGAGGCAGGGTTCTACCTAGGAATTCTGTACAGCCGGGCGGCAGAACATTATAGCCGGGTGCACTGTTAACGGAAAAGTAAACTTGCCTTACCTTAAATACTGTATATAATACGACAAAAAAACTAAAATATTGTTTTGTCTTTCATTGACTATATCTGGTTGCGCTTAATGTTCTACATTTTCTTTTTCATTACTGTTTTTTTTTTTTATGGTACATTAGTGCTTATTTAGGCACTATGATTTGACTGGGGAAAGATAACGTAGGGTTATTTAAGTCCACACACAAAAAAGGAACCTTTTCACTTCCTTTTTAGCTTAATTATTAAGCTTATTGCTTCATTTATATTGTTTTCTTTAAGTTTTCAGAGCATTTTGTTAATACACGTCTACTTTGTTTTTCGCTGTTCTACTTTTTTTTTTTTAATGCAACTGTTAATTTTAACCATTATTATTATTATTTTTTTTTTTTTAACAGTACTCACACACGTTTGGTCACCATCATAACTGTTGCACGAAACCGCAGTGTAATAATCCAGCACCTCTGCACTTTAGCATTTGTATGTCAGCTGACAACAGTAGTACCAGCCCAGACCACACGGAGGTACAGCCTTCAGGAAGAGCTGTAGTCGAATAAAAATATTTAAAACGGCAGACAGACACTAATATTTATATATATATATATATTTATATATATATATATATATATATATATATATATATATATATATATATATATATATGCTTACTTTAAGATAAACAAGAAATAACGAAGTAGGTAAGAAAGTTAAAAAGCACCATTTCAATGAAATACAGCAGTAATTACACCACTCAATAGACTGGACTGAGGCGGAGGAATCGCAAGGACAGCGCAGCGGACTTCAATCAACCAGCATTCACACAGACCACACAGGCAGGTTGGCCGCCCTGCAGTGAATGGGTTAACCTAAATTGCAATACAGAAACACGAGTGTTAAGAAAAACCTCTTAGTTTGCAAAGCATTTCTCCATCAACAAAACAATGCAAATGGATTTGTTTCACTACAAGCAATCCCGTTTGTATACGACCAGAAACCAAATAGAATCAGTACTCACTTTCTTTTCATAGACTTCAATACACACCGAGTCTCGAGTAGTTAAATATACAGAAAGCAGGGAATATAAAACAGCCATATACATTCATCTTCCCTTGGCACCGTTCGTTTGTGTTTCTTTCTTGTCTGCGAGTCAAAGCCCTCTTTTTATTGTCTGTGAAGGGCAGGTTAGGGCAGGTGAAAACACTGATAGTTAATGAGAGAGTCGGTCGTCAGCAATCTCAGTCGGTGTCAGGTGTTGGTGCTCAAGCATCATAAATCATCAATTAGTGAATAAAACAAAAGCACGCAGAGATCACACAAATAAGAAAAAAAAAACCTTAGTGACACATACCCATTCATAATAATACCAGTGAGGAAGTAAAATATTCAGTGCACACAATAATTAAAAACGAATTGAAATCTGACACTCGTTCCACCCGCAATCCTAACAAACTGGTTATTCTTGCAGTTGTCGTTTACTCCTAATTATAATCATAACAGTAAAAGTTAAGCGATAGGCGGCGGTCATCTGTATACACTTACACTTGCATGTAGATTGTATAATCTCAATAATTCTTATTGACACCGCTGTTTGTACTTGGATACTCTATTACAAATTGAGATACACAGATGTTATGTTTAAGAATGACGGTTCTTCCAGCCTGCCCATCTTTGACCCAGAACTGTTAAATTTCACTTTACTTAAGCAAAAAAAGAAAAAACCAATAAAGGGGCAACACTAGCTCTGCAGATCTGCAGGTACTGGGGTCCCTCAAAATTACGCTAATATTGTCCCTTTCAAAGCAAATATATAAAGTGTGGTTCAACTGCACAATGATGGGAGTGGGGTGGTAGTTTAAGATATGAGGTGCAATATTGATTTAAATATGTAATCAAGTTGGGCTGGACACAAACAAGCATAAACTGTCGCTAAACGTGTTCACATTTCTGTACAATAAACTAAATAAATAAATAAAAATGTTCTTTCTGGAACCAAATACGAAGTTTAAATTTACAGCATTTCATATTTTATATTTTAAAATGTACAATTACAAAAACCTAAATTATCTCAACGATTATCAAAAATGACATTTGTTGTAATTATAATTTAAAAAAAATGTATTTTAAAAATAAGAACGCATATCTCTATTGAAACATAAAGGTTATTTTATTTTTGCGCTGAAGTAGTGTAGCGAGTGTGCAACATATAGAATTATGGAAAATGCTTTCAGTTAAAATGGCGCTGGAACGTCTATTTTTTAGGTTCTAAACATTACAATATTAATTAGTAAAAAACGGCAAAAGTTGAGATCAGCAAACACATTTTACACACTGTTTTATTAGGGATAGGCTACGCGGGATCTCACATAGAGAAAGTGTGTATATTACACTACATTACGTTGTGCTAATCATGCAGATTGTATAACTGTTTAATGATACAATAACGACAAACACATCATAAAGGTTTTAAACATCGGGGAAAATTGTGTAGTTAGAGTGGCCCAACCAGTTGTGCAGTTGCGACAGAACTGTTTCCTCTTTTCCAAAAAGTTATACAAGAAAGTAATCGAATAATGATTATGATTAGTCACCTCCTCCATCATGTTTATAGATTGCACAATATCGTCCCGGACTGTTTGTCAACAATGGACAAAAAAAAGAAGTTTATTTACAGCTTTGAAGTCTTGTTCTGTGTTGTTTCGCGTCTGATAAAAGCGGAATGTAACTGTCGCTTTGGGACATGCTCATGCCGTTCAAGCCGGATGCTGCATTGCCTTCGTTCCTTCCCTTCCCCTCGGTGGAATGCAGTTCCATCAGATCGAGCTCGTGCTTGGTTGCAGTCTCTAACACTCTCTGTTTATCGTAGTATTTGACGAAGTTGTTTATGATCGGGTGAATGGGTAGCGCTATGGCAATCACCCCACAGAGGAAGCTGATCGCTGCATTGCATTTGCCCAGGGTGGTTTTGGGGTATATGTCCCCGTAGCCGACAGTGGTCATAGTAATTATAGCCCACCAAAAAGATTGGGGGATGCTCTTGAAAAGCGTCTCCGGGTGGCTCTGCTCCATGGTGTAACCCACGGCAGAAAACACAAAGATCCCCATTGCTAAATACATGAGTAGCAAGCCAAGCTCTTTAAAGCTCATTTTCAAAGCGTATGTTAGAGTTTGGAGCCCAGAAGAGTGACGTGCCAGCTTGAAAATCCGTGCAATCCTCATAATTCTCAAAGCCTGGATCGCCTGCTGGACGTTGGACAGCTCCATCATCTTGCTACCCAGGTAGGTGAGACTTAAACTGACATAGAATGGCATTATTGCCAGAACGTCAATGATGTTCATAAACGAGAGCGCAAAATGCACTTTATTCGGTGACGAGATTAATCTGAGAATGTACTCAATGGTAAACCAGCCTATACAGACGGTCTCGATGGCTTCTAAAGTCGGGTGTTCCACGTGGTTACCTTCGGCATCTTCCACTTGCAGCTCCGGGATGGTCCCCACACACATCACCACTGAAGAAATCAGAATAAAGAGAAAGGACATGATGGCCACCACTCGCGCTGGAAGCGAAGATTCCGGTTTCTCCAAAAACTTCCAAATAAACTTTTGGCACTTTTGCCAGCGGTCGTCTGAGGGATCTCCTTCCAAGTCGTCCAATATTAACTGCACTCTATTTGCTATTTCTTGCAGTTCTTCCTTCTTCTCGTTCAAATTGCTTTTGCAACAGTCGTCTAGAAAACTAGGATCTATTTTCCAAAACTCCAACTCTTTTTGGAAGCAGATAGGACAAACGCCCCGTTTCATATGGATCTCTCCAAAGTAATACACGTCTATAATGCACTTGAACGCGCCTGGATCTCTGTCGAAGTAAAACTCTTTCCTAGCGGGGTCGTAGTCGTCGCAAAGGGAAAAAATGGCATCGTATCCCCCAGAAGAGCAGTTGGCTAGCTCAGCGAGTCGGGTCTCTGGGTAGCGGTTCAGGATATCCCCATACAGCACTTGTCTCACTCCTCCAATATTTACCATAAGCTTCGTTTCTTCACTTGCCTGTGAACCATTGCAGTCTGCATATCTCATCCTAGGCATTCCCCACATTTTGCTTATTGCAATCCAATAGATTTTCAATACATTAAAATAAGGGTCCCTTCTAGTATCTCCAAAATGCGCAATAGTTTAAAGTCAGTCACACTTGTTTTTTTCTTACATGGAATTGAGGGATCAAAAATGCAAGTTCACAATTTTGTTTTAATTATATAATTTACCACATCAGATATTTCCTGGAAGAAAATAAATGCGCCCCAGAGAGCCCCTGCACATTCTATTTCCCTGGTACCCTGGTGCATAACAGGTCCCTTCTCTTCCAGTAGATTGTGTGGAATGAAACGTAGCCGACTGCCTAGTATATAAAGTGGAATCCAGAGCAGGGGGTACTGTCTTGTCAGGGCTATTTATCCAGATCCGCACATCGCGCGTCACACAGCCATACATTCGAGAGGCGATTACAAAAGTAATTGACAGCTCTGGTGCAAAAACAGGTGATCCGTCATAAATAGGTCCCTGGAGAAGTACCACAATCATCAACACACTTAAGATTGGAAAAGAGGGAAACGTGAGTGCACAATATTATTTCAAACATATGTAGATGATTACAGGAAAACATATGGACAACTGCATTGTGAACTACAAACACTACATTTTTAAAAAAAATATATAATACGTTTTTAAACACTTTAATATTTCCACAGCTTTTAAAATGATATTTTGAACAGTTGTATTTATCTTTTTAGAATACTAAATCTTTATACATTTGTGTTTTCAATAATGTCTTTTTAACTATTAAATCACTTTGGTATGTATTGTCTCACAAGGCACTATTTTATATAAAAGTTAACTGTACTGTGTTGTTGTAATTCCGTTGTAATTTTTTTTTTACCGATTACATTTTCTGACCAAAATACGTAACCAACAAGAAAAGTATTAAAGACTAATTGCATTGTCTGTCAGTTTTTAGAATATTAAGATTCTTGTCGAGTTAGTTTGCATGAAAAACGTATAATGTTTACATGAATGAAAAAGCGTGTGCTGAAGGTTATACAATAGTGTTCAAGGTGCACCCTCTAGCGGTTGAACTATGAAAATGTTAAAAAAAAAAATCTCTGGAGATTAAGTATTTGGGGATGATACGGTACATCATAAATAGTAATGTGTATCAACCAAGATCCAGACTGGCCTAAAATCGACTTTAATTTATGTCGGGATTTATTTTTCCATGAAAGAGTAAAGGTTCAACCTGCTGATTATGCCACAAGAGTAATCTGTTTGTGGAACCTTTACACTTCCATTTGTAGACAACAATTAATACAATAAATGCCCTTTTTGTAGCAAAATATACCAACATATAATGAAATCATGATGAGTTCATAACTGCAATATGTACATCCATTTTATACAAAACAATTGTGTGACAGTGGCCTAACATATTTTTATTAACAAAACAGTCTTGTGGAATGGACGACAGAGACGCATCCATCGTACATCTTTTCAAACGTAAAGGGAACAGATTTGTGTGTGACACCATAGCGGCATTTCACTACTTGTTATAGCAGGAAAGATCCTGGCCATAATACTTCTGAATCGTTACACTGAGCATATAGCTGAGGCTGTTTTGCCAGACAGCCAGTGTGGATTCAGAAAAGGCCGAGGTACCACCGACATGATCTTCTCTGCAAGACAGCTACAAGAAAAGTGCCAAGAACAAAACATGTACCTCTATTTATTGTTAGTTGACCTCACAAAGGCTTTTGATACAGTCAGCAGAGAAGGTCTCTGGAAGCTGTTAACCGTTATAGGCTGGCCAGCTGCTGTGTTCTAGCAACCATCCTGTTCAGTACCCTATTTGCTGCAATGCAAATATATGCCTTTAGAGACTGTGACATCGGTCTATATACGCTTCAGAGCTGATGGTAAACTTTTCAATCTTCGTCACCTGAAAGTCAAGACAAAAGTTCTCAGATGCCTGTAAAAAGTTTGGCCTGACCATCAGGTTAAGACACTTGTTTGCGTTACACATGATTACCGGTCCGTACCCATGCAGCCTCTGCCATGTTACACACAGAGAGTACGAGGCTCTGCTGGTGTTGTAATATATTTAACTGAGGAAGGACTTTTACAGAGTTGTGGCAGCAAAAACGGGAGACGTCTGAGTGAAAGGGAAAGTCTGGAAAATATATTCATTATTTGCAATATAAGGGACCTGTAGAATGTTGTTATGGTATTTCACCTGTAAAAACAACTTCCTCAACCTTTTACTCATGTCAATTGTTATTGGGTTGTAACAAGATGACAGGCGTGTTTAACAACAATACATCATATCCTTGCTGAAAATACCACCAACTCCTAGTGAGCTGGTGTCGGGAATTGGAACAAATTTAGTCTCTTACTGGGATCCCAGGTGGTACATAGCAATCCCGGACACAGTTTACAGCAATCGATTAATTTAGGAGAGCAGACAAACTTTACAGTAACAGGATTTTCAATGGGCCATTGTTTCTTCAACCAGCTTAACCAGCTCCTCCTTCAGCATAAATTCCTTTGAACCAGCACAACCAGCTGAGAGCCCACAGATAACCAGCTATCACTGCTGGAGCTCCCGAGAGATTACTCCATTTCAGAGGGGATTTTTCTCGTAATGTAAGTTTTCGACGTTAGATTTCAATACACCTTGTATCGGGGATAAGCCTTGCGACTCTCTTATACCAAACTTTCTGCACAACTACAAATCATAAGCATAAAAATAAGAATCCTGTAGAGCAGTCTTAAAGGAACAGCTGGCTAATTTACTGGCTTTTCATGCCTTTCTTATTTGCAGACCAGCGCACATAACAAGAGGCTACCAGTAGATATTAGTCCACAGCACTATACAACTACACGATTTGGTGCAATTGCTTGAGGACAGAATGGCTCTGGGGGTATTTTCTCTGCCTCGCTTCGCCCACGCTACTCCACTACTCCGCTCGCTCCACTGGCTCCCGATCACCGCTCGCATCCAGTTCAAGACTCTTGTACTAGCCTACAGATGCCTTGACCAGACTGCACCCAGCTACCTCCAGACCCTCATCTCTCCCTACACCCCCACTCGACCTCTCCACTCCGTCTGCACTAGAAGACTGGCTCTACCTCCGCTATGCTCCCCTGCCTCCAGAGCCCGCTCCTTCTCCACCCTTGCTCGGCAGTGGTGGAATGACCTTCCTACAGATGTCAGGACTGCCCAGTCCCTGACCACTTTCCGGCGCCTCCTTAAGACTCACCTCTTCAAACAGCACCTGTAGAACTCCTCTGTTTGTATCCTGGGACAGTATCACCCTTCATTTAAATGTGCTTTATTTTGCTCTTATCTGCCCCCTATTTTACTGCATTTAATCCTGTACTTCAGAATACTGTAATCTGCCAAGTGTTTAACCTGTAGTATTTTGTATTTAATCATATCCTGATGTAACTATCACTATTTAATCATATCCTGATGTAACTATCACTATTATCTGCTGTATTATTGAATTGTGGTTTGTCACACTTGAACAAAAGTTATTGTATTTCTTGCTCTTATTGTATTACTTGTATTGTAACACTTGAAATGTATTTGCTTACGATTGTAAGTCGCCCTGGAGAAGGGCGTCTGCTAAGAAATAAATAATAATATTGCACTCATCGAACTGTGTGGAAAAGATCTCATGGCACCTTTCATGTGGATACAAAAATAGTTCACAGTCTAATAGAAACAGCAATAAACTGTAGGTTTTGTCTGTGTAGGGTTTACAATGTACTGTACATTGTTAGCCTAAGGGGAGGGACAATAAAATTGTTTGCTCTCCAGACCCACCTATTTCAGTGCTTTTATATCCTTCAAGCAAAATGTTATGTGGGCGATTACTGTTGTGCATGTATGTAAAGTATCCATGTATATCTGTATATATGAGTTTGTGGTGACCGGAACGATATGTTCTGTATTTTTAATATCTAAATACAGTATGTTTTTTTAGTTAACATTAACCCATTCCTATTAAACCCATTCTGACCCATCACGAAGAAGTGTGTTGCTAGTCGGGATAATGTCAATGGTCCAATGAAAATGAACCTTGTCAAATGAATGCACTGTATTTCTTGGGCCCATTCTATCGGACGAATGGAACATAATTTAGCAATACAAAACATTGTGAGGTTACTGTGGGTCGTTCTACCAAATAGGTTTCCATTCAATTGATTTTTTTTACATAAACAAAAGCCTTTAGACACAACACATACAGTCTTCATAAAAACCTCTTCATTGCTTATACTTACATGAATTAGGAAACTTAAGTTTGTCGAACATACACCACTGAAGAAAAAAAAATAAAAAAATAAAAAAATAAACTACACCAGACGTTTTAAAAACCAGGATGTTGCTCTGCAAAATCTACTCTGATGAATCTGGAAGTTACTAGACCTGAAAAATAGTGATGGACAGATACTTTTGTTGTTGGCGCGCATGTTATGTATAAATGTTTCAAACAGCGTCAAAAACGACATTATTAGTACATTTATAACTAATGAGAAAACTTAGATGGTACAATCGTTGGCAATTTCTTCTTAAGACAACGTAGCTTTTCAGCCTCCTTTAACGGAAGATCTGTCACTCCGTACTCCGCCTACTCGGTGTGAGAACTACACGTCGGCGTTTGATTGGGTACGTCGTTACAAGTATGAAACAGGCCAATCAGAGGCCGACACGGCGAGGTTTAGTATCTTTTTTGAGCCCACTTCTTCGTACGTGAGCGGCACTAGCACAAGGAACAGAGAGCTGATTCAGGGAAGAGATAGGTTTGCGGATGGTGGTAGCATCAAACATGAAAAACTTAATAGGTAAGATAGATTTTAATTGCACAGATGCCAAAATTGTGGTGTTTTAAAGATGGAAAAGATATTTTTCAGCATACAACTATATATAGTATGCCATACTGTATCGTTGGCCCAATGTTGTGATTTGCAGTGGCAATGCAAGCTATTACACTGTATTGAATTACTATCTTTAATTGTTTTATTTGGCTTTATTTAAATATTTTGTCACATCCATTGCAAAGTGAATTGTACTTTTTTTTTTGTATCATGGACTTGCTATATTGTTGATGTATGAAAATTAAATCTGATCATTTAGTTCTATTTGAATCATACTTTAACTAACGTGTTTTTGGGAATCCACTTTGTTTTCCTGAGTGTTGTGAAACTATCAGTGTACCTATTATTATTTTTTTAAGGTTACTGATAGTGCAGTTTCTTTGACAATAGGTGTGTAGTGTCCTAGTTCATAAGAATTGAGCTTCAGTCGTGTAGCTGAGCTTGTTGTTCCATCACTTAGGGTGATGCAGCACACATGTGGCTGTAAATTGGCCAGGCTCAGGTATACCTTCAAACAGACCAGAACTTGGTATAAGGAAAATTGGCATTTGGACCAGGCTTCTCTGTCATTCAAAGCATAAATAGACTTTCTTAGTAAATGCAGAATTTCATTTTAAATGTGAATGTTAGAAACACCCACTGCTGCTGAATGTGTTTACTAGCTCTAAACTGTATGCTACACAACCAGACTTGAATTATCAATTGTCAGCTTTTTTCTATGATGTTGTTACTTTATTTTACAAGACGCTAGCTAAAGCTGCTTAAATATTTTGCTTTTGTTATGTATAATCTATATAAAAAGCTGATGAGGGATGTTAATTTTTTATTATTATTATTTCAGGTACGGTGGCCTGTACGTTGTTTCTGACTGTAAGTGGTTTTTACTCGTCAAGCGATGATGTTGTTGAATTAACTCCGGCAAACTTCAACAAAGAAGTTTTACAGAGCGACAGCTTATGGCTGGTAGAGTTCTATGCTCCGTGGTAAGTTAAATATGAACGGGACAATTACACTGATGCAACCTGGTATCCATATGAACCTCTGCACCTAAAACACAATTATTATTATTTTTTTTTTTACATTGTTCACATTGTACATCTTTCATTGCAGTGTTCTTTAAAGTAAAATACTGATAGCAGTTCATATGCTCTGTCAAAGCCTGTCGAGTGTTTTTTTTGCATATCAACATTACTTTGACAAATTGTCTGCTCTGGATATAGTTCAGGTTTGTAGTACGAACATCAGGAATTAATAATTGACTCAAAGCACTATTATTATTATTATTATTATTATTATTAAGAATTATTTAAAATACACTGCAGACTCATTTGTAATTTAGATTTTATATTTAATATTATGACAGTAAAATGTTGTGTCATTTCAATTCCACACAAACTTTTCCTTTCAGGTGTGGTCACTGTCAAAGCCTCACACCACACTGGAAGAAGGCAGCCACAGCTCTCAAAGTAAGGACTTTGTTTTTTGTTTTTGCTGATTTGCAGGAAGAACTGTTAAGCTGAACAGGAATGTAGGCCTTGGCCCTACCTTTTTATTAGTTCTGTTTTGAAATGCGATTTAAAAGCAACTCCATTAAGCGCACCATGTTGAGGTTCAGATTAACAAACCTAATCATTATATTCCAATTGGAAAGCATTGTATTTAGAAATAATGCAAGCTGTGGATCACATTAAGCTTGGAGGAAAGAGCTTTTGGTTAAAGCATGTATGAAAGTGAATGTATCTAGTCTAGTGCTTTTTGAAGGATGAACGATTACAGCAATAAATGATGAGCAAAACACTAACATGATTCATTTTGTTTGACCAGGGAGTAGTCAAAATTGGTGCAGTGGATGCAGATCAGCACAAGTCTCTGGGCGGTCAGTATGGCATTCGGGGGTTTCCTACAATCAAAATCTTTGGATCCAATAAGAACAAGGCAGAGGATTATCAAGGTACTGTGTTTTATTTATTTTAATAGTTATGCACTTAGTTCCACTAACAACCAGGTTGTGCACACTGTTGCATTCTTAATGTTTATTTATTTTAGGTGCAAGGAGCAGCCAAGCCATTGTCGATTCAGCCCTGAATTCCCTCCGGTCCATGGTCAAGGAAAGGCTTGAGGGGAAAACCAGTGGCTCTGATCAAGGAAGACAGGTACAACCATTTTGTTGTATGATTCATGCATCTACAAATAAGCTGCAAGAAACATTAATGATCATGCGCTCTTAAATACCAATAATTAGGGCTGATTTTTTTTTTTCAGCACATCATGTTTTAAAAATAGATATTAAAACAGGAAAATTGAATTGCCACATTTAAAATTTGATTATTTATACACACTTTTACAAAAATTTACAGAAATCTGTGCTCACCGTGGGGTGGGGGGGGGGAGGGTATAAAATTGCAGCCTTAATAAATAATAATCCACTCCAGG
The DNA here is from genome assembly GCF_902713425.1 of Acipenser ruthenus. Taxonomy (NCBI): domain Eukaryota; kingdom Metazoa; phylum Chordata; class Actinopteri; order Acipenseriformes; family Acipenseridae; genus Acipenser; species Acipenser ruthenus. Next base: position 73,936,798 of record NC_081194.1, read on the forward strand.
TTGATACAGGTTCTCAACATCAAGTAATCGTGACCCGGTGGTGTATTTAAGTTTGCAGTTTGTCCAACCCAGTGGTAATTTGTAGCTGTCTTAGTGAGACCTGAATAATTCCTGTTTTAGATAGACATCTCACAGGTTTATGAATTCTGTCCTAAAGTGTTGTGAATTTTTATTGTTAACAGAGCAGTGGAGGCAAGAAAGATGTCGTTGATCTGACCGATGACGACTTTGATAAAAAGGTTTTGAACAGTGACGACATCTGGTTGGTGGAGTTCTATGCACCTTGGTGTGGCCATTGTAAAAAGTAAGATTTATTTTAGTGACTTGTCTTAATCCTTTAGTGCTGTGAATGTATATCATGATTCTTATGGCATTGTCGCATAATGGTTGCACTGTTTAAATGGCTATTGTCAACAACGGCTAAATCTTTTTAAGTCAGTGACAATAAATAGTTGTTTTTTTTTTTTTTTAAATTAAATACATAGAATATCAAACTTTTGTCTACAAACTTAGAAACATGTGTAGGTCATGTTATGTAAGACAATAATTTATTGTATTTTAGCCTTGAACCAGTGTGGGCGGCAGCAGCATCTGAAGTGAAAGAACAGACAAAAGGCAAAGTGAAGCTTGGAGCAGTAGATGCAACAGTGCATCAGATGATAGCTAGCAGATATGGGGTGAGTGAAACTGTTGTAACTTAACAATAATTGCAAAATAGGAAAACAAAAAAAAATGTATTGAGAGGATGGCCACATCGACATAACTATGCATTTCATCTCAGATTCAAGGATTTCCTACAATTAAAGTGTTCCGTAAAGGAGAGCAGCCAGAGGACTATGAAGGTGGACGATCCAAAGCTGACATTGTTGCTCGTGCTCTTGATCTGTTCTCGGACAATGCAGCACCACCTGAGCTGCTGGAGGTGTGCTTTTTACATTCTGTTACTTTTCACTGTTATTTTTCTCGTATTCATTTGCTGAAGTATACTAATTTGCAACCCCACTTCTAGGTAAAATATGTATATATTAAACTGAAACTAGACATCTTGCTTTATCTTTAGTACTAACAGTCACTAAAACTATTTGAATGGAGCGCCGCAATAAAAGAACAAGTATGTATTAATTGTCTTGAGCAAATGTCAATTTACTGACTCTTTGTTTGTATGTTTCTTTAACAGATCCTTAATGGGGACATTTTGAAGAAGACCTGTGAAGATTATCAACTGTGTATCATTGCGGCTCTGCCTCACATCCTCGACACAGGTATGAAAATCTAAACCTGTTTTAAGCTGCTCATTTATTTCACTAAAACAAGTGTAGCAAACTTTGGCTTTCCCAATGGTTGCTGGATTTTCCTAACAGTTGTATTAAAAAGGAAAACGCTGGGATTGCCTGCATATTTTATTTGTTTATTTTCATGTTCTTTTAATCCTGGTATTCTTTGTCTCGCAGGAGCTTCTGGCAGAAATGGCTACCTGGAAGTAATGATGAAAATGGCTGAAAAGTACAAGAAAAAGATGTGGGGGTAGGTGCAGTTAATATTCAAGAAATATCTTGCATTTTAGAAAGAGCAGTAAAAAGGAAAAATAAACTGATCTTGCGCACTAATCCTATTGCACTACATTTCAGAATTTGCTTTTCACATCCTTAGTTACATTGTTTTAAATTTACAATTATTTTGCTAATTAAATTGGTTTATGTTTTGGGATGGTTCCAATTAAGGAGTGGCTTGGTTTTATCTGACTAACGCAAACAAAACCAGTTTTCATAACGTGTCTTGGGTATAGGAAACAACACTGTGAAATCCTGATATGCAGCAGCCTCTCACGAAATTACAACATCGGCGTGCTTAAAACACAATGGCACTTGGCCGTAGAGGCAGTATATTTTGTATACGAGCCACGTTTTGTAGATTGCAAAAAAAAAAAAAAATTGTCCTTGGCACTGTAGCATAGGCAGTAAAATGACCCCTCGTCAAGGGCACTGCTGAGGTTCGAGGGGACCGCCACGCCTAGTGTGTTGTAATTCTTCAATAACATTTGACCTTGTCTCAGGTGGCTGTGGACAGAGGCTGGAGTTCAGATGGATCTTGAGCAGTCTCTGGGGATTGGAGGCTTTGGATACCCAGCCATGGCTGCGATCAACTATAGAAAAATGAAATTTGCCCTTTTGAAAGGGTCCTTCAGTGAACAGGGAATTCATGAGTTTTTGAGGTACATTTCATTTGCTCTCCAAATGCTAGTTCACCTGGTTAGGCGCTCTATTTTACCTAGAGGCCAATGACGGTACAAATTTGTAGTTAATATGAATCTCAAGCGTCAGCTGGGGAAGTAACTTGGTAAACTAAATGATGTCCTGCTTTTGTATCAGGGATCTTTCAATGGGTCGTGGATCTACAGCTACTGTGGGTGGAGGCACACTTCCGAACATTAATTCAGTCGAGCCTTGGGATGGCAAAGACGGAGAGGTAAATTATAGAAATATATAACGAATAATGTAGAAAAAGGTTGATTTGTAAGGTTATATTCTCCCATTTAAAGACAATTTTTATTCGTTGTATTTCCTTCTGTAAATTAAAATTTAAAATTCTGTCTTGGCTTTTGGTGGGGGGGGCACGGTTAAATTTTTGCATATTCACTTCTCTGAATGTATATCGTAGATTGAAAATAATACAGGTTCTTAATTTGTCAGACACAAATATTTTACTACTACAGAAATTTTGTATGGGAATGTCACATCTTTACTTGCTGTAAAGCCAGAAAGCCTTGGTTGTAACCTATGTGATTTTTGTTTTGTTATTTAAGCTTCCCGTTGAAGATGACATTGACCTGAGTGACGTGGAGCTGGATGATCTTGGAAGAATTGAGTTATGAGAATATCAAGTCTGATTTATTCACTTATTGTTAAGAAAACGGACCAAACTCCCTTTTAATCATCTTTCAGTCAAACCGATTCATCATGGGATTAGTAAATCCAAAACCTGTGGCAGCCATTGAGAAACATTCTTGCATTTGTTTTAGTTGAACATTTGTAATGGTGGACGAGTTACCAAGATAAGAATACTACAGTTCTATAAAGCACACTGTCCAGTTGTTCAATAAGCAGCACTTTCTAATATTCTCAGAAATTGACTTACGAATCCAGTTTATTGAACACGGTTTGGCTGGATGACAAACATCCTTCTTTATCCTGTCATTTTTTATTTTCTAATAGTAGGCCTTCGAAGTTGAATGTATGCTTTCCAATTTTAATATGTGGTCACTAAAAGACAGAGGGAAGTTGGGTATTCTTGTACATTTGTTACATCACCGTCAACTCTGATTGTGAAAAATACATTTATTTTATTTTTTTTTTGGGGGGGGGGGGGGGGGGGGGGAGATGGATTTGTTTTTGTTTATTTTGCATGTGTAATTGTTTGATGGGTTGGGAGGCTTCTTATGGTAACAAAGAAGGTTGGTGTTGAGATTAAGAACTAAATAGACTGGTTTGTGGAAGTGCTTGCCAGGTTTCTCCACACTGGAGATGTATGACCCAAGTGGCTGGTTACGTTTTCAGGGAAGCCATGGAAACAGTCTGTGGTTTGAGGATGTGTGAGAATGGAACAAAGATAAGAGTAAAAAGTATACATTTTGCTTGCGGTGTCCACTCACCACAGATGGGTGACTGTTTGTTTACTATTTGCAATTGTGTACCCTTGAAAAAAATTGCTGTAAAATAAAGACCTGGAACATACATTTTCTTAAGACTGATTGTCAGATTATATTAGGGATTTGCCTAACAAACCTGATTACGTTTGCAAAGTCAGGCACATACCTTCCATTTGCCAATTGATAGTTGCTTTTTGCTATTTCAATTTGGTCTGGGAATAAAAATGAGTTTAATTTGTGAGTAATTCATGGCACTTCTCACTTCTTTCTTTAACACCACAATCCAGAAATGTATACTGAAACATAACCCCCCAAACAATGATCATGCTTGATTAAGTTAAGGAAACATGGTGGGCAAGGCTGAGTGAGACAAACTCACCTTTTTTGGCTTGGTTCTGTAAACACAGTTGGCAAGGCTGACTAATACTGTGCCAGTCTAGGGATGATTCACACAGCTCACAATACAGATCTAGGCTGGAATGTTCTATATTTTGCTGACACTAAAAATGAACAAATTTATTACACATCACTACGTGTAGCTTAACAAGTAATGACACTGGGTGGGAAATGTTTTTTTTATATATATAAAAAACATACATACAGTGCCTTGCAAAAGTATTCAGACCCCTGACCAATTCTCTCATATTACTGAATTACAAATGGTACATTGAAATTTCGTTCTGTTTGATATTTTATTTTAAAACACTGAAATTCAAAATCAATTATTGTAAGGTGACATTGGTTTTATGTTGGGAAATATTTTTAAGAAAAATAAAAAACTGAAATATCTTGCTTGCATAAGTATTCAACCCCCACACATTAATATTTGGTAGAGCCACCTTTCACTGCAATAACAGCTTTAAGTCTTTTGGGGTAAGTATGGATCAGCTTTGCACACAATGTCAGAGTGATTTTGGCCCATTCTTCTTGGCAGATTTGCTCCAGGTTGTTCAGGTTGGTTGGACGACGCTTGTGGACTCCAATTTTCAAATAGTGCCACAGATTCTCAATAGGATTGAGATCAGGACTTTGACTGGGCCACTGTAGGACATTCACCTTTTTGTTCTTGAGCCACTCCAATGTTGCTTTGGCCTTGTGCTTGGGATCATTGTCCTGCTGAAAGGTGAATTTCCTCCCAAGCTTCAGTTTTTTAGCGGACTGAAGCAGGTTCTCTTGCAGTATTTCCCTGTATTTTGTTCCATCCATTCTTCCTTCAATTTTAACAAGATGCCCAGTCCCTGCTGATGAGAAGCATCCCCACAGCATGATGCTGCCACCACCATACTTCACTGTAGGGATGGTGTGTCTTGAGGCATGGGCAGTGTTAGGCTTGCGCCACACATAGCGCTTTGAGTTTTGGCCAAAAAGCTCTATCTTGGTCTCACCTGACCACAAAACCTTTTCCCACATTGCAGCTGGGTCACTCTCATGCTTTCTGGCAAACTCCAAACGTGCTTTCAGATGGTACTTTTTGAGTAACGCCTTCTTTCTTGCCACCCTCCCATACAGGCCAGTGTTATGCAGAGCTCTTGATATGGTTGACTGGTGCACCATTACTCCACTCCCAGCCACTGAACTCTATAGCTCCTTCAAAGTGATTGTTGGCCTCTCTGTGGCTTCTCACAAGTCTCCTTCTTGTTTGAGCGCTTAGTTTTGAGGGGTAGCCTTTTCTTGGCAGTGCCTGGGTGGTGTGATGCAGCTTCCACTTCCTGATTATTGATCCAACTGTGCTCACTGGGATATCCAAACACTTGGATATTATTTTGTACCCTTTCCCTAATCTATGCATTTGTATTACTTTTTCTCTAACATCTGTAGAATGCTCTTTGGTCTTCATTTTCCTTCAGATTCACAGCCTGACCAATGATCCTTCAACAGTGGGGTTTTTATCCAGAAAATGTGACAGCAACTTTAATGGTTCACAGGTGGAGGCCAATGGTAAGGTAATTGCGTCCTCGTCGGGGCAATTTCTTTCATCCGTGTAAACTGGGAGCTTCCACAGCGCAGGGGCTGAATACTTATGCAAGCAAGATATTTCAGTTTTTTATTTTTCTTAAAAATATTTCCCAACATAAAACCAATGTCACCTTACAATAATTGATTTTGAGTTTCAGTGTTTTAAAATAAAATATCAAACGGAACGAAATTTCAATGTACCATTTGTAATTCAGTAATATGAGAGAATTGGTCAGGGGTTGAATACTTTTGCAAGGCACTGTGTATATATATATATATATATATATATATATATATATATATATATAATTTATTTTATTGTATTTATTATTTTTTGGACTGCATCACTAGGCTGATGGGATGGTACACCTCTAAAAGTTAAAGACAAGGCACATAAATATATACATCTTCATTTAAAATTTGATATGTACAGTTCAAGTAATTATTTTGGTTCCTAATGAATTGTCAACTCATAAATTGTCATTATTTAAATTGTACATTTTTAAATATACAGTTCATTTTATAATGTTGTACATGTTAATATCTTTACAAAATATTAAATAAAAATTAAAATCATAGAGGAGAAATAAGTACCCGATCCAGTATATTTTTGATCAGTTTCATTAATGTGGAGTATTTCTTTTACTTCTTTACACCTGCACTTGCTGATTTGAAGTCCCTGCAGGCTAGGCGAGTCAAAAGACATGTGGCATAGCCCTGGAACATTAAACCCCAATGCGAAGCTTAGCTTAGAGCTACAATACATTTTAGAAGAACAGGTGACAAAAGGTCCACAATACATAACTCAATTTTACATTTCGATACTAAACAAGACATTTAATGTACTGTCCTAAAGGAGAGGGCATACTTCTCTGAATATTTTTGTACGGTGGATATATATATAGAGAGAGAGAGATTATGGAGATATATTTTAAAACCAGTTACATTGTTATAATAATCTGCATTTAAAGTGTAGTATACTGAACTGAACTTTATTGCAGATACAAAAAAAAAATAGTGGCTTATTATATTCAACAACCACACAACAGATGGTTCAATACAGGTGAATGGAAGACGGGCCTGTCTTGGCTTTGTCCAAATGTATTATGCGGCCATTGCAGTTAAACTTATCTGCTGCATGCCTATTCAACATGTATGCTAAACATGCTGACGCAGTTGCAATAAGGATTAGTTACAGCATTTGTTAAAAGCTTTGACAAACAGGTTAAATCAGTTGATATTCTTCTACACTCTTTGGTTTATTAAGCACTGAGATCCTGAATCTCTTCTCAAAAATCGACTTGTGACCTTACACTGGATCATGACCTTATACCTTGGCCTCGTTATCTATTTTTGGTCTATCAGATTCAGATCTATCTTGAAGTAGACATAGGAGTAGTAATCCTGGTTCCCAACACTCAATCCAGGGATATCCACGACAGCCTGGAGAACAGAAACAGCTGCGTTTTAAAAGAAGTACAAGTGTAGCTTAAATAAATAAATCAATCAATTTGGATCAATTACACTGTGGCCCTGACTTGAATATTAAATTACCCACTTAGTTAAGAGATTCCACTTGTCATATATTAATTATAATTTCAACTAACATAAAAAACTTGGAAATGTTATCTTGCTTAACAGAAGCAGCGCATAACTGATTTTTCATAGGAGAATCCAAAACCTTTGACAAGAAAACACCTACAGGTCACAATGAGACACCCGTCTCCCTTGTAGTTATTGCTCAATTGCATATACTATGGTATATGCTACTTTCACACCCAATTTAGATTTACATTTTATATTTTTAATACACAAACATAGCCACATTGCAACCGGAAGCTGGTTAGACGTGTAACCATGTCATATTTTAAGTATTTATGCTTAAAACAAGGCACCACTGTCGAGTCTTTAGAGGAAAATAAACACATACGTCCGCCACGCTTGCTGCTGCAACACCATCTAAGTGTTTGTAGAGTGCGTTCAGGACGTCCCGCAGGCGTTTCATGCTCTTCTTGTTGGGCTGCAGCAGCAGCGCTTGAAAGTTTACAGGAAGGCCGTATCTAAGAAACAGTTGTTTTATATTTAATTACATATACTGTACACTGTAAAATGTATAAGATAAGTATTTATGTCTGTATATTTGTAACATTTCACAGTTTTGAATACAACATATCATATACGGTCAATTCTCATTAAGACGATCTCGGATTAAACGAATTTCCTGATGAATTTTCTACATGGTCCCGGCCAAATTTAACAGACGCTTTTAGTAAATTACTTATAATACAAACTCACTTAACACAAATCTCCTGTTTATGCTAATTATTTTGGGGAGAAAGATTTTAATAAAACAAATTGCCTTAGTTTGAACAGCTGAGTGTAAAGGATATTGGCAAATGTATAAACCTGCATCCAGAATAGTCTCTGTACTGATCCTATGATGCATATTGAGTTGCCATAGGGCAACACATGCATTATCCTTGCAGACAAAAGTGGAGGTGTTGACAGCAGTGGATAATGCACTGCCATACAAGAAAAAGAAAGATGTTGCTGCAGATTTCAACATTCCCACGAACACTTTCTCAACCATTCTGAAAAACCAGGATACAATAATACAGGCCTCTGAACAGCAAAACTGTGGATGCAAGTTGCTTCTGTGGTTTTTAAATGCCTGTGATTAGAATGGGGCATGCAGATTTCAAGTTGCAACTTTTAAAAGTTCACTTACAAACGTATTTTCAATAAAGTGCACAGTGCTTTTAAATGTATAATACTTTTGTTCATTGTACTACAAATTAAATTTGATTTCAGTGTTACTGTAACTTCAATAATAAAATAAAATAAAAATAAAAAACTGATAGTGTGCATTTGGCCAAGACTGATAATAAGAATTACTGATAAGACGAAATGTTTTGTCCCTTGAAATTCATATTAATGAGAGTTGACTGGATATAATGTACCATATCTGAAGGTATATAGAGGTGTATGTCACCCTTAAATGTATACATATATCTAGAGAACACTTACCCAAGCATGCTAAAATTGGAAAAGAACATTTTTTTAGCACAAACTCAGGAGGGATATGGAGGTACCTACATGCAGTGGATGTAGGTCACAGTGATCTATCTATTCATGTTACTGGGCTCTTTCGTTTGCTCAGTGAGGCAGGGGATGAATGTCACTGACATGCTTGTTTTGTAATTACTGGTGAGTGACGTATGTAACTGACATACTAGTTCGTCAAACCTACATTCACTTACCTCAGTACTGATTCCACAAAAACTCTCAAGGCCTTTACATGGATCCAAGCAATGAATGCTTCACTGAAGTTCACCTTCAGCCATCGCAGAAGAGGACCCTAAAATTGTAAAAAATGACAATCAGACAATAAGTTAATTTAAATGTAACAAGTGTTTGAAGCTTTTTATACATGTTACACCTGTTTATTCTGGTAACAACATTCTCCAAGACACAGCACTTTCTCTAAGGTTTAATAGGAAACAGTGCTGTACTACTGCATTTGTGTTTTTGTGAACACAAAGTACAGCATTATGCATTACATCACCCACTATTTAAATACACAAAACTCACCACTATGCAGGGACTCTTGTTTAGAAACAGCTTGCAAAATGCCTCGGATTAAAACAACTGGAGTTATCCCCTGCTCAAATAATTCAATTAAACACTATCAAAATGTGCATGTGAATGAGGATTAACAAGAGACGGCACCATGGGGGTGGTTGATGAAAACTACAAGTTGGCTCCAAAGGACCTTAGCTGCCAGCCAGCATCCACCACAAGGAGTTTTTATAAAGCCCCCACTCCCATTAACAAAAACAAGCCACTACAATTAGACAAGGGAATAAAAAAGAGCAGCTAATCAATTAAACAAAATCCCTTGGATGCTAAATGCATCTCTGTGTCCTGTTGCAATAAAAGTAATTATAATTAATTTCATTCATTTAACAACAGAGCGCTGGTTTTATACCTTTTTTCTGACAATAAAGCTGCATTTGCCATTGTGAAACCCTGAGAATTAGAAAAGCATGGGGACAACTTACATACTGCTGCTTCTTGTCCGCAGCCAGCCGTGTCATTTCCTCTTTCTCAGACTGCAGCTCCTTCTCATTGAAGTTAAATTCACGCACCACGAACCTTCACACAAACAAGCAAATCTGATGTTAGCACCAGGTCTTGGTCTTTAAGGTATGTCAGTATGTGTCAAAATGATAACACACTAAAATAAATCCAAGTACTGTACACTGCCCTGCCGAGCAAATGGGAGGCTGGAGAAGATCTAAGGAGCACCTGCTGTCAAAACCAGCCCCTGACCGCTTCTGATCAATAGCCAGCACTTTTCTCTTTTCCAGGTAGAGAAGATAGGATTCACTGCAGGGAGAACCGCGTCTGTCACAGCATTCAGACACTGTTGCCACTAATCCTGGGCCTGTGCAAATCACCCGCTTTCAATCCAGTCTTCGATGGCTGCCACCTTGACCCCATCATACCTGATATTAAGCAATCTATGAAATACTGACCTTGTTTTCCCAAATATTGCTGTTAATGTAAAATGTTACGTCCCCTGGAGGTCATGTCTGGGCAGTAACGTTTACGGCAACAACGTAGGATGGGGATCGTATCTTGGAAGCTACTGTCATGACCATGTGCCCCCCAAATAAGCATCTTAACCACGCAAGAGACAGTTATAGTTTGAGCATTTAAAAAAAAACAAAAAAACAACATGGACTTGAACTTGACTTACTTGTTCTCTCTTGCTTTCGCTTTGAATTCATCAACCGCTTTCTTGAACAAAGTCACAGTGAAAAGTCCTCCTTCCGAATCCTCCATTATTTTTCTAGAGTACACAAGTTAATCAATTTCTTCCTGTGTTTCTTTCCAAAAAACAGCATTAAATACCACAGGTTTTACTATAGTTATCTGTAATCAGCTCATGTAAGGAGAGGCACTAAGGCACGTACTCTGCTCCTTATTATTCTGCAATAAGTTTAAGGTAACGTTTAATGTATACAATCTTGGGAGATGGTGTTAAACCAGAACAGGTTTGAGCTTGCAACTGAGCTCAGTGACACTGGACAGTGGAAACACAAGCACTGGATAGAACCTTAAAGGACCTTAAAGAGTAGGTAGCGGGGTTCTTTTCATTTTTAACATCCTGACAACTATTTACACTTATAGCTTTAACGTCTGTTCAAAGCTCTTTTCAAAATGGCCGCTCTAGTGCACTGCGAGTAGGATTATTGCCGACATTGTCAATCAGGTAACACAGCAATAACGATCCATGATGTGGTACGGAAAAGCCAGAGCACTTGCTTTTTTTTATTGATTTTCCTGCAGTGATTCAGAGGACAGATCTAAAACCCAGTGCACTAGAGTGGCCGTTTTAAAAAGAGCTGTGAAAGATACTTTAAAGTTATAAGTGTAAAACGTTGTCAGGAAGTTAACATTGAAAAGAAAAATTACAGGTACGTTTTTTAAACAGTTGGAGCAACGGACAGGGACATATAACGGTATATTTTTTGGAATCCCGCTACTAACTCTTTAAAGGTCCACTTAGGTTAAACTTATTAGAAAGTCAAGTAAATGCATTTTTTAGCTAGTGCCCAGTACACTCTGCACTATGTAGTACTTTCTTCTGAAAGAGGTATTATCAAGACAAGGGAGCATCTGTTTAGGATTGGTTTCAGGTAAGTCTGTTGACTTGAATTAATATTACATACTACTCAGTGACAGACAAGCAAAGCATTTGCTTACTTTGTTGACCGAGGTACCACTAAATCTGACAGAGATTCGTACGTTTTTTGCCACATGACGTAATTTGCCCTACAAAACAAAAACAAAATGATCAGTATTATATGACAACATATAACCCTCCAACAAAATAAACGTTACCAATGTAATTTAAAAGACTGTAAATCAAACAATCGTGACTTACTTTGGAACAACAACTAGAAGGGTGGTAAGATATTCTGAATCCAGCACAAAGTCATTCTTATTCACAATGTCTGTTAGTGTTCGAGTTAAAAGGTTCCCCCTACGAAAGTACAAGCAATGTATTGTTATGAAAACGTGCATTCATTTGTCACATGTAATTCATTTACAGAGCAGAAATGACATCCTGGGAATGGTGAAGGATGATTGAGTAAAGAGTAAACTAAGCACATACATAGCTTTTCTTTCCAGGCTCTGCAGATTGGCCTTGATGTTGCTGTATGCCACAGAACGGGCTTTCAAGTCTGTGTCAATCTGGGAGATTTGCTGCAACCAGAACATAAACATTTTTTTTTTAAATACCTTGTTTATTATAAAGAATATATTAATGTACAATCTTGTTTTTTTAGTTATTATTATTTTATTTATTTAACAGACACCTTTCTACAAGGCGACTTACAGAGACTAGGGTGTGTGAACTACGCATCAGCTGCAGAGTCACTTACAACCTACAGTGAGCTGGGATTTGAAGGCTGTGTGGTCCACTGGACCATACAGCCTCCTATGTATATATAAACAGTATATGTATATGTCCTAAGAATATGTTTTCCTATTCCACTAATAATAATAATAATAATAATAATAATAATAATAATAATAATAATAATAATAATACAAAAGTAGATTGTGGAGTTTAAAGTGTTGTTCTAATAACATTATCATTCTTGACTAATTGTAACAGTATACATTCAATTAAGCACTGGTTCCTGTAATGCAGATAAACAAACTTGCTTTCACAGGAATACAGCTTAATTGGATTGAACTTTGTACAATGACAGAGTACAACCCCCATGTGAAAAAAATACCAGCTGCTTCAGGATTCTCCTTCACCCCTGAAGAGAGCACAAATATGCAAAAATATAATTAAGTCAGAAATAAACTGTAAAATACCTTTAAAGATTTGAATAGGGTCTTACACTTTACTGCTTTATGATTCGCTAAATGTATTCAAACTCAATTGAATAAGAAAGTACTATATTAACTGTACCTTTGACATTACTTCTGAAAGGGTGTGCAGTGATTGCTGTATTGGGTATTTTGCCATATCCCACTGGAACCGAGTCAAGTAGGTGACCAGGTCAACTGAAACAGTATAAACATAGAAGGAGTGCGTTTTCATATGGTTTATACTGTGAACACTGTAAGGACATACTGTAGCAGGAGTACAAAATACACACATCAACACACAGAGCACTTCAAAATCAACACAACACCTGCATTTAAATTGTTTGCTGGAATTTTCTGAATTCAAATATTGTAAGCAGACTGCTGTGTAAATGGTAAAAAAGAATGCTGCCTGCTGAAGGAGAGAGAAAATTACTTTTAATATCTTTGAAGATTTTACCAAAGTTTTGCTTCCACCCTGCAGTAAGATTAATGCGCAAGGGGCAACTCTCAAACAGTCTCAACAAATGGTACTGTGTTAACAGAGTTTCAAACTGACCAGTGTCACATGTGTACTGTGTTAAGAGAGTTTCTAACTGACCAGTGACACAACATTTGTTTAATTCTTTGAAAAAAATAAATGCAACCACTAACTTTCTAATGTCTTTGGATTTACATATGTATTTATTTATTTAACTATGAAACAATAAACCATTAACCAACGGAATCTACAAAGCATGAACTAGTAATTTGCTTTAAAACTCTTGATGTGTCTGTTTGAGCTTTATCCCGTAAGTCACCCTACAGTATATCAGGTGTATTATGTTTTGCAGCATGTGATTTGCATATTGACATCGTGTTGTTGTTGCTTGCTTACATTCAGCAATTTAAGTAAATACATGTTTTTTCTTCTGAAAAACAAAAACAAACTTCAAACACATACATTTGAAATGACAGGCAAATATTTTGGCTAATGCCTTCAACACCCATGCAAATTGTAACTAAACACCAGGTTAGCCTGTTTAATGGAAATTTGGCATACACTAATAGAATGGGGTTGGTAAAGTTGGCGGTTCTGAATCTTAGGCTGTATTTATGAAATATATGACACCAAGTTTTAAAGCACACTGCCATTTAAGTGCCTTGTTTCATGTGCTGCTCTTTCAACCTAATAATTATGTAATTAGCAAAACATCTCCACATAACCCTAACCCTAACCCTCAATTTAAATTACAATATAACCCCAACCCTAAACCTGTACATTTATTATATACTACGTTTCTTTGGTACTACTTTTTATTATTATTGAGTGTTTTAAATGTATGGTTGGATCATAAAAAGTCGTATTAGGTGTTTATTAGCTGATGTGATTACAAACTAACTGAAAGCTGCTTTCTTAGTTCTTTCTTGCTTTTGATTCTGAGGATAAAGCTGGAGCTTTAGACCCAGTAAAGCAGTTACTTGATCAGGCTCTGTGGAAAAGGCTTGGGGATTAAATGCAAGGTAGGTTGATGAAAGATTAAGAGTGTCTCCCAGGGAAGGCTTGTAAACAGAATGCTTCGGTCAAATGATGTTATCCTAGTCGTGTGGGTATCGTGACCAAGCTACGAGGCTGACAAATATAGAATCCATCGTAACCTGATCACTGTACCCTCAAGACCAGATTGAAATCCTTAACAACAACAAAAAAACAACAGCATCAAACCAAACAACTTCAACATTTCAGAGGACATGCTTAAATAAATACACCACAGCAACGTCAAGTACCCAATAGAGCCTGAAAATACGTTTTCTTAGTTGTCTTTGCTGTCTGTGTTGTCTTCTCACCTGCAGAGGAACAGTCACATCGCCATTGCGTTGGCAACTCGTGTGTAAAACAGCAGGTAACGTTACTGCAGTGCAGCATATAAACATGTGAGCACTATTGCATAGTTCATTTTTCACTGTTCGGGTTTAACCTTAACAACAAGACACTTATTAGATGTGGAATTCCTCCCCTTCATCAGTGTCAGTACGATTTCCACTGCTCCCTCAGCATTATGCTGTTGACCTGTTTTCTTTCTAATACATCTTTACACTAAAAATACAGCAATATGACGTATCCATAAGTTGACTTAAGATCTGACTTAAGCTTGTCTGGAGAATCCTAAGTGCCTGGACTGAGCAGCCTTTTCCACTTCATTCAAATCATGTGACAGTATCACCTTTCAAGTGACCCTGCCCCAGTATATATATATACACACAGAGAGACAATAGGTGGGGCTAGCTAAGGTCATACATGCAACTATCATGTATTATGCACTTTCCACTGTATTTAATGTATTATGCTTTTTTTTTTTACTGTATTGCATGTATTATGCTTTTCTCTGTATTTAAAGTATTATGGATTTCTTATTGTTACTGCATCTTGTAAAGCTCTTTGTGATGGTGGTCCACTATGAAAGGTGCTATATAAAATAAAGATGTAGAGAAAAATTATAAAAGAAACAATATATATAGCTCAGTGTTGGGGCAATGGAAATCAGAACCATATAGAATGAAAATAACATTTGAAGCGAACCGCTTTTTTCAAGCACACAGCGTATTGGGGGGCTCATTATAAGCAGACCAACAGAGAG
The DNA here is from genome assembly GCF_902713425.1 of Acipenser ruthenus. Taxonomy (NCBI): domain Eukaryota; kingdom Metazoa; phylum Chordata; class Actinopteri; order Acipenseriformes; family Acipenseridae; genus Acipenser; species Acipenser ruthenus. The sequence continues at coordinate 73,951,912 of NC_081194.1, forward strand.
GTGTTATCGTTCATATAAAACCCTTTCACTGCATCACCCCTTACCTCCATTGGCTAACAGGTTTTCCTGAACTTTGTCTTCGGAATCCTCCATCATATCAGACATGGAGTGTGCAATTTTCTTTAGAACACTGGAGAAAAGCAAAAGGGAATGTTTTTCAACCCTGTGCTGCTGGTGAACTCACCTTTAAAACACTGGTCAAGATAAATACAAAATAAAAATCATAATAGTATTAATAAAATAAAAAAAATGATGATAACATTTTTTGAAAAGCAAAATTAATACTAACATTTACTGAACAGTAAATGCTATGAGTGAGGCAGATGTATCACCCTAGAATTTTAGGATTGAGACATAATTTTAAAAAAAAAATCTATATGAACATAATTTATTTAACATCATTTAATCAAAGAAACTATAAAATTATATCACAAAAGTCACAATAGTAGTACATACTACGTACATGTTAGATTTTGAAATGTCACATTGTTCAATTTTTGTCAGTTTTCCTTAAATATATGTCAAACTACAAAGCAGTGGTATGCAATTCAGTATGTTAACATAACATTATTCAGCAGGTTTCATTTGACTTTATGAAGCAAAATTAGACATAATTCTATAGGGTGATGCACAACTTTTGGCCACAGCTGTACAGGTCAATGCCATGTCTAATATGTACCTTGTAGGAGCATTTTCATATAGACCCGACGCCTTTACTTTGAACTGACAATGTGCTCTGCAACAGATACTGTTCATTAGAAGGTTTACTCCTGAGATTAGAACCCTACTGGCAACCAGATTCCACTCCATTACAATTAGGAAACTGACACCTTGGCTGTCTGACTTCTGCAGAGCTATATAGTCTCAAGTACTCTCCGGCAAGTGAATTTAGATCTTACATGGAAAAACGTCCTACAATCCCATGGCATAAATAAGTAATTAAAGGGTGTTGAAACCATAAACCCATGTCATCCCTTTTGACTGCACAGCCCCAGTATGGGGTAGAGGCGTTGATAGGTTTACACTAACATTTACTTTCCTGTCGGGCACATGTTAGCTCAGTTGGCATATTTTTACTTTCAGGCTTCTTAGGCTATTTCCCCTGAAGTGTGAAACAGAAAACCCTGATATTGTTTTTTTCAACTCAAAATACATGTGCTTCTTTCAAAACTGCACATAAGAGATTTCAAACAGAAGTTCCATTATTTCATTAGCTGTACACCCTTTTAAAAAACAATATCTATATAAAAAATGTGTAGCTCTTTATTTATGTTTGTTTGGTCACTTTCCAGAATGATTTACAGGACGTTCCTAAAGAAGGTCTAATTAATCTTGTTTTACGTCATTAACTTATTTTTTTTACAGACACTGCACTAACATAGCACCCTTTGGGAATAACATTGTCATATTTTCTAATTTTCTTTTAAAATTCTGACAGTTATTAGAAAAATAAAAAAGAAAGAAAGAACAAAACTTGCTATTTACAGCAAATTATAAGATCTTTAACATAATTTCATTTATTTTACTTTGTTATACATTTAGGGTTTGTTGTAAAATGTTTTTAATACATTTTTCTTGACAAAAGTATAAATTCATTCCATTCATATGAAAAGCTTTAGTCCAGAGAATGTCCTTCAGCTGCTAAATTTCATTCTCAAGGACATTTCAAAGATGACTGAGCTGTAAGTCATGGTGTGATTCAATGAACTTACAAAACACACCTTTGTCTATGAATGAGGAGGCAATATTATAGTACTTTTAAACTGGTGCTGCTGGTGGATTACATAATACACACTGTGATCCTATGCAAATATTAAATGTAATTAATTCAGTACATACAGCGAGTGGTCAGGTTGCTGTAGATCATGAATTGACAAATAGTATTATATATTCATATTATTCAAGTCAATATAACTGTTAAGTGTTTGCAATCCCTTATATAAGTCTACAGATATGAATATAAACCTATAACTTAAGATATGTAGAAATGTAGAATATCTACATAAATCCTATATGAATCTATAGCTATTCATAGAAATATACACTATACATATAAAAAGGTATGCATCAAATTTGAACAACAAACACTAGAGTGGGCAAGATCATGTGCTACATTTGCCTTCAGGCATGGAACAAAACTGGATTGATCGAGATTTTGTTTTAGTCAATACCAAAAGTCTCAATACCAAAAGTCTTGTTGATCACTAGCTAGATACTAAAACACAGAGAAACAATGAAAATGTCACGGTACCCTTGATTACACTAAATACAAAGCAGAAGAATTGAGTGTGTGTAGGCTGAACACAGCAGAGCAGCTCCTGCACACACAGGTCACAACCCTGGTGCTTGAGTCAGGCTGGAACAAGTACACACTGTATATATTCAAAACAATGAGGCACTGTCCATTTGTGTTCAGTAAATAAAGGCTGTTTTTACCTCTCAGCAAAGGTATCCAGTTTCCCCAGCTCATCTGAGAGGCTTACCAGAGCATCTAACGTGCCTACCTATAGGAAACCAATAACATTGGTTTAATACACTGACCCTGTTAAACAAAATGTGTGAAATGAAATACCTGGACAGATACCTTACTCAGTAAGAGCTAAGTCATCAAATAAAACCATAGTTGTAAGAAATTAGTTTTATCAAGATACGTTTTTTAAAGGTGGTCCACTTATACAAAAAGCGTTTCCATTTAAACATTATAGGCCTTCAGGCAAAGGGAAAGGTATGTTTCCAGAGAGGAATTAAACAATTTTAATTGTATAAAAGTAGCCAGAAACAGCCAACGCTAGGAAAACATTTGAACTTAGGTGGCTTTTAAAAAGTTAAGTTGATCCAAAGAGCTTATTGCTAGTTTTATACCATCATTATTTTATCTTAAACTTGCTTCAAGGCAGCCTATTGCAGAGATGCCAAATACAGTACAAGACAAAATACTAGCTTCTTACATGGTTAATGGCAACAATAACAAAATCAACAAAAACAACTGCAGTTGTTTCAATTGTAACACAGCACTTTTTTTTACCTTAAGATCAGGAATTGTGAATTTGAAATTACTGGACAGGTTGGCTTTAGTGGTGACAGTGTTCATTCTCTCCCACTGCTGTTGGTTTGATTTGTCACCAGGTGCAGAAATTAGCCAGAATTCTGCCATTTCTTTCTTTGTGGACACTTATCCTTTTTGGTAGGTTTCCTCGCCTCTAAAAAGATAAAGCACAGTAATAGTAATACAGTGACAATGTTACACACAACCCCTCGTGTCTCTCTCCAAAGAGGAGGAGAATGGGAAGTTGAGTTCATTCTAGTGTGACTTTGAGTCCGCATCCAGTCATGTATACAAATAATTGTTTCCTACAACGGTGGGTGCTACTGATAATCTTTTCACAGTTGTTCTGTTCCACATCAGCGCTATAATTAAACAGTTAAGCAACCTCCAGAAATCTGAATTTTACTTCGCTACAAGAAGGTATATGAACCTTTTCTGCTATTTAAAGATTAAAAAGACATCACGATTCTGCTTTGTAAAATTAAAAATGTACTGCACAACTAGACGACTAGATGGTGATGTCATGGAACATAACATTATTGCATTCGTTTATGATAAAGTAATGAGGGAAACAGTATACTGGCTTACCTTAGTCAGCAGAGATAAAAGCATTTTTTCACACTATTTATTTATTTATTTATTTATTTATTGCTAATTTTCTCATGAGCACAGTAGTTTCTATACTAATAACAATTGCTTAATGTTCCATATGCTGTCGAATAAGATCAGAAATAATGCAAAAATAAAATGACAAAAAAAAAACCACACAGAAATGCTCTTACCTCAAATTTTATTTTTCGTTTGGCATTGCTCAGTTTAAAACAATTATATCCCACATACGGTTAAAAACCTAGTTTTATAACTCTACTGTAAGTACCAGCGTCTGACCCTATTCAGTGCATCTACAGAAGTCTTACTGATATACATGCCTCTTGCCTCCAACGCTACCATGCCCACAATGAGGCAGGTGAGGAAAACACAGCCGTTTGTAGAGTGGGTGACCATTATTACATCATCCAACTACAGGTAAGGTTATTTGCATAGTATGGAGATGGTTTCTTGTTCGTGCCACGTGCTTGCAGTGAAACTGCTGTGAGTGCCTTTCCTCAACCGAACATACAGTCAAACGTACAAAAGGAAAATGAAAATGTAAATGTTAAATGCATGGGTTCAAAGAAACTGCTTTTTGTTTTCTATAGTTGTAAATGGTTTAATTTCTCAATGTCAGCTATTCAGAATTTTAGCACACACTTTTTTTTTGTTATATTAAACCAATGCAGATATAGTAATTTTTGCATTTAGCACTGTCCTTACCAACAGTTAGTTAAAAATGAAAAAAACCTAAGATATTATTGTTTGAAGGTATTATTTTCTGTCTCAGTTTGATACTGTAAATCATACTTCGTTTCAACTGGCAAGTTGACGACGTCCCTACAGTGTCATTCAAATGCATTAATTAAAGTCAAATCGGGTGCATGATCAGTGAATCATTAATTCAGTTTTTCCCAAATAATTGGCACATTTTCTGTTGGAATTTGCTAATGCTGGACAGAACTATCCAATCTGTCACAGAGCGTTCTGTGAGGTCACAGAGGGGATGAATGTCATCGGCTGTTTAACAGTTCCAACCCTGGTAGGTTTTATATCTGGGAACCATGTCAAAAAAAAAAAAACAATGTTAAAGAGTAATAAAATGTACATTGTTGGACGTTGTAATTTCCCAGGTTATATGCAGTGCTTATTAAGCACTAGTTATATGTTATGATTTTCCCCCCAAAAGTTCCATTCTGCTACACGATTTCACCTTTTACAAAGGATTTGGGTCAACATGCTTCTTCATTCATTGCCTATCTAATGCCCTTCCAACTACGCTTAAATTTCAGTCCTGCTTTGGAAATGTTAGAACTATGTCATTGCATCATTTGCATATAGACTGAAATTAAGGTGGTGTTGATTCTTTTTTATTTTTATTTTTTAATGCATTTTATCTTTGTTGCTATGCGCTATAGTTGATCGAATTGTTGTTGATACTAGAACCTGATTTGTGTGGTTCTGTGTGCTAGTATTGGGATATTAAGTATGCTTTAATATATAGGCTACTCATAGAATTTAAAAAAAAACAAAAAAACAAAACACAATTCACTGTTCGGACATCCAAAGTCAGAAATTACTATTGTTCTAATAGCGCTCTCACACACGGGAAGGTTCTGTTCATTATGTTGAAAAATGATCGCCGTCAATATTCATTTTTCAGGTGTGTCTCTAGTAAAACCAGGAGTGGATCAAACTGCTTTGCAATGGGAGTCTTATTTGCACCCCTGCTATTTCCTCTTAGGAACTATATCACTCAGTAAAACAATCATTCTCAATGTCCAATCGGATCAAAAACAGGAACCTAAAGGTTTATTACGTACTGTTTCTTCACGGACCTATTAGGAACACGGACTTCCTGTTGTAGCTTGAGGTGGTGTACAACGTGGGGGTAGAGGAGTGAAAGAGCAAAACGGGTCTCAATTTTGTGTTATTATTGTGATTAGTATTTTACTTTACATAAAGTATGAAGGTACGGCTTGATTGAGAAAAGGAATAATGCAGGTCTCCAGTGTAAACGATGTAAAGATCTATAACCTGAGCTGTGGGAAGTCGCTACCAGAGGTAAGTTAGGCAAATATTTAAAACTGTTAAAAGATTTGCATTATTATTATTATTATTATTATTATTATTATTATTATTATTATTAATTTATGTGTTTATTTAAGCGCTAGTAAATCATAGTGTTACTCAAACTAAACACAGTGATTACACAGTTTCTAAAATTCATGTCGACCTCACCCCCAGAGGTATTGTATCTAACTATGAGTAGTGGTTTTGACAAAATAATGTGTGTTATAAATCTCTGCTGTGTATGAAAATGATATTTCCAAGGAAGGTATTAATAATAACAGTAACGTTGCGTTGATTTGTGTGTGTGTGTGTGTGTGTGTGCGCGCATGTGCGCATGTGCATGGTGGTTGAGGTCTTAGCCTGGGTTATACTGTGCTTACATTTCGGGTTAACAATTACTACTCTATTTGCAGTGGCTCTCAGATCGGAAGAAAAGAGCGCTTCAGAAAAAGGATGTTGGTGAGTACTGCGGTGCATTGTGACAATAACAGTATAATTCCAGGTGCTGTAAATGTGTCGGTAACATTACTGGACCAGCAACTATATACTATAGGTAGCTAAAAAATAGAAATGTTAGTTACCTGTTTTTTAAAAGAATGGTAATGATGCCCCCTGTGGTGGAGTAAAACATTGGACAGTTTTGTATTGAAGTGTCTCTGCTGGTTTACTATAGGGAATGCAGTTTAATTATCTGTTTTTATATTTCTCGTCTCTTAATTACTTTTACATTATAGCTTTAATTGGTGCAAGTAAGGTTGGAATTTCCTTGAGGAGATTTATGTAATAATATGAAGCTTCAAAAGCAAACCTGATTCAGTGCAACTTCTCATTATGTTTCTGTAATGCCAGAAAATTGACAGGAAATATAACCCGGACAGAAATTGTACACACACAAACCTGGTTCAATGCAGCGTCACATGATGATTCTGTAACATTACAGTGAACGAAACTGTCAGATTCTCATAGAAATAGGACGCTGTGTGTATAACATCAACTACTTGATAATCACAGTTTTGTTCATGTGCAGATATACAGAGGAGAATTGAGCTCATCCAGGACTTTGACATGCCAACAGTCAGCACGGCGATTAAGGTGTCAAAAGATGGGCAGTATATCTTGGCAGCTGGTAAGTGGTGTCTGGTGCTTTGAATCGTGTCCAGATGCTGCACGGCATTAATGGGGCTTTGAAGCTCCTACATTTAGAATCTGCCCAGACTAATCTCTAGCAGCTGACTTTAGATATTGTAGATTAAGGACACTGCATGTAAATATAGCTGTTTATTAAAACTCCTAGATATCTAAATGTCGGCACAAAAAGTGGCACAATGGTAGCGATGACAGTCATAACAATCATAATGGTTTTGAGTCCCTATGACTTGTAAATGTATGGTGGCAACATAGCAACTGCATTGAAAATCATTTTCTAAACAAAGTTTCAAGCGTTAAACCGTTTTTCAAGGAAACTAACTGTTTGCTTGGCATATTGCATGATCTGTCAATTCTAGTGTAATAGCGTGTTTAGCAAAATAGCCAGATGCCGAGTCCTTTTGTTACAATAGCACATGACTGTTCAAAATACATTATTTACAGTTGTGTGCACACAGCTGTAGTACGAGGGTTAAAAAAAAAAAAAAAAGTGACCTTGCTAGTATTCAGGCAATTGCCAAAATATTCTGTAAAGATGAGGATTCTGTCTGCATAAGTGGCTAATATAACTTCTATTTTCCAGGCACATACAAACCTCGGGTTCGCTGTTATGATACTTACCAGTTATCTTTGAAGTTTGAAAGGTGTCTCGACTCGGATGGTAAGTAGAAACAACCATCAAAAAGGAGGAATGCATAACATTTAGTATTTTTATGTTGCCAATACCAAAAGTGTACATCTAGGGCAAATAAATATATGCTAGTTTGCAGCAAGCACTGTGGTGTTGTCTGTTTGTGTCAGTTTTAATTTTCAAGATTGAAAATTGCACCATATGGAAACTCAGTACTTTATAATAGGCTGGTATTAGGCTAAGCCCTCCACTGCACGGGTTATGTTTACAGTGTCCTAATTAGTTCTACACCCTTATAAAGGTTTATCATAGCACTACCATTGCCAATAGTTCCTACTGGAATACTGGAAAAAATGAAGAGGGTTATCCCATTGTGTGTAACTTAACTTTTATACCCCACAGCAATGCCATTATCACTATTATAGTTATTTATTTATTTACCTTTGTTTGTCTAAAATAATCATTGTTAGTCCACAGAAAGCTTTGGGATATCTGTTCAAAATGTGTCCAGATATTCTGTAATTTACAAACATAATCAAAAAAAATATATATATATCCCAGAAGTACAAATAGGTTGTGAAGGCCTGAATTAAATTCAGTGAACGAAGTGGCTAATGACACATTGTTAACTTAAGCATTTTTTTTAGCTTTTGGAGCTTGAATAATAATTTATAATGCAATACATGTGGAAACTCATGGTTTTTGTTATTATATTACAATCCGCATAATAGAAAATCGGATCACAACATAAAAAACAAACTTTGCAATACATAACATTTCCCTTTCATGCTCAGGCATTTTAGAGTGACTTGCCTACAGCTTTTATAGCTAAGAGTGTCACTGATTCAGACTCGCATCCCAAATCTGAAGCATTGTTAATTTATGCCTTTTTTTTTTGCTTTTGGATCAGTACTTGCGATTTTCAGTGGATGTCACTATTTGGCTGCTTGAATTGCATGTGCATCCTAATCTGTACTTTGTTTACTTCTTGATCTTTTTAAATGGGGAATAAAGAATAGCTTGGTTCTGTGTGTGTATATATATAATATATATATATATATATATATATATATATATATATATATATATATAATGTGTATGTAGCGTAAATTCTGGCAAGGTGGTAAATTGGTGCAAGACAAAATGTGTTATTAATTTCTGGTGGATAGACATCATGTTTTTTTTTTTTGCCTTTTGAATATGTCAAGCATCGTTCGTTTGAATATTCTGATATTGGTCCCCTTTATTGAGTAATAACAGAATAGCTGACCTCCAGAGAAACCAATGGGAGAGCGGGGCCTGGTTGTTGTATATTTGTACTTCTAGCCTATTGCTCTGTCTCAACAGCAGAGATCGGACTTCTGTGTTACACATAAGTGTAACAATGTACACAACACAAGCAGCATGTCTTCCTGTTCACATTCATGTTCTTTTTCTTTCTCCACAGTTGTAACTTTTGATATCTTATCAGACGATTACTCAAAGGTGCGTGTTGCAATATTACAAGTTGATCCATGTTTGTAACTCCTTAACTATTGTGCCCCAGTTCTACTTGCAGTCTGTGGGTTCACTGCTTTTCTTCGCACTATTTGAGGCTAAAGTAAAACAAAAATGGGGGAAGAAACGTGCCAGTACCTTACAGTTCAATACGCACATGCCAGAGTAAAAGAGCAATGTAGAGTTCTGAAAGAACCAAATTAATAAACAGAACTGACAGGTGCAACATACAAATTATTGTATTAAATGTTACCATTGTTCTTGTAAAAACATAAACATAATCCCCTCCCCAAATGCCGTAAAAATACAGCAAACTTGTGTCTAACATGAAAGGATAATTTCAGTGTGTTTTTTTTCTTCTTTCCCAGCTGGTTTTCCTGCACTGCAACCGCTATGTAGAATTTCATTCACAGCACGGCCACTATTACAAAACACGAATACCAAAGTTTGGTAGAGACTTTTCATATCACTATCCATCATGTGATTTGTACTTTGTTGGAGCAAGGTAAGAAGGAATGTAGAAAAAATGTGCTGTTTAATTAAGAGAACCTGATGCAGATAGTTATTGAATAAAACAAAGAAACCAGATGATGTTGAATATGTATATACGTGGGATATACTTGAATGTATACTTGGGATATACTTGAAAATATATACTGGGAATATATACTTGGGATATACTTGAATGTATATACTGGGAATATACATTCATAGGGTCAGGGTTAACATGCCCGCTCTACAGTGAGGATCTTTAACCCTTTGCGGTCCATTTATTAATCGCGCGTCAGGCACGCCAGGAATAATTAATTTTCACACGCGCAGTTAATTTTATACGCGCTGTTTAAAAGTATTTTTTTTCACAGTCAAACGGGTTTAAATGGCCCTGCATATCAACAAAGCACACACTAGGCATCTCCAGCCCCTCCCCAGCCTTTTGTTTGCTATAGCGTTCAGCTGTGTAAGAAATAAATAATAATAATAATAATAATAGTCGTACATACCGATCGATCATCTCCAGATCACTCGTTTTATCACCAAACTCCTCAATAATGCGATCAAAGTCATTATTTTATTACTATAACATCTGAAAAAAGCTCTGCAAATGTCCATGATAGTCTCAGTGCGCTGACGCACTTAGCCAGCTTGTTTATTATGGACGCCCATTATCTGATACCTGATACCATGTATGACTATTCATGAAATACGCGTTTTTTTTTTGTTTTGTTTTTTTTTTCCCGACTTGTCTCGGCTCCTGTCGCTACCACTCGGCAATTGAATGGTTTTCTCGGCTTTTTCCGGAGAAAAAACGACTAAACACCCGTTTATTGCGTTGCTATAATGATGTCGGACCCAGTCCGACAAAGGACCTGTGAGGAATAATTGCAATGTCGGACCCAGTCCGACAATGGACCGCAAAGGGTTAAAGTTCTCAAAGTAGACAGAACTTTGGCTTAATGTAAGTTTATATAAATTGTGCTTTCTAAATGTTAACCTTTAGGTGTAATTCGGTGGATGCTGTAGAGGGCGCTCCCTCGATGAGCTTCCAATTCGTATGTTTGTATTTGGCTTCTCTAGCCCCCTGGCAGTTCTCAGTGGGGTTGGGATTAGCCATGCAAATTACTTCCAGGTTGGGGGGGGGGGGGGGGGGGGGGCAGTTCAGTTTCAATCAAGTTCCAGTCTCTCTGCCAATAGCTTGCGCTGCTCTGTTTGGTCAGGTAAAAAAAGTGCCCAAGTCACTGCCGTCCCCGGTGGTTCCTCGCCGGCTAGAGGGGACCCCTGGCCACAACTATCCTGTCGCAGCTCATGCGCTAGCCTCACCAAGGCCACAACCTTGCTATCCCATCTACCTAGTTTCTTTTCAGGTCCGAGCACCTTTCTGCCCCTTCTGGCTGGCCGTGTCCCCACCTGCCGAGCCGGGCCCCGCTACGGGGGGGGGTCTCTATTTTCGTCTCTCCAACACGGAGCCGAGACTCTTTATCCAAACTCTCCACGCCACCCAGCTGCCAGCCACGCTGCCTGGGGATGCTGCACTGAGTAGTGACGGATCTGTCCCTTTGTCTTTTATGTCTCTCATCGAGAGTGTCTTTTATGTTTGTCTTCTCATTCTCCCTGTTCGTCCAGCAGCTAAGAGACGCCGCCTGGTTCCGACCTGGACTGAGAGCTTTGTCCTTATTTGTTCTGTCTCTCATTCTCAATAGCCGGCCGGCAGCCAGAGGATGCTGCCTGAGACGTGAGAGTTCAGAGTGTTATATGCCGTTGTCTTGTCCAGCTCTTCTCATCTCAAGCTATCCAGCTTTATGTCTCTAATTCTGTGTTACACAATTACCCCCGTTCCTCAAATTAAATCCCCCTTATTCTGCACTAATCAAGCCCTTGTAAGTGACCAGTGAAATACTAGCACAATATATATGACTGTCATGAAATTCAATTTCTAATATTTGTTAATGTTTTTTTGTCATAGTTCGGAAGTGTACAGACTTAATCTGGAACAAGGAAAATTTCTGAATTCCTTACAAACAGATGCTGTGTAAGTATTTTTTCCAAGAATCTGTGTACCTTGCAGCAGTTTTGTATAATTCCACTAGAGGGCACATGTACTGTGCAGTACAGTTTAGTTTTGGGGGTGGTGGTGGAAGATTACACATGCAGTCCAGTAAATGTTCCTTAAATAATTAACTTCCATTAATAAGTTGGTTTATGGTTATAGTAAACATTATTCCTGGTTTATGGATAATATTACATTGGGCAATGTGGATTTTGAATGTCATTGGAAATGTATTTTTAATCAAAATATGATTAACAGGTTAGGGTCATGCTGAATTTTACATTTTTAAATAGATGACATTATTCAAAACTTGTATTCCGTTTATTTTAGTATTTCTAAATTCAGCGCTATTGAGTGTTTAGTTACGGATGATAACATGCATCACCTTTTCAGGGGGACGTTAACTTTAACACTGTGTATACAAACATATTGTTCAACTGCTTTTCTTTAATAGAAAATAACACATGCATTGTTTTATTTAATTTCAGGGAGAACAATGTGTGTGACATTAACCCTGTCCATTACCTGTTTGCTACTGGCACAGCAGAGGTACATTTTAAAATGTAATCACTTGGCTTTCCAGCCTAGGGCTGACGTGATTTTATACATGTATAAACCTGATAATTTATCAATTAACCCACCAACAGTTGTTATGACATTTTAAGATGTGTTCCATTGAATAGACAACTACTCTTGGCTGTAGTTTCAAACCTGTGATAATCATTATCATGCATGTAATGTCTTTTATATTCTAAATGTCTTCTCCATTGTTTGGATTTTTAAAATTGACGACATCAGCAGAACTGGCTAACAGATGTTTATTTGTTAGGGTAAAGTGGAGTGCTGGGATCCAAGGACTAGAGGTCGTGTTGGCTTACTGGACTGTGCTTTAAGCAGCGTGACAGAAGATACAGAGTAAGTGATGCCTCTACAGTAGTATCACATTATTTTATTTTAGTAAAGAGTTTTTCTGTAGTTCACTTACCCATCCCTCCCATGTTTTGCACATTTCTATATATGAACTGGTATGGAGATGTCTTGTATCTGGTGTTGCAGTAGGACCCATTTTCTTTTTGGTAGAAAAGTGACAAACCATATCAAAGCATGCAGAAGTATACGATAGAATGTTCTGAGATTTTTGAATTTTTCTTCTCTGTTCAGGGTGGAAGGTTTACCATCGGTGTCTGCTTTGAAATTCAATGGGGCTTTGCACATGGCAGTCGGAACAAGCACTGGCCAGGTAAGAAAACAAAGTACCAACAAAAACACATGAAGCAAAACCCTTTGAGAGATTTTGGAGATGGGTGAGCTTTATCGCCATACGTCTAATATAGTCCTTACTCGGTCATAGCTTCAAAAACTCAGTAATATAACTAAAAATGGTGAAGGCACTGGCCGAAACATGTTTATTGTTGTCTTTCTTTTAAGATTTTACCTTTTTCTCATCTAGATTTTGATGTATGATCTCCGTTCTAATCGTCCGCTGCTTGTCAAGGATCACCATTATGGGCTTCCCATCAAATCCATTCAGTTCCAGGATCAATTAGATTTGGTTTTATCAGCAGATTCCAAGATCATAAAGATGTGGAATAAAGATACGGTGAGTCAACATCGGGTAAAGAAAGTGCTTTCTCACAGTAAAATACTGTATTCTAGTTCAGCTTATCCAACTATCTGAAAGTCATCCTATTTATCCATCTGTGCCCAAGGTATGTTTTTTGTTTTTTGAAATTTAGTTATATTTATTTTATTTAAAGACCCAGGATATTTCTTAACAAAATAATAAGACATATTACTACTCTGTCTTTCTAGATAATGTAATTTGTTCACTAGATAATAAAAACCTACAACAGTTTTGAACAACCGCTAACTATCTGGAAACAATGGACTCCAAGGAGTTGGAAGAAACTTGAAAACCAAATCTTATGATCTATTTGAATAATCTTAACAATCGCAGGTCTCAATTCTGTCACCTCAAAAACCCAGTCTAACATGGACCTCTTTGTCTTTAATGTATTGAGTGCCAGCAAGCGTCTGCATGGCAGTTAGATTCATCAGGATGGGATAGCATGTATAGTCCTAATTAATACAGAGTTAAGTAGTTGCTGTATTTATATGTGTTTTAGAAGGAGGCTGTGTGGTCCAGTGGTTAAAGAAAAGGTTCAAATCCCACCTCAGCCACTGACTCATTGTGTGACCCTGAGCAAGTCACTTAACCTCCTTGTGCTCCGTCTTTTGGGTGAAACGTAACTGTAAGTGACTCTGCAGCTGATGCATAGTTCACACACCCTTGTCTCTGTAAGTCGCCTTGGATAAAGGCGTCTGCTAAATAAACAAATAATAATAATCATTAAAATAGCACTCCTTAATCGTTTTCATTCTAATTTCAAATTGTTCATGACTAGTAAACACATATTTTCTTATTTTTTTGTAGGGAAAAATATTTTCAACGCTTGAGCCAGAACATGATATAAACGACGTCTGTCTCTATCCCAATTCAGGTATGTGCTGTTCAGCTTCTGCAGAGAGGAAAGGTCCTTTCATCATTTGCTTGAAATGTTTTAAATTAGCCACACTGTGAGATTCTTGTGCTGGTGTATTTATTCTTTAGCATTACTTCAGCATTACTTTTTTGTTAGGGAGATTTCAAATATGCTCATGTGTACTGCCGTTAGTTTTGACATAAATCAATAACATTTTGCAAAATCTGAGCAGATTTTGGACTTTTTAGGACCAGTGTTTATACTTGCCTCATTTAAGGAGTCTCACACACCACCACCAGCGCAAAATAATATTCAGTTCACAGAAATGTCAATACATGTTCATACATATATGTATGTTATCTTTTTTTTTTCTCTTACAAATACAAAAATAATAATCTTTGGAAACTTGAAACAGACTTGAAACAAGTTGCTTTGCATGTGTTCAAATGTATCTTCTGATTATCGTTGATGAAGAAGAAAATCTCTCAATTTATTTCCCCACAGGAATGTTGTTTACAGCTAATGAAGATCCTAAAATGAATACTTTTTACATTCCTGTAAGTTATTTATCTGTTGTAATGCTTTGAGACCTTTTAGTTTTGAATTTGAATACAACAAAAAGAGGGACATAACAGATTGATACTTACTATGATTTGATCTTAAACAAGATGTTTAATGAGCTGTTGTTGTTGTTGTTGTTATTATTATTATTATTATTATTATTATTATGTATTGATAAACTTGCTCGGTCAGCACAATGTATTTAACTCTTTTATTGTAACTGTGCTGTACCTAATCAAATGAAGGACAGGGGTCTGTGGTAACTAATATCAGTGCTGCTCGATTTCAAATGAAGTGATTTAAAGTTTATATTCAGGTATATGTTCTTTGAACAGTGATTTTTTTTTAATGTCATCCAATGGAAAGCCTGTATTAAACTGAATCGCCTTGTTTTTTTTTTTCTTGTTTAAAGGCCTTGGGTCCTGCTCCACGCTGGTGCTCTTTCTTAGACAACCTCACAGAGGAGCTGGAGGAGAACCCTGAGACCACTGTGTATGACGACTACAAGTTTGTCACCCGAAAGGACTTGGACAGCTTGGGTAAGAAACCTCTTTTATTGGATCAATCTCTGCTATAAAGTTACACAGAGAGTTTTTTCATTACTACCCAAAGGCCGCTAACTGGGGCTATTTTGGAATCAAACAGTGGACAGTGCCAAACCCCCATTCTGGCACTTGCAAATTGTAATCACCATTTGATTAAAATTAGGAATGAAGACATCCCATTTAGTTATAGAAAGGGACAGCTATCATGAAGTTAATATTCTGCATTTTTATGTTTACAATTTTATTCTGGTGATGGAATCCCTTCTTGAGACCAGTAGTGTTTATTTAGCTGGTGATGCAATACTTCTCAGCTACAGCACCCTCTGAGAGCCATGGTAGCAGTCCTAGCATGCTGTGGCTCCTTGTTTGGTGCTTTCACTTGCCATGTTCCATTGCTCTCCAGTGGATTTTCTTTGTGTTTGTCACTTCTGCTGTATAAAGTGGTTAAGTGACTTTATAACAGACAGATATTGATGGACCTACCTGGTCTGCTAGACTCATCACACTCGGTAATAAAAATCAAGATAACAGCATTGCATAGCTCTACTTGTGTATAAGTTTGAGGAAACCTTATGTTAACCAGGTTGCAAACCAAGTACAGGCAATAGCAAATTGATGAACATCATAATGGTTCTATTTATATTCATGGAAACGTTTAAAGAATCTTAGCATGTTTCCTGTATGGGAACAATATGATTCCTTCAATTTCCCCAACCATTATATGTAAGTAACAAAAGATTGGAATTTTTTTTCAGTGTAGCTTTTATAACCCCACCCAATCAGAATACAGTATAGCTTTATTTATAAACAATATCTTCTCTTTCAGGACTTGCACATCTAATTGGTTCCCCGTTGCTCCGGGCCTACATGCATGGATTCTTCATGGATATCCGATTGTATCACAAGGTCTGTTATATGCACTACGACAGCAATAACATTGTCAAAGTGGATGCTCTTCTTTTATTTCTGTATGGCATTTTGAATATGGGTTATTCAAGAAAGTTCAATAATGATTTGTTTTATAGGTCAAGACCATGGCAAACCCATTTGCCTATGATGAATACCGCAAAGATAAGATCAGGCAGAAGATAGAAGAAACAAGGGCTCAGAGAGTCCAGATAAAGGTAAAGAAGCATGAGTGTTTCATAATGCTTTTGAATTGTTTACTGGTAAACGACACTGGTTGGAACTGGTTGGTGTTTATATCTAAGATACAGTACAGCTCAATATGCATAGTTGTGACTTGCTCAGTCAACACTCCAGGCTCCTAATGCAAAACGTTCTCACCACGGCTGGCACAAGAACACAATGTCCGTATACTGGAAATGGCTAAATCTGTTTTTTCATGGACCTCATTTCACTGGATTTTTATTACATGTTGTATTTTTAGTAAGTGGGTCAATAAATGTCCCTTGAGAGAGAATACCAGAAGGGTTAATACAGATCTGAAAGAATACATTTCAACTACTATAGTTAATAAAAATGCTTTTATTGCATAATTGGAAATGTGTAATCAGCTACGATTTTGATTTGTTTATTGTTTATTTTAACATTTTCTTGTTGCTTTAAATTTAGAAATTGCCAAAGGTCAACAAACAGTTGGCTATAAAACTGATTGAAGAAGAAGAAGAGGCAGACCAGCAGACATTGAAGAAAAAGAAGGGAAAGGTAAATGCTGTGTCCGTGCAACCACTCCTAGCACCATCCAAGTTTTTAAAACCTCCTTCATGAGTTACGGTAGAACCACAATTGCACTGGGAGTACCGAAATGTAGGGATGCATGGAAGAACTTGTCTCCCTTTCCTTTCATTGTATTTATTTTACACTTGCATTTTACATTAGATGGTTGTAGGTCATGTTGATCTTATATATATATATATATATATATATATATATATATATATATATATATATATATATATATATATAATGATATAGAAGGCTCGAATTTTGTATTTACCACTGTCGCAGGGTATGCATCAAGGATTGCACAAGTTAAAAGCTGCTTCATGTTAACTTTCCATGTTTGAAATGTTTTTGATTCCCAGAATCTGCCGAACATCCTGAGCGACGATCGGTTCAAAGTGATGTTTGAGAACCCGGATTACCAGGTGGACGAGGCTAGCGAGGAGTTCAGACTCCTGAACCCCATTGTATCCAAGGTGAATGAGAAGAGGAAGAAGAAGCTGCGGAAGCTGGAGTGTGAATTAGCACTTGAGAAGGTAGGAACGACACTGCCCTTTCCACTCTGTCTTAGGATGAGGTTACAAAGAGCAAGATAGCTGCAATGAATAGCTGTTTTTTAGCTTCCTGAGGAATTCGAAGCAATACCACAGTTCACCAAAAGGGAGAAAAACAGGTGTGAGTAATCACGACTGGAAGAGAGAAGCAGCACATAACTGTAATGCTCTGTGTGACAGCAGACTGTCGCAAACCACCTCCATACGTTGTTTTCTTATGTGTAATTTGAGGTTGTGTCTTTGTAAATACATCTTTCATTTGGCATTTTTATTTTTTCCTCAAATTGAGGGTGGGAAATTTGGGCTGCATCTTTTGTTAGTATCTATCGTTTCACAAACACCTTTTAAAACAAGCAAACTTAAGGGGTGCAGCGCGCAGGAATATGTA
Organism: Acipenser ruthenus; assembly: GCF_902713425.1. Taxonomy (NCBI): domain Eukaryota; kingdom Metazoa; phylum Chordata; class Actinopteri; order Acipenseriformes; family Acipenseridae; genus Acipenser; species Acipenser ruthenus. Next base: position 73,969,658 of record NC_081194.1, read on the forward strand.
GTTGAGTATAAAAAAAGTGTCTGTATAAACCTGATTCATTGGGGTCCCCAGCAAAGTTTGGCCTCTTTGCATAGCCTGGATGGGAACTGGTTCCGTCCGAGCTGTGTGACTCATCCTGCGCTCCCAGCGGCAACACTTTACCTGGATGAGCCACCAGATTTGATCATTTTTAAGAAGTTGTTTCTAAATAAGATGGATAATGATAGACTGGTCTTTACTTTTTTAATAGATTTATGGAATGTTCTGCTGTTGTACAGTTTTCTAACATGACAGGCTGCCATAAGCAATGACTACACTTTTAACTGTATACTATAATGTGACTACTGATATTTTTCAGCAGTTGTTTCTATCCCAGTGCTTTTGACAGTTTACAGACATTATTGGTAGACAGCTGTGGGTCGAGGCTGTGCAGTTGACATACAAATGTAATTTTAAAAGCAAAGTATAATCAAACTACATTTTCATAGAATGAGGCAGCACCATCTATTGAACAGGTACTTAGGATCATATATTTTTATATGATAACTGCAGAACACCACCGTGCACTAGGTGTCGCTAACTCTTCCTTCTATAAGACACTGTGTCTTAGGTCGTCTGGGCTACATATGTAAGGCAGTCGGCAACTAGAACAGAAGATCAGGTCCTGAACTCTGGTCAAAGCACTTTAAGAAAAAATCTATTAGAAATGAAAGTGAAAATGTGTGATCAATCATCTCTGAAGTGATTTCATGTACCAAATTCTCTTGGTAAGAGTTGCATTTATCACTCAACAGATAACACTAAGCTTTTAGGCAGCAAACTGTGACAGCACTTATTCAGTTTCCACTTTCATTACAGAAAGAAGAGGAAGAGCCGGAGGGCAAGCCCAGCGATGCGGAGAGCTCCGAGAGCTCAGACGATGACAAGGGCTGGGTGGAGGAGGTGAGGAAGCAGCGCAAGCTCATGTACTTCGAGGAGCGGGCCAAGCGGCAGGAGAGGAAGGAGAAAGCCCGCGAGGATCGGCGCACCTCCCTGGAGCCCAAGTTCTTTGAGATCAAAGCAGGAGAGGAGTTTAGGAGCTTCAAAGATGCAGCCAGAAAACAGAAGCTACAGAAGTGAGTTTGCATGTGTTTTTGGTAGTTTGGTTTTGGTTTAAAATCTTGCAGGCATTGATGTTACGGCCAACATATACAGTCTCCTTTGGGTCTCCATGCTGAGATGCATTATTATTATTATTATTATTATTATTATTATTATTGTTGTTGTTATTATTAATAAGGCAAAGCACAATTTCAGCAGTATTTATTTCAAGTAGTTGGAACTGGAATATTCAACTCCGGAATAAGAACCTCCTATTTACATCTACTCATTCTCTAATTAATGACAACTACACAATTGTGGCAAATAGAGAGATGCTAGGATGGGGAAAATGAATGGACAGTCAGATATACAAAAGGGCAGATGGCTATGTTGTGTCATCCCAACTCTCTAACACTGGCCTATGTGTAGTTTTCTTGGGTTTAATCCAGAAGGAACTAGCACAGCAGGTGTTGTATTGCAGTTCAGTGCAGTACCTCACTGTTAAATTTAGAAAAAGGCTGCACAATTTGGAATAATGGTTGAAGACAAGAAATGGCATTGCAAAATTCAATTAACTGTATTTTCTACATTGCAATATCATTGCATTTGTAATCTCCATAGCAAGGGCTAGTACTGCAGATTACTACAGATGACCAAATGCTTAAACATAGGTATCCACCTACAGCATAAGGCCTGTTGTAGCTTTAAGTAAGGAGGGGGGGGGGCTAACTCCCAAAATAGCCACCCTTTTCCAATTTGGCAACTTGCCTGTTAAGAGCAGGGGTGTTGACAACCAGCCAAGGGTTACTTTCATTGCTTAACAAAATGACATGGCCAGCCTGTGAGCAAGCATAGAGGGTTATATATGGCACATAGTTGCATATGGATTGGATGCTCAGAGACACTGGAACATTACTTTGTTGAGCTATGTGTTAACGTTGCTGACTGTGTATTACCATTCATAATTATGTTTAGCTGATGCCAAGACAGGATGCAGCCATTGTGTACATACAATCACTAATACCATGTAGAACTCCGTGCTGGTCATTTTATTTATTCTTGGAACATCTCAACCCCCACCCCACAAAAAAAAGAAGTTTTTAAACCACTGGATACTGATGTTCTCTGTTTTATTCACAAGGCATAGTTGGCTTCCCCACATGCCTCAAGCTTTCCCTGGTGTGCCCACCAATTTGTGTAGCTTGTGTTTAGAGACGGACTGGAAAGTTGCCCAGTGGCAAACGTTTTGTGGCTTGAGCAGCACACTTAGACAACCAAACTCTTCAACTCTTTTCAGTGTTCTTTATTCTTTAACCAACCGTGCAACAGCTAAGCCCATCAGGCTGAAAAAACATTTTGAAGTCATTCCAAGTACTTTGTGTAGAACCTGTTTTAGTTAGTCTGGCATTAGGTTAAAGGCATTTAATCAGTCATTTTTGATAAACAAACAAATAACTTGCACTAAGATTTTCCTTAACTCTTAAATTCACTGCCCAACAGGACAACACTTGAAGATCGGCTAAAGTTTGAAGAGAAATCGGGAACTCTGAATGTGTCAGACGCCACAGTGGGCAGCAAGCAGCTGACATTTAAATTGAAGAAGGTAAGCTTGCATGCCCTTTGCTTCCTTGTTATATAGTAATACTAAAAGAACATTAAATTCAATGACAAATGTTTAGACTAGAAGTCCTTTTCAAAGCATTTTTTTTTGTTTTTAATATAGCTGTGAATGCTCTCAGTAAAGTTGTACTGTAGAGGTATGCAAACTCAATTTGATTTAGTACTACCAAGGCTGAAATCCTAGTTTGTTTTATAAAAGGATATGTTACTAGTAAAATTTAATTCTTATTTCAATCAAACTATAAGAGTTGTACTGAGTTTGTACAGTACTTACTATAATTGATTCATTCACTGCAGTTCTTTCAACCATTTTCATGAGGACATTTAACTAAAAATAAACTTGTAAATACTGTAAATGTGTGAGTTCTGTTACTTGCATGCATGTTAATGCCATGGCTCATGCGCCCGTGTTGTCGAGTTTTATAATACAGTAAATATTTCACATTGAGTTCAAGATCTATTTCTGCAGCCTGACCAACCCCATCCAATTCTTTTTAAAGCAAAAAATGTATTGCCCGTAACTCGACACCGTGGATAAGTCAACACTAAATGGCATCCCCGTGGGGTGTTGAGTTAACCATGGTTGACCTTTTGTATTTACCTTTCCTATGAAGAAATCATTTATGTAATGATAGGCAATATTAGGAATTGTTCTAAATTAAATATGCGTATTAACATATTCTTTTTTTTAAGGTTAGATTGTTGAAAATGTGCAGTGAATCAAATAAGTCATATCAGGCAAAGAAGTTTTGGACCCTACTTTATTTGGTGTGATGTAGGGTGGTGGTTTTGTGCTGCGAACATGCTTGTGGTTGTTGAAATATCATAAGACAATGCCACGAGTAAACTCAGGCTTGAATAAACTTGTTTTGTTTTCTCCCAGAGGAGAACTTTCTTTGTTCTTGCAGGAATTACATAATCTGACAGTTTAAAATCTCATGGGAAATTATCTACCAGGGTCTGTGTCAGCAACTGAGATCAAATGTCTTGACTTGCAGAAATGCTGCACTGCTGGTGATGGGTATGCCCCAGGCAGCTGGCTGTTTTAAATAATACCACAGCTAAGATGGGCCCCCAGTACTATGTTTAGTCAATGCTTTAATAGCCCCTTTCTACTACTGTAGTATTGCGTGCTGTCTCTAGTTTTTGGAATCTAACCCGATTTGCTTGGTTTCTAGGATTTCCAAGCCAGCCCCGCTACGTCAGCCAGATGGATCAATTGTAGAGGTGCAGTCGGCACCCTATTTTCGTATTCGATTATCGAATAGACATTTATCAACGATAATCGATGCATTGATGTTTTATTTTTCAAAATAAACAAACGTTAGTTTTTTTTTTTTAACAGAAGATCTAATAACTAAAAACACTTTTGTATAATTTACACAAAAAGGCACGACTTGCATTCAAATTAGAACGCTTGCATTTAACTGGAAAGAATAGGCGTGCATCCACATTTCCAGTATGAATGCAAGCTACATTGGCATATAACTTAGTGGCCTGTTCAGAATATTGTGGCAGTCCAGATATTGTTTTAGATATGATCAAACTCATCTGTTACTATAACGTTGCAAGCGTGTTTGGCATTTTCAAGGCTAATGTGACAGTGATATGATATTGAATGCATGTTTCAGTTTTTTATGTTGGAAATTAAAATCAAATGGTGCTAAGATAGCTTCCCAGGGAGTTTTAATTTGTGGAAGTAGTCTGCTATGTGTTGCCTGTATAATGAACAAAGGGTTGCTGTACACCCCAACGTGACTCAAATGACTTGTGCACAGGATACGTTGTAAAGTGATGCTTTTGGACTGAAGGTAAAAAAGTGAATGAGTGCACTTACAGGTTAAAAATATTTATTTAAAATGGAAACGTTTATTGGGTTATAGCCAAATGCAATATGTCTGTAGGAGGCTAGGAGTGTGTGACCAAAGTTTGGTGAAGATTGCTGCAAAATTAAGGCAATTATGTTCACCCGCTATATTGTAACAGACAGACAGATAGACTCACGATCAGTGTATAAGGGTCCCTGTTTTTTGATTTGAGAACCGTAAAAATTCCATTGCCCAGTGAATAAATGATTATGCCGTGGGCAAGGCTTGTGTTAACAAACTATATTAACAAAGGAGAAAAATAATTCTGGCATTGTTCTTCCTCTCTGTTCCCTTTCATCCTTCTACTTAAATGTTACGTAGGTATGCAAACTGAACATATTTTCCTTGTTACTATGGAGATTAGTACAAAGATTTGCTATTTTAGAGCCACGCTGTTTTGTACTGTTGTCAGTTCTTACTTGCATCTTCAAGAACATTCATTGCCTTTGTGTTACTGATGAAGGTTATGTTATCTTTACTGGCCAAGGACAGGATAGATCAAGGAAACGTGCCAGGGATTTAGAGCTTAAAGCAGCAGTCTAGCACAATCTAGCTGTATTCCAAAGACAGCAATGATATTAACAAACAGAAGTTTACATTTACTTAAGTGATATGTAAAACTGAAACATAGGTTACCCAAAGTACTAGGAAAGTATCCTGAATTAAGCATTGGGTTGGCTATTTGTACTCTTTTTCATCCCATTGTTAATGCTAGCAGCCCCATTTCCTGTAGTTACAAGTGCAGGGAGATGCAAGTTCAATTCAGTGACATGTTACACATCATCGGGAAGGTTTGAATTGATGAGCGGCTGGTGAAAGAGTAAAGTGACCCCAACACTAATGCCTCACCCCAGTTCAGTCATTGCTTGGTAATTAATTGTCTCCCTGAAATTCTGTCTCCCTTTAGCAGCTGTAGAAGGCTGGTTGGGCTCACACTCGGTTAGCATTAAGGCTTTAAGTAGGTTTGTAATTTGTTTTTTCTCTTCCTCTTTCAGACTGAGCAGCAGCAAAAGCAACAGGAAGCAGAGTGGCAGCACCATCAAGAACGGAAAAAACTGAGACGGGCTGCGGGGCATCTCCAAAGCAAACCTGCCAGGGGGCGGGGTGGCAGCATGGGCAGGGGGGGCAGAGGGAGCAGTAGGGGCAGGGGGAGAAGACCCTTTTAAAGGGGAAGACCTTTAATTAGTTAATCCAGTGTCTGCAGAGCAGGACTGTTTACTGTCTGCCCTGACTAGTCCGGAGCTGTCCACATGCACTGGGCTGTTGGCAGCAGCCGACTCAAGGAACCGTGCCATGGTAAACTGCTGAAAGGCCTTTGTTACCAGTTACCAACAGACCTTGAAAATACTTTGTTTTGTAGAAACTGTGTTTCTTTGTACAGACAAAACAATTCTGTATTTTTTTTCTCCCCTGGAGATCACTGTAAACTGAAATACAAAATCCAATGCAATCTTCTTTTTTGATCCAATGCAATCTTAAATACAGGCCTAAATATTATTCTGCTTTTCACTTCAATTTGTCTGTCTGATTTATTATTATTATTATTATTATTATTATTATTATTATTATTATTATTGGTGTTTATTTTCAGCTTTCATTTCTAGACAGATTTGATGGGTAAAAAATGCACCCAGTTGATTTAATATCCATTCCTGTAACTAACTTTCTAGACATAATATACTGCAGTCAAAGCATTCCACCCAAATATTTATTATGCCAAATAACCACGTAAACTACCAGCAAGCAGTGCAGAAATAGTTTTTGATGTAATATACTGGAGCTTTCTGTAAAAAGATTCTAGTTAATCCTTAGCCGAAAGATATGCTACAGAATAAGACTACGCAACTCTGTTTCAAAATACATGCCTGTAGCAATACTATCCTGAATTCTGATTGCATTATGTCCCCACGGTTTCACCCTGTCCTCTTTGAGTACACAAGGTGCCAATATCAGTAAGGGGATCATTTTTGGCGTTGAGAGATGTCTGCACTTAAATTGTCACGCTATTTAAATGTTGTTATGTAATCCTGTCTTTGATTTGTTGTTATGACGAAGATAAGCCCAAGATGCTTCAAGTGACTGAATGAATTATCACCAGGCATGTGTAAGCAAGCGATTTCCTGCCAGCTTTCCTGAAGTCAACTGTTCATTTAGTGAGAGACAAGAGACATTACCGTACTCTTAAGAATATAAGTAACATGGCAACAGAATACAACGTGTGTGTGTGTGTGTGTGTGTGTGTGTGTATATATATATGTATATATATATGTATATATATATATATATATATATATATATATATATGTATATATATATATATATATATATATATATATATATATATATATATATATATATATATATATATATATTATATATATATATATATATATATATATATATATATATATATACACACACACACACGCACATATATATATATACACTACCGTTCAAAAGTTTGGGGTCACTTAGAAATTTCCTTGTTTTCCATGAAAACATACATGAAATGAGTTTGAATAGGAAATATAGCAAAATGAATAGGAAATATAGTCATTGACAAGGTTGGAAATAATGATTTTTAATTGAAATAAGAATTGTGTCCTTCAAACTTTGCTTTCGTCAAAGAATCCTCCATTTGCAGCAATTACAGCCTTGCAGACCTTTGGCATTCTAGTTGTCAATTTGTTGAGGTAATCTGAAAAGATTTCACCCCATGCTTCCTGAAGCACCTCCCACAAGTTGGATTGGCTTGATGGGCACTTCTTGCGTACCTTACGGTCAAGCTGCTCCCACAACAGCTCAATACGGTTGAGATCCAGTGACTGTGCTGGCCACTCCATTATAGACAGAATACCAGCTGACTGCTTCTTCCCTAAATAGTTCTTGCATAGTTTGGAGCTGTGCTTTGGGTCATTGTCCTGTTGTAGGAGGAAATTGGCTCCAATCAAGCGCCGTCCACAGGGTATGGCATGGCGTTGCAAAATGGAGTGATAGCCTTCCTTCTACAAGATCCCTTTTACGCTGTACAAATCTCCCACTTTACCACCACCAAAGCACCCCCAGACCATCACATTGCCTCCACCATGCTTGACAGATGGCGTCAAGCACTCCTCCAGCATCTTTTCATTTGGTCTGCATCTCACGAATGTTCTTCTTTGTGATCCGAACACCTCAAACTTGGATTCATCTGTCCATAACACTTTTTTCCAATCTTCCTCTGTCCAGTGTCTGTGTTCTTTTGACCATCTTAATCTCTTCTTTTTATTGGCCAGTCTGAGAGATGGCTTTTTCTTTGCAACTCTGCCTAGAAGGCCAGCATCCCGGAGTTGCCTCTTCACTGTTGACGTTGAGACTGGTGTTTTGCGGGTACTATTTAATGAAGCTGCCAGTTGAGGACCTGTGAGGCGTCTGTTTCTCAAACTAGACACTCTAATGTATTTGTCCTTTTGCTCAGTTGTGCACCGGGGCCTCCCACTCCTCTTTCTATTCTGGTTACAGCCAGTTTGCACTGTTCTGTGAAGGGAGTAGTACATAGCGTTGTACGACATCTTCAGTTTCTTGGCAATTTCTCGCATGGAATAGCCTTCATTTCTCAGAACAAGAATAGACTGACGAGTTTCAGAAGAAAGTTCTTTGTTTCTGGCCATTTTGAGCCTGTAATCGAACCCACAATTGCTGATGCTCCAGATACTCAACTAGTGTAAAGAAGGCCAGTTTTATTGCTTCTTTAATCAGCACAACAGTTTTCAGCTGTGCTAACATAATTGCAAAAAGGGTTTTCTAATGATCAATTAGCCTTTTAAAATGATAAACTTGGATTAGCAAACACAACGTGTCATTGCAACACAGGACTGATGGTTGCTGATAATGGACCTCTGTACGCCTATGTAGATATTCCATTACAAATCAGCCGTTTCCAGCTACAATAGTCATTTACAACATTAACAATGTCTACACTGTATTTCTGATCAATTTGATGTTATTTTAATGGACAAAAAATGTGCTTTTCTTTCGAAAACAAGGAAATTTCTAAGTGACCCCAAACTTTTGAACGGTAGTGTATATATATATATAATATATAAAAATATAAAATGTGTGTGTATATGGTTACTGGGCATTACCAAAGGAACGCTGGAAGTTATCTAATATCTCATTTTTTCTTACCCGTTTTATACATGTCCATCAATTTTCATTTGATTGGCAAAAAAATGTGCTGAACCAAATAACCTGTATGGAACAAGATCAGTTGGTTTTAGCATAACCTTGTTTATCAATGATGCAACATTTGATTGTATTTGTTGGCCCTATTATCAACTGTTTTGTTGGGCTAGAAAATAAAAAAAAAAAACTGCTAGGGAGGATTAGCATTGGGTGTATAGCCATATTGTTTAGGACAGCTGGGTACTAGGCATATAAGTTTATTGTTTTAGAAGACAAAATATGATATACTAGCAAGGGAATTAATGATTTAATAAATAAAACTAAAACGTAATATGTCTTTGAGATGCATTTCCAAAATGTTGTTTCTATTTGGAAACGATGGGTGGCAACGGGTAGAAATGAAGAATAAAAGCAGAGCCATGGGAACAAGATCTTTCTGTTTATCTGGCTTTATCATTATTGTTTCTCATTACCTGTTGTAGTACAATATAGTTCTTTGAATGACTCGTGTCGCACAGCATACTGTTTTTAAAAATGTTTTGCTATGACTACTAGAGTTGCAAAAAGCATAGCACTTCAGGTGAGTGCATACTGCAAATTATAGCGATATTAAAAACAGGTGTTGCTGTTGGAGTTCAAGAATTTAATGCTAGTTAATGAGGCAAACTAGACAAGCAGTAACTCGGTTTACTAAAGAGGATGACAACCTTTAAAAATGAAGTGGTTTCTGTTGCAATTGAAGGAGGCTCTGACACAAGAATAATCTGGCCCAGGTAAATTAAAGGTGCAATCAATTTTCTCCCAGATTTGGGTCTGGTTCTATGTTTAGGGTGTATTGAAAAATGTACACTGGGAAACCAGTATCTTACTGTAGCAGAACCATTAGCAAGGACAACCCAATAGCCCAATGGATTCATACTAGTGGTCTTGGTATGACAGTATTGTTTTTCCCAATGTCTCATGCTGTTTTAGCACGTTGCATAGTATTACATCAAAGTACAGAAACGTTGCATAGTTTGCCATGTGCAGGCCTACTGAAGATAATTTAGTTAGGTATTTTTTTTAAGATTGTGCCATTTGTTTTTTAATAAAACAGCATATTGGGGTCCTAGTTTATCGACAGTTCAGGAAATCTGTCGTGATGTTCTGGAAACGGTTCTGAAACGGTCATATTCCTGGAGGGATGTTTGACATTTCTGCCAGGACCACCACTTCAGGGAATTAGGGTTGTGGAAATCTGTTTACTAAAATGTGTTTACTAAACATTTATTTTCCTCTTCAGGTGCATCTGAGGAAATCTGGTGCGATAGGTGATGCATCACATGGATTTAGTTATTATTATTATTATTATTATTATTATTATTATTGTTATTATTTATTTATTTATTTATTTATTTATTTCTTAGCAGATGCCCTTATCCAGGGTGACTTACAATTGTAAGCAAATACATTTCAAGTATCACAGTACAAGTAATAATACAATTAAGAGCAAGTTAAATACAATGACTTTGGTTCAAGCAAGTACAAGTGTGACAAAATACGATTCAATAATACAGCAGATAACAGTGTCAGTGATAGTTACATCAGGATATGATTAAATACAAAATACTACAGATTAAACACTTGGCAGATTACAGTACTCTGAAGTACAGGATTAAATCCAGTAAAATAGGGGCAGATAAGAGCAAGTAAAGCGCATTTAAGGAAGGGTGATAAGTGTCCCAGGGGAAAAACAGAGGAGTTCTACAGGTGCTTTCTGAAGAGGTGAGTCTTAAGGAGGCACCGGAATGTGGTCAGGGACTGGGCAGTCCTGACATCTGTAGGAAGGTCATTCCACCAGTGCGGGGCGAGGGTGGAGAAGGAGCGGGCTCTGGAGGCAGGGGAGCGTAGAGGAGGTAGAGCCAGTCTTCTAGTGCAGGCGGTTACCTCCTTGGAGGTACAGCAGAAGCTGAATAGTAATTTGCAAAGCCAATAAGCCTCCACATAATAAGAACAAGCAGCAGTATGTGACACAGAAAAGATTCTGTAATCAGTTGTGCTGTATATACCTCTTACAGGGTACAGAGTTATTCACAGTGTGATCTAATGATCATAACACATGATGGAGTGCTCTGAGATCTTGGATTCAATTCCTAGCATAATGTGTGACCTTGGACAAGTCATAAGCCCTCCTCATCATGCCCTAGTCCCATCCAGATACAATACAGTGGTGACCTTGAGGATTTTTACCTACATTGTGGTTGAATGATGCTAGTTTTAGAACATTTTAAATATTGGTTACACTTCTGAGGCCTGCAAATGAACTTAAATACCTTTAGAATTGCTGGTATTCCTATGGTGTTCCACAAAAACAGACTTTACATTATTTATAAGTTTCATGAAATTAACAGCAGTTCACTAAAAGTGGAGTTTTAACCCTAGTCTCTCTAAGTAGGTTTTGTATTTGTACTATTGAATGTAGGCCACACCTGTTGTAGATTTATGCATAGAAGTTGTATTGGTTTCCTATTGGGATAAAACAAAACAAGAAATCCTGGCTAAAACACATCTTTCCCTTTCCTGAAGCACAGCTGTGGTTTCCTTCTGCAATGGAATTCCAATCTCCTCCCTGGAAAGGCGTACATCCCACCAATCATCCCTCTTCCTTCTGGTGAGGCACAAGGTCATGGAAAATGTCACCAGGACTGTCTCTCGTTGGGTGTCCCAGGTTGATTTGTTCTAGATAGGAGATGGAAATAGGAAGTATAGCGTGTCAAAAATGTGTTTTGAGTCTAAAATTAAAATGCAAGGTTCAAAAGTCCTAGGACTGGTCCATATACCTGTCTTGTGAATTATTTTTGCATAACAAGCTCTAGGAATAATGGGCAGGCTTCCTTGCAGGGTAATATGTTCCCTACAAATAGCAGATTCTACATGAAAGAACTTAAACAAACTATGGACTTGGCAGAAAACTATTTAACACAGGCAGAACAGGTGAACAAAATAACTGACGTTGCACACAGATGCATAGCCGTTAAGAAAATGCATTATCTTCAGAGAGCAACAATCTGAATTTTAATACTGTATCAACTGATTTGATAGGCAAAAAAATACTTGATCACCTGTCTTGTGCATTCTAATGGCAACAAAATATTACAGAATGTGTGGAATTACATTTGCATTTGGTAAGATGATTAAGTGGGTTGATTCACTGGGATATTTATTTATTTAGAGTGACCAATTATTATTTTGTATTTATTTTCCCCCAATTTGGAATGTCCAATTGTGTTTTTTCTCTTCACAGCAGCGTGTCACCCACACAGCACAGACGTTCTGAGGGCGTGTGAGCGTCCTCCGATCTCACAAGCCTAAAGCCAGAATCGCTTTTATGCCAAGCAATCCAGAGTAGAGGTGGACGGGCTACCGATCCTGGAGAACAGAGACCAGCCCTGCTTTTTATGCATGATGAATGTGCTAGATGTCTGGCCAGTAGGGTTTGCTGTTGCATGATGAGGAGAAGCAATCCCTGCCGTTTTCCCATCCTCCACCCCGGGAGCGTCAGAACCAATGTGACGCCCCCCTCAGGGGAGAGAGGTATTGCTGCAGAATGCAGACTCATACAGCGTAGCTCTCACAGGGTAGCTCACACAGAGTAGTGCTGCGTGCGCAACTCATAATAGACATCATCATTATATGCTACAGCCCGATCACATGATAAGGGTGATGAATTTAGGTACTAAGTTTATTTCATAACAATAACCTAACCCTAAACCTCGTGGGGCATTGGTCTTAACTTTAAATACACACAACAATAACCTAACCCTAAACCTAAGGTTTGTGGGGTATTGGCCGTGGCTCACCAATTAATTCTCATAAGGTAATCACTATGTTCAATGTTGTCCCCTCCCACACCATATTTATGGTCACGTGGTAGGGGGATATTTTAAGAACCAATAAGATGAAGTTCTGGAATCAATTGGCATTCTCAAATGTTCTTCAATGAAGAACTATATACATGTATGTGTATGCGGTATTACTTTCACTTTCAAGCAAAATACTGAAAGGATCTTTTGAAGTTTAAGGGTATATTGATCTGTCAATGTACCCGTTCTTCAGTGCCAGAGCCATTGGTGTTAAAGGTTATGCTGACATTGTTAAATCAATATCATGCCTGTGAAGTTTCACCATTTTGGCCAAATCATGAAAAAAATAAATAAAATTCAGACTGATTGTGATGGTGGTAAAAGTGAAAACATTCTGCTACCTTAACACATGCATCTATAGTGTTTACTGTACTTTTAGGTGGCACTGCTAAAATAAGCTATTTTAAAGGGCTTACAACATCAATACGTCAATACAGCAGGGAAATCTAAAGGTTTGACGTTACTTCCTACTCTGTGCAACATTATCTGCTGACACATGTATCTGTGCACAGCCGCATAAAGCATTGCCTAACTTTTATCTCGTCTTTTGGAAGCCCGTTAGACGCAGACCTGCGTGCAACCATATTCACAGGCTCAGATGGGTGTTGTCTTTAACTGAACGCTGTTATGCTTTGGAACAAGATAGAGTGGCGCCCCTTGTCTGATTTCTTTGGTGCAAAAACAACAGAACGGCCGCTGAGGCAAGAGGCACTTTTTTCTTCTGCTCCAATCTCCCCTGCAACAGTGGCGTTTTGGAAAAGGCATACAGATGCCATCTGCCTCGTAGTGATTCTTGGGTAACAATGTTTGTATTGTTCCCAATGACAGGGTTCTCTTTTCCAAAACAATAGCAGATAAAAACCAGTTAAGACTGGCTGGTCTAAAAAAAGCACTGTGTTCATTCTCCCACTCCTTTCAGTCTTGTCCCAGAAAGAAAATCTGTTCCTTCAATTAGTGAAACTTTGTTGCAGGAGCTAAACTGTTGTCCATCTTAGCCACTCACTGACACTCGCCACTTCAAACACCATTTCTCCGGTTCTACAAATCCTAAAGTGATCGTCTATGTCTCATATGAAAGGTAACAACGGAGACTACTTAGCTGTCTTATATTTATTTATTAAAAAATGTCTTTCCTTCAAAAAACTGTTTACGGAACTGCCACTTTAGTCATATCCCCCCCCCCCCCCCCAACAAATAAACACTTTGCGCTCCACTGCTTTAAGTAGTCTGTTGAGTGGAATTAAATGATGAAGAGCCAAATTATCTATTTGAAGGTCTTCACTAACTTTATGACCAGAAGCATGGAGTGAATGTAATCAAGTTAGACTCCCTTCAGTTCCATGGCTTACCACAAAACCCCTTTTATTATTGTTTTTAGTGGCGATTTATAGATCAAGGGCAGCTTCCTTACCAAAATGCACGATTTGTTTTGTATATCCTGTTTTATTATGTGCTTGATTAACATATCATTTCCATTTCAATTGTCATTGGGAGTGAACCCGGCTCTGCTGAAATCCTATTTCCAGGGAACAAGCACCCATGTGACCATCCAATAAGTAATTTAATGGCTCCAAACTCTTCAGCCTGAGCTAAGGTAGGCCAAAGATGAGAGTACAATGAGTCTGACAATGTAAAAGCTGAGGTTTTTTTTTTTGAAAAAAAAGGTGAAAATAAGAAAATAAACACACTCTCTAATGAAGGACAAACTGTGGAAGAGCAGAAATTCAAAAAGATTTTTTGAGACTGCAACTTTAACTGAGCAAAACAGGACACACATTTTATTTAAAAGGAAAATTGCTTTTGGTAAAAATAAGCACGTTTTATTTAAAACATTTTTTAACTAAAAAAAAAGTTGGCTGGAGTCCAACACAGGTTTGTGGTTGAATGAAAGTATAACTGTGAAAGGATACGTTCTTCCTTATTGAAAGTATTAACTAGGTCTACTTGATTAATCTTAATAGATACTCTAAATACTGCCATTGTTTACATCACTAAAAGAGTTGATTTAAGTGTTAGATTAATTGATTCGTTTTATTTGGCTGGCTTCATGCCCTTTGTGTCCTAATAAATCATGAGAACGCTAATAAACAGGACTAGCAAGTCAGTCTGTAAGTGATAAGTATGACCTGTGCTGAGAACCCTGCCCTTGTTCTGGATGTTTCTGTTGTTAAACAAGGCGTGTTAGCTCCTTGCCAGTATTATCCTGTTTAACCCAGCAACCATTCATTATATACCAGGCATCAGATTTAACCTATTAATGCAGACATTAGATATCCTTGTTCCAAATGTTTGATTGTAGTCCAACTTAAATCAGCTATCTTAAAATGTCTGACTACATCCAGTAGGTGTAAGCATTTCCAACTTTAGAAAACTAGCATCAAAGTCATGTGATCAAAGGTCTCCTATGCACTCTCAAGTTGTTTGTTCCTCAGTTTTGTACATCACAGTTGAATTTTCATCTTTCAAAAAATAGGAGTTAATTTGAAAATATTACCCATAGTGTTTATTCCAAACTTTAATTTACTCCAACAGTATGTTCTGACAGGATAAAAATCCCATGTTAATGCTACAAAATGAGAAACCAGCAACGTCCACCTAATCATTTTAAATGATGAATGTTTCTATTGAGGGCTTTGGGATCATCGTTATTAAAGGCATTTTTAAAAAGTGTAATACGAGTGAATTTACTCTGCCCTTAAATTGAGATGTTCCATTAGGAAGCAATACAAATAATCTTTTAGAATAATATAAAAACAAAAAAAACCACATAAAACCAGTTATAGAAATTGCAGGGTTGGGTAACAAACAGTAAAAAGGGTTCCTCTTTCTCTCGTTCTATCTCAGGCTGAATCTCCTGTTGTTCAAGTCTTCAGGGCATTTCCAGCAGTGCACAAAGCGACATCCTATTAGTTCACTTTTATATCCTCAACTGAGCTAGTGCTATGCTTTTTTTTGTATTTTTTGTATACAACTGTAAGTCGCCCTGGGTAAGGGTGTCTGCTAAGAAGTAAATAATAATAATAATAATAATAATAATAATAATAATAATAATAAAATGTGAGGGAGAGGTGCTGGTGGTGGAGTACTCTGGAAATTCAAAGCGGCTGAAAAGATTCTGTTGCTGGTTTGGTTAATAACACAAAAGGAACTGCTTTCACAGAGTAATCCTTTCCCACTGCTTGTCTCAATAGGCCAGTTAGCACAGATGAGATGTCAAAGGCTGTCTCCTGCACAGTCAGCCTCAGTCTGGGTTGGTTCAAAGGACTGCTAATAATCTGAAAAACAAAAAAAACTAAAAGGGATGTCTAGTTCCAGAAGAAAAAGGATTACCCCTGAGACCGTGCTGTCAGTGTGGCACAATATCGCAGCATGTAAATCAAAACAAAAGGTCTTGCCATGACCCATGGATGGATTCGCAGCTGATTGTGATAAGTTCTGTTTGGCAGTCTCTAGAAACAGCATTTACAATGGTGCTCTCATGAAAAGGCATGTCTTGTTTATTTTCTGAAATTACATGTTTCCTATTTTCCTTTGACTTTTAATTAACATTGTTTTTATCATGTGTTTTCTTTGTACTGGCATATTTAATTTAAACGAACTTGATAAGGACAAGTGGAAAACCCAGGCCTCTGATCTTTAACCACTGATGATGTAAAGACACCTATAAAACCTGCAGGATTGAGGCTCTCCAACACGAGGGTTGGAGACCCCTGCTACACATGAGAAATGGTGCTGAACCCTGCCAGCACAAAGGCTTACCAGCAGTCTATTTCACAGCAGGGGTTAATGGATAACTATTATCATTACAAATTGCAGCTACAGGTGATAATGCACCAGTTTCCAAGCATTCGTTTCCAAGTGTTTTTTTAAATTCCCAACCCCAAATAAATAATGCTTTCCTATTTGGTACTATAAGTATGTTCAGAACGCTTTGACGGAAAGACTGTTATCATGGGACAAAATATCAAGGTCTACTTTAATGATCTACTCAGCAGGGATCGAAACACTGTCACCTGAGATAGCTGGGGTAAAAATACCATCACCCCTTATTAGCATCGCTGCATCATTTTCACATGCTGGCAAGATTTTAAACATTAAAAGCATCTCTCCAAGTACCCTTATAAAAGTTTATCCCGGTAAGTTTGCACGGTGGTTTTGCAGCTTTCCTGTGCTTCTTCCACAGTTTGCCCTGGTTTTTAATTTACAGTGTTTGCGTTACCATGCTCTACCATGCTTTACCATGCTTCCACTATGCCTTATTACACTTTGCTATGTTTTTACTATGGTAAATTTTTATAAGGGCACAGATGGTATGCCAGAGGTTTACTGTTAACTTTTCCCCTGAAAGCAGCCCATGTTAGATACCACATTTGATTACTGTGATAACTATGCTGTTTCATAACCATACCAAGTTGCTCTTTAAGATTGACCGCTTTTAATCACTAAACTAGAATTGGATGTGTGTGTTCTTTCGGGCTGGCTTTAATTGTTAAAAAGGTTTAAATACAACACATTTTATCAGTCCTATTTAAATCTGATGAGATCACAATGCAGTGACATCATTGTTAAGCAGTAAACTATTCCATGGCACGGATACTGTACCTGACTGACTCATGTATTATTTTGGAAACCACTTGGTCTGGTTTTGATGACACTGTGTTGGTATTGTATGTTGAAATGCTTCGCCATGTAGAATCATTTTTTATTATTATTCTTGACAGGGATTAAGTAGAAATACTAAAAGAAACATAATAGATTCATCAGTTTAAAATATGGGAAAAAGTAGCCTTCTGTTAACAAAGCTACAGTTTTTAGGAATTTAAACAATAAAGTGATTTATTTACAAGCAATAAGAAAATGTCCACTAATAAACTTAATTTGAGTCATAACAAGGATTATTAAAACACACGACACATGGTTCTTACATCAGCACTGAAGTTTACCAACATGATTCGACTAGTTCTAATTGGCTGTTGTGTAACTATAAACACTGGCGCTGAATTTCGTGGAAAGGGTTTTTGAGAAAGTGGGGGAGGATTCTGGTTTTTTCCAGTATGCTCATGGAATGTAAATGACTGTTTGCGTGTGCTGCTTTGAACAAAGTATGCTATTCTATTGAAAGGAGTCATGTTACAGAGGGAAAAGTACCGGGGAATAACTTTCAACTTTCAACTATCTCTGTTGTCTAGATATAAATAATCCACATGCCAAAACACTGGAAGAAAACAAACTGTTTAAGCACAGACTTTAACACACTTGCACACGTCTCTGTGAGGTGTCCTTGAAAGCATTATCCATTGCCAGTGAGCTTCCTTAGAAAAGAAACATGCAGGAGGGGAGATAACGACACTAGAAATGACTCTAGAGAAAGTTTTTTGCTGCTGCAACTAACTTTGACAGATGGCTTTAGTGGATTATCTTGGTGTAGTGTAAGATAAAGTTAAGCCTGCTATATCGTGTTGTTTTGTGTGGTATTGACTACAGCTTTTACTATATCCATCTATCTATCTATCTTATATATATATATATATATATATATATATATATATATATATATATATATATATATATATATACACACACACACACACACAGTACTGTGCAAAAGTTTTAGGCAGGTGTGAAAAAATGCTGTAAAGTAAGAATGCTTTCAAAAATAGACATGTTAATAGATTATATTTATCAATTAACAAAATGCAAAGTGAGTAAACAAAAGAAAAATCTACATCAAATCAATATTTGGTGTGACCACCCTTTGCCTTCAAAACAGCATCAATTCTTCTAGGTACACTTGCACACAGTTTTTGAAGGAACTCGGCAGGTAGGTTGGCCCAAACATCTTGGAGAACTAACCACAGTTCTTCTGTGGATTTAGGCAGCCTCAGTTGCTTCTCTCTCTTCATGTAATCCCAGACAGACTCGATGATGTTGAGATCAGGGCTCTGTGGCGGCCATACCATCACTTCCAGGACTCCTTGTTCTTCTTTACGCTGAAGATAGTTCTTAATGACTTTCGCTGTATGTTTGGGGTTGTTGTCATGCTACAGAATAAATTTGGGGCCAATCAGATGCCTCCCTGATGGTATTGCACGATGGATAAGTATCTGCCTGTACTTCTCAGCATTGAGGAGACCATGAATTCTGACCAAATCCCCAACTCCATTTGCAGAAATGCAGCCCCAAACTTGCAAGGAACCTCCACCATGCTTCACTGTTGCCTGCAGACACTTATTCGTGTACCGCTCTCCAGCCCTTCGGCGAACAAACTGCCTTCTGCTACAGCCAAATATTTCAAATTTTGACTCATCAGTCCAGAGCACCTGCTGCCATTTTTCTGCTCCCCAGTTCCTGTGTTTTCGTGCATAGTTGAGTCGCTTGGCCTTGTTTCCACATCGGAGGTATGGCTTTTTGGCCGCAAGTCTTCCATGAAGGCCACTTCTGACCAGACTTCTCCGGACAGTAGATGGGTGTACCAGGGTCCCACTGTTTTCTGCCAATTCTGAGCTGGTGGCACTGCTGGACATCTTCCGATTGCGAAGGGAAGTAAGCATGATGTGTCTTTCATCTGCTGCAGTAAGTTTCCTTGGCCGACCACTGCGTCTGCGGTCCTCACCGTTGCCCGTTTCTTTGTGCTTCTTCAAAAGAGCTTGGACAACACATCTGGAAACCCCTGTCTGCCTTGAAATTTCTGCCTGGGAGAGACCTTGCTGATGCAGTATAACTACCTTGTGTCTTGTTACTGTGCTCAGTCTTGCCATGGTGTATGACTTTTGACAGTAAACTGTCTTCAGCAACCTCACCTTGTTAGCTGAGTTTGGCTGTTCCTCACCGAGTTTTATTCCTCCTACACAGCTGTTTCTGTTTCAGTTAATGATTGTGTTTCAACCTACATATTGAATTGATGATCATTAGCACCTGTTTGGTATAATTGTTTAATCATACACCTGACTATATGCCTACAAATTCCCTGACTTTGTGCAAGTGTACCTAGAAGAATTGATGCTGTTTTGCAATGAGGCAAGAGTGTGATGTTCTGGGTTCCAGTTGATTTAGCAGCACACCAAATTGAAAGTTTTATGAATTGGCCTTTGTTCAATAGTTAGACTTCTAATTGTATCATGTTTTATCATCTGTCTGGTGTCTCCTAATAAAGGGTATACTGTAGGCCATGGCCTATATCTGGCTTAATTTTCACTGATACATTGACTGTTTCAGAGAGTTTTGGAGTGTAAAAACAGGATTGATGCTGAGCGGAGTCTCAGGGTGATCTGGCAAGTTCATTATTTTGACCAGTCGGATCAGCTCTTGAGGACTCCTGGCCCACCGAGAGGGTGGGGAGGACAGGGACATTTCCCCGGGGCCCAACGCCTCGAAGGGGGGCCCTGATGAAGGGGGAACTTTATTTTTGCATATATATCAAATATTTTAAAACAACTAGCCCTGCACAAGACCCTTTGCGTTCCCACCACCACATTAAAAAGAAAAACTCCCGTACTGCACACCGAGCCGATGTGCTTCTGTTGTGTAATGATTGTGTATCCAGGCGCTGTCAAACAATTCCTTTCAAACAATGATTTGAACTTTCGCGTTTCATATTTTACTACACCAAAAAGTTGAAAAAAAAGGCATAGCAATTTTATCTATTATTTTTAAGACTTTTAAAAAATTTAAAAGAACCCTAAAGTTGCACAATATATACCACAGTATGAATTATTCTATTAAGATCTATAATTTGCTCAAAACAACATGGTGCAGCAGTTTGTTAGAAAAATTGTATCGTGTAAAATAAATAAAGTACTTTTTTCAGCTGGTGGTAAACACAATTAGAGAATGATCGGTTATATTGCTTAAAATACAAATATATTTATCAATACAGGCTATTAGTTAAGAGCAGAGATGAGTGGTTTATTTTTGGCACGGGATCAATAAAATAGTGTATAGCAACACCATTAAAATGTAGTTTTTGCTAAAAATGTATATTATTTGATGTTAAGTAAGCTTCCGATTAATGATTATTAGACGTGGAGTTTGTACAAAAAAAAATATTTATTCACTTACCTAAAAGTTTGAAGGGGAGGGGGACGGGGACATACCAATCCTTCCCCGGGGCCCATAACGGCTCTTGGTGGCTCTGGAGGACTCCATCTGTGAGCACGTGGCAGATGAGGAATCTGGGTTAGATACAGATACAGCTTGCTACCATCATGAAATGCATGTCACATTTGCCGTTTCTCTAAGCTGTTTAAAAAAAAAAAAACATGCCTAATGTCACAGTTTTATTTTGGACTCACTTTCTGAGCTATTGAACTGATGACCCAGAACTTGCCAGACTCACTTTAAGGTGTGAGTTAGCATGCATCAGTAATAGGTGTTTCCTTTATATGATATATATATAATATGCCAGTATATAGTTGGCAAATCATATTGGAATTCCTCCACAATCCCATTTTAATTACAGAATCTGTTTCATTGATGTAAACCGAGGCAGATCTTAATACTGAAGCTGTAAAGAAACAAAAGTTATTTTTTATCATAACAACTTCCACTCATTTATAAAAGACTTTCTCTGATCTATTTGCACAGCAGAGCTGCACACCTTGCCTTGGCGAAGGGATATGGTAGTTGAGGGATTATTAAAGCAAATAACAGCACAGTAGTAGTGCGATTACGAGAGGACAGGAAGAGCAGCGGACAATAGACCAGGAGGAGGAGCCCGGTCCTAGACCACACTGACGTCAAGCTGTGAGGCCTGCAGTCTGCCAGCTAGTTCAAGTGGTGGTAACAATCCCTGTTAACACCAGATATCTTTATGCGTGTGAAGCAGTGCCTCTTTTACACTAGCATAAGGCTGTGAGATACAGGGTTAGCTCAAATCTATACTCTTAACAACCATTCACACTTCCACCAGTGACCAGCATTGGGTTAAAACTGGTCATAGCCAAATGTTCTTTTTTATATATATTATTTGTAATAATACTGGCTAGATTCACTGTTTTAAAATAGAAATATTATTTTCTATTTTTATTTTAAATAGAATGTGTAGAGACTATTTCTATATTACAGAATACAGTTTTAGAATAGAGAACTATTTTGGAAAAATAAAAATAAAATGTCTATATACCACAACTGGTAGATGGTGTCAACTATTTAAAAAAAAAGACTATTTGCTAGACAGTATTTACTGTTTTCCATTTAAAATACATTACTGGCAACCTATTTCCTATGTGTATTTTAAATAGATTAGTGAACCACTATTTTCTATTTAAATGGTTTATTTGACTATTTTGCCCATCCCTGATAGCTGGTCTCAAAGGTATTGAAGTTATTAGTTGCGTTAGTGAGATTTAACCCAGGCCATAGGGCTTTCTGTTCATATACTCCCTATCGCGATAAGGCATGTAATCACAGGACAGAGGAGAGAAAGCATTTATACCCATAATGTGCAACGGGGTTGCAAGCCAATTCTCATTGGATGTGGTCATGCTTCATAAAGATTATATTTGGTGGATGTGCATTCAGCAGATGTACTGACAGCATTTCAGTTGTATTGGAGGCTTTGTGGTCCAGTGGTTAAAGAAACGGGCTTATAACCAGGAGGTCCCCGGTTCAAATCCCACCTCAGCCACTGACTCATTGTGTGACCCTGAACAAGTCATTTAACCTCTTTGTGCTCCGTCTTTAGGGTGAGACGTAGACTGCAGCTGATGCATAGTTCACGCCTTGGATAAAGGCGTCTGCTAAATAAACAAATAATAATTGCTTTCTCTATGCAGTCTTGTGAAGTCCTGTAATGAGTTCTGAAGGCTGGAAGTTGTTTCAGTAGTCCAGCTTCTAAACCCTGTATTAAAGTATTCATTTCACACTAATTTTTTGGTCATGTAGGTAGTATTGTAAATAAAAGTGAAAGACAAAAAGGACTGACTCTGTGACACCCCTGCTGCTGGAGATATACAGAGAGGGGTAATAAATACTCGTGAAAAGAAAGCACTTGTGTACTTTATAAGGTTACAGTATAAAGCTATGCCATGGGATTTCGTTAGGCTCTGCCTTCCCCTGCAAGGTGTTGGTGCTTCCTGACACAGCAATGCAATTTGTGTCATTTGATCCAGTTAGAACTGGCCTGAAACATTATACTTCCCGTGGTTTTAAAGACTACATGTCTATCAAAGGGCTCAGACACATTTGGGCCACAGAAAGTACATTTGACAAGTGCAGTTGAAAACTGAAATTGTTCAACATTTTACAAAGTATTATATTACATAGTTTTTTATTTGCATAAGGAAAACATTTGATAATTGAATGTGTGTTTATTTGTTTAAAATATAGACTTGTATGCTTTTATTAATCTATCTATACACTAAGCTGTGTGACTACTTTTGATCTTGGATTAATGCAGTGGTTCAGACACCATCTGCCTATGGAGACAGAAGGAAACTATTTAAAACAGGAGTTGCAACATGTGACAAACAAATGGCCTTTATCTAGGTCATTTTCTTAAGTAGTGAGTGAGAGAGGTTTATCTTGATAGTTGGTTATTTGAAGGTTGTGCAAGTTGGATAACAACATCTGAACAGGATCACATGCACAAAATAAATCCACATCACCTACACAGAAGCGGAGTGGGCCAACATATACATGAAAATCGACCATGTTGTCATGTGCTGAAGCATCAATACCGAAAACAGAGGGGTATATGGAGACATATAATTTAGAATATTAAAAAATAAACCTGCCAGAAAAAAAAAAAGCATTTTGTTATATTTGAATATACATGTAATTAAACTTGAGGTTTACTACCATCATATGCTAACCTACGACAGTACCGAATCTGCATCTATTAAATTACGTAATTGGTTACTATCTATTGCCCATCACAATTTTACAATAATCTTCTTCTCGTAACTGGTTTGGTGACGTCACAATAGGAAGTGGGTGTCTCTTTCTGAGCGCGTGGCCCAGGCAGCAAGAGCGAACCGATCACGGCCGGTTCTAGCTGGCGCGTTACCATGGACACCGAAGCAAGGGTATAAAAAAGGGCATTTTGGTATCGGGTCATCACAGTTGAAGTTCCTTTTCTGTTGGAGACATTTGTGTCTTTTTTTTCCCCCCATTTAAAAGATTCTCCGCTAATGGACAAACTCTTCGTAAATGCTTTTTAAGGTAAGTCTTTTATTCAGTTCGCTTTACATATTCAGTTAAGTTTAAGTATTTAATTGTAATATCGACTACACGAGTGAATGACATGTGTATGGATAGGGCGTGGGGATACGTGGTTCATTTCTTTATATACTTTTGTATTGAAACAAGGTATAGGTTATATCTCTCCTCGCTGGTCTCTCTGCTTTATTCTGCTGCGCGTCTGGTGTTCTCCCAACCCCGCTACCCCTCTGCTTTGCACTCTCCACTGGCTATCTCTGCTCGTATCCAATTTAAGACCCTTGCTCTTGCCTATCGCTCTGTTCATCATACTGCCCCTTTCTATCTAATATCTCGTGTCTCTTATATTCCCTCTCTGCTCATCCTTTACCGACCGACTTGTTATGCCTTCTCTCCACTCTCCTTCCTCCCGCCCGTGTCCCCAGGTGGTGGGACCAGCTGTACCGGTTATCTCCAGATACTGCTTTCTGCCGTCTTCTCAAAACTCTCTTGTTGGATTTTTATTTGTAAACTATTTTTATATTTTGTATTTTTCCATTATATTGTGTGTTTTGCTTTTAATTTGTATTGTCCTGTCATTTTTTATATACGGTTAACTTTTCTGTAAGTCGCTTTGGATAAAGGCGTCTGCTTTATTATGTATCTGTTTTTTAAATAGTAAACTTTATAAAGTAGAGTTTTTGGAGCAGATCTAATACGCCGATATGCCACAAATTTAAATATTTTGCTTTCTGAAACTAAAGTCTGTTATTGTGATTTTCATTAATTGTAAAGCAGTTTAAGTTTTGTACGGACGTGGCAGATACGGTTCTCAAATTACGTGTGTGGTCTCAGTGTGTCCAAGATTAACACATTTCTATAAGATTTGGTA
The DNA here is from genome assembly GCF_902713425.1 of Acipenser ruthenus. Classification (NCBI taxonomy): domain Eukaryota; kingdom Metazoa; phylum Chordata; class Actinopteri; order Acipenseriformes; family Acipenseridae; genus Acipenser; species Acipenser ruthenus. The sequence goes on from NC_081194.1 coordinate 73,994,299, forward strand.
GAGCAGGAAAGGCTCCATTTTGAACAAGGCTACCGGCAAGTCGTTTCCATGAGACGACTGCTGTATAACGTGTCCTTCTGTACGTGATTGGCTCTTCTGTAACCCGCCTCAGTTGGCGCATGTGCGGTATCATTTTTGAGCTGACCTGATCTAAACCTAGCCTTTGCGGCCCGTTTAAATGTGAGGTAAACGTTTCGTTTGCTCAGTGTAAAGTGCAAGCGGATTATGGCATTAACAGTAATGTTTGGATATAAACACTATTCTATCCATGCGGGTCTGCTTATTTTATTTCACTACACAATCCATTAAGCTTCGTCGCCCTGTCTTGCAGAACGCTCCTTTCAAGAAAGTGTACAACGGCTTCTCAGAGGGCCTAGGCCTTGCCTTGTATCTGAAAGAATTTAACTTCACTGGAGAGCCGCCTTGGTAGCACAACTGAACACTGTGCTACGATTCCATCTCTTTCTTGTCCATGTAAGTTGAATCCAATTTTGCTTCTTGCCTAATTCTATCTATCCGTCCATACTATGACTTCAACAAGGATTCCTTTTTAACATTGCCTTTTTCCCTCTACAGTTTGTTGCATTTGTCTGAATTGGTAGATCTCCAGTCATATTCAAGAACATAAACAAACATGAACAGCTTCAGCACTACCGATTTTGACTTTACCTTCCTTGATGAGGGCTTCTGTGCCAGAGATATTGTGGAACAAAAAATAAACGAGGTCTCCCTTTCGGTAAGTGTGACTGTTGTAGGGATGTGGGGTTTTGTTTAATTTCTTAAGCATTTGGATTATTTGTTTAAAGCTTTACAAAAAAACAACTTGGTACCACAGTGAAGCCTTTAATGAAGTGACATAATTAAATGTTAAAACACCCCTAATATTTATGGTTGATCTCCTGTATGATTTTGATCTACGTGTAATTTACTTCTCCAGGATGACAAAGATGCCTTTTATGTAGCTGACCTTGGTGATGTTGTTAAGAAGCACATGCGATGGACCCGAGCCCTTCCTCGTGTGGCTCCATATTATGCTGTGAAATGTAATGACAGCAAAGCTGTAGTGATGACCCTTGCTTCCCTGGGTGCTGGATTTGATTGTGCAAGCAAGGTATATGGACTATTTGCAAGTATTGTTGTGTAAGCACGTTTTAGTTAGATGCACTTTGCTCTTATGAACATGGGTTGGTATTGCTGTATTTTTAAACTAGTGTTGCTGAATACTATGACACTTCTGTAGTGATATGTTAGAAATCTATTCTCTAACCACAGAACTTGTGACTAAGCCTTTGTCCAGGAATATGCAGACATTCTTGCTGTTTTACTGCCTGAAATGTGTACAATGTTCCGAATTGACAATTTAATGTCTATTTGCAGAATGAAATTCAGCTGGTCCAGAGCATTGGTGTTTCTCCTGAGAAGATCATTTATGCTAACCCTTGCAAACAAGTGTCTCAAATTAAATATGCTGCTGCCCATGGTGTTCAGATGATGACATTTGATAGTGAAGTTGAACTTTCAAAAGTTTCAAGAAGCCACAGTAATGCAAAGTAAGTAATTTGTTCACATCAACTCAATGACTGCAGTGTATATTCTGTCTAATTTTATACACGTGTGGCATCCTATTCTATGAGCTATAAGCCTTTTGAAGGTGTTACAATTTACTGCAGGTTTAACTTTTTTTTTTATTCTAAAGCAAGACATTTATTTGTTTTTACTATTGCATTTTATCTTCTGATACTAAATTCCTGTCCTTTTTTTAGATTGGTTCTGCGGATTGCTACTGATGACTCCAAAGCAGTGTGCCGTTTGAGTGTGAAGTTTGGTGCAACACTTAAATCTTGCCGATCCCTACTTGAGCGCGCCATGGAACTGGGTGTTGACATTATTGGAGTAAGGTTGGTAACATTCTGTAACTTGACAGTTTTTTGTTGGCAGATTTTACCATTGGGTCTTTTAGTTTACATTGTATAATGAATACCAAACAAATATGATTTACTTTTACTTAATTAAATTTAAAAGTATAAATAGTCTTGCCTTTCTAAAGAAGTTAATGTAGTATGTTTTGACCTTAAGTATTTTCATGAACTGAAGTTTAATGACTAACTAAACTTAATGCAGCAAGTAACTTTTTTTTTTTTTTTTTTTTTTTTTTTTTCTTGCAGCTTCCATGTTGGAAGTGGCTGTACTGATCCTGAAACATACACCCAGGCCATTTCGGATGCTCGTCTTGTCTTTGATATGGGTGTAAGTATTACCAGTGGAATTCCTATAAATTTAACGTAATCCCTAAATTATGCCAATGTTCATATAGTTAATAAACTATAATGGATATGTACATGAATACATTTTAATGCATATTCAACAAATTATTTTCTTCTAGGCAGAATTTGGGTTCAACATGCATTTGTTGGATATTGGTGGTGGATTCCCTGGCTCTGAAGATGTTAAGCTGAAGTTTGAAGAGGTAAATGTTCATTAACTCCTTGGTAAAGCCATAGTGGTTGACCTGAGACCCTATTTTAAAGCGACTGTGAATTTGCCCTCCTATTATGAAACCATTCAAATCAATGCCTCCCACCTCCATTTTCATGAACAGTCAATACATATCAAATATCTAATTTGTTTTTTTTTATTTTTTATTTAAGGTTACTGCTGTGATCAATACTGCTCTTGACAAATACTTTCCTGTTGAGTCTGGTGTTGGTGTCATTGCTGAGCCAGGAAGATACTATGTTGCATCTGCTTATATGCTAGCTGTTAATGTCATTGCCAAGAAAGTTGTCATCAAGGATCAGACTGGTTCTGATGGTAAATATTTGAAAGTTTTAAAAAATACCCTAGGACTGTAATATTGGCTGAAGTTGTTAACTTGTTACTATTACTTTACAGATGAGGATGATGGTGGTAATGACACAACTTTGATGTACTATGTGAATGATGGTGTTTATGGGTCATTTAACTGCATCCTGTATGACCATGCTAATGTCAGACCTGTTCTCCACAAGGTAAGAATTCTAGTTAGCTAGTATTTTAAATCTGAAGTTTTAAAACCATAGAACTTCTGCACAATATTTTCCTTCTGTTTTTCAGAAACCTAAGCCTGATGAAAGATTCTACCCCTGTAGCATTTGGGGACCAACTTGTGATGGTCTGGATCGCATTGTTGAGCTCTGTGATATGCCAGATCTTCAGGTTGGAGACTGGATGCTCTTTGAGAATATGGGAGCCTACACTGTTGCTGCATCTTCCACCTTCAATGGATTCCAGAAGCCGGATATCCATTATGTGATGTCCAGAACATCCTGGTTAGTAGACATTACGTCCCTGGATTTTTAGAATTGTCAGAGCAGCAGTTTCTATGTAGTTTACCACAGTTTTGGGAAGAAATCTATGCAAGAATCTGCACAACAAAGGAAATCAATCCTAATTTAATCTAATCCTATAAATTAATCACATGCATATGTAGTTAATGCTTAAGGCATTTTAATGTCCATTTTAGCATGCGTTACTTGATGGATTACAAACTTCTCTAAATTGTAACTGCTTACTACAGTGTGCATTTTGATAAGAGGCACAAAGTTGTATCTTGTATTTCTCCATTGTGTTAAGAACATGAGGTATATGAAATCTATTAATGACAAGCAAGGGACCTCTTTCTCAAACATTTTTAAAGTTTGTTGGAGGAATCCAATCTTGCAGTGAAACCTAAATATCTATTGATGTGGGTGCTAGCATGAATCTTTGATAAACTTGTGCTCCTGCTTTTTGTTTAGTCCTGTCCAATTTTGTTCACTGTGCTAAATGTAATCTCTTGTTTCCTCAGGCAACTGATGCAGAAAATCAAAGAGCAAGGCAGCATTGCTAAAGTTGAGGAGACTGCTTCTAACCCTGTGCCCATCTCCTGCGCTTGGGAAAGTGGAGTAGAACTTCCTTCAACTTGCTCTTCAACTCATATTGTTAACCTGTAGAATCTGGCATGGATTAGTCTATCCTGATACCTTTTGGGCATTTACTAGGGACCAGTGACTTTGTTTTATGTTGCCTACATATTTAATGTTTTAAGCCAGTTAATAAAATGCAACAAAATGGATGACCGAAGAGGGGGGGGATCACATTTTATGCTATTCCTATGGAAACTTTTGTATCTTTTTTTTAAAATTATTTGTACAATAAATGGGAGAATTTTAGTTTTGTTTGATTGAACCTCTTTTACTGCACAACATTTCCTTAACAAAAAAAAAACTGACTGGTATAAAACTAATCGGTTTCGCAATGCATGTATTGTGAAGCTGGCAATTTAGGCAAGAAGCTATACTGTAAATTAAGTACTAAACTTGTTGCTTTGTGGTTCTTGCTGTACTACTGGTTCCTCGGTTCTATGCCATTTAAGTTCTCTGCACACTGTCCTTAGCTGATGTTATAACCCCATATAAATTGGCCCTGACTTTCTCTCCTGTAGACTAGAGTGCTAATAAACTAATATTTGCATATGAGGTGCCGTTAAGGACATAATTCAAACTGACACTACACACTGAAATCACATACATTGCATGATGAAAATTCAAACAAGGTCAGTGACGTCACATAAAATACTCTAGTTAAAATGTGTTCTGTTAGCTCTGCCGCTGTACACCTCAATCCCTCCATTCTGACAACCTGTGAAACTGAAATGAACTCCGTTGCCTGACGCGGGAGTATTTTATGAGACACACATTAAACACAGTTTAAATTCCTGAGTTATTAGTTTTCATTCTGATTATTTATTTGTTTATGTTACCGTACATGCTTAATTAGTTCTTTAGACATTTTCCGCTACATCTATACAAGTATAATTTATTTCAAATAATAAACGGTGAATTGTATGTTACTTGTAAAATTCTAAAGGAAAGAGAAAGGCGTGTGATTGGTTGAACGCAAGTGACATCGCCAACTTGATACTGAGAAGTTGAAATCTACCAACTCGTCTGCAGCGTCTACGATTTGAACGCAAGGTGGTGTGTTCGTAGCGTCCGTCTGAATCGCATGCCCAGTGTGAACCAACCTTGTGAAGATCAGCAACTGGTATTACTGGCAATTGGTAAATAGTGTTTCCTACACACTGACAAATACATGCCACTTGTAATGCAGGTTTTCACTGGGATTTATAGTGTTGTGAGCTATAGATTACTTCAATCCCACCAAAGGATGGTCTTTGTCAATGTATCTAGTTGGATCTTTAGCATTGAGTTGAATCACTGTTAAGGGTAAGAGGTGGGTAGGCATGCTGCATTAATTTACAAGTGCTAAAACTTGGCATTATACTTTTCTACACTATATCTGTATAACCTTGGTTAATACATGGTTGGAAGTTCATGGAATTTCTTAATGGAAGGTGGTTTTAGGAAATAATAAAACACAGCCTGTATAGGATTCCCTTAATGCATAATGGATACAGAAGTTATTAAATATTTTATTAATGAGATGCATTGTGTCTGGTACAGGATGTTAGTGCTGAGTAAGGTGTTGACTTAAAAAATGAATAATTCCTAAACAAAACAAACACTAATACTGAAAATATTGTGATCATTTACTGACTACTCATCAGACAAATCCTGTTTGTGTTCTTTTCTCTTTCACTAGGTGGCACTGTGAAACTTCATATTATTACAGAATTAAGAATGCTGCTGGGGGAGACATAGGTTGTGATTAGCTACTTTACATGAACTGTAAATATGCCAAAGAACAAATTATATATAATTTGTTAGGAAAACGTCACAAGGACAATCGCTTAAAGTTTGCAAAACAGCATTTGAATGATGGATATGAGTTCTGGTCAGAGGTTTTATGAAGTGATGAAACAAAAATCGAGCTGTCTGGTCATGCTGATAGTCGTTACATTTGGAGGAAATCTGGTGAGGCCTACAAAGAAAAGAACACCGTACCTACTGTCGCATGAAGGTGGTAATATCCTTCTATGGAGCTGCTTTTTCTCTAATGGTATGGGAAATTTAGTTCAAATACATGGTAAAATGGATTCCATAGCATACTAAAAGATATTGGCCAACCATCTGAAACCCTCTGCTACAAAACTTGGTTTAAAGTACAACTGGACGTTCCAACACGACAATGATCCAAAGCACACATCAAAATCTACTTCAGAATGGTTAAAGAAGAATAAATCAAGGTTCTGGAATGGCCTAGTCAAAGTCCTGATCTAAATCCGATTGAGAATCTTTGCTATGAGTAGAAGAAGGCTGTGCACAAGAGAAATCCTCGGAATTTGAATGAACTAGAACAATTTTGCATTGAAGAACGGTCAAAAATCACTAAAGAATCATGCCAAAAGCTCATTGACAAATATCCTAATCGTTTAAAAGAGGTTATTATTGCTAAAGGTGCCTCAACTAGGTATCAATTTCATTTTCCTTGTCAGGGTATTCCATTGGGGTATGTAAACGTTTGACTACAACTGTATATATATACTGATCATCAAAAAGAAACATCACTATTATGACACATTTATTTTCGGAAAAAAAATAAGGTATATAAATGATGGACATTGACAAAATGTTTTTGGTTTCTTTTTAATCACTCGATCATTCATCCTTGACCATGACATGCTTGAGTGATTATGACAAGCATATGCACTTAATCACCTAATTAGTGAGACAGTTGATTGGACGTTGATCGGAGTGATTTCAGCTGTTGAATTGCAAGCTTGAATAAAAGCAATAAAGAAAATCACACAAAAACACCAATATGCCACGTCTGGCAAGAGAGCAGCACCTTCGTGCAATCGGCATGTTGGAGGCTGGACTAGGGCAGCTTACTGATGTGGCTTTCCATCTTGGGTGCTCACAGCCAGCAATTTCAAACCTGGCTAGACGGTATAACCAGACACTCTGTCAATAACAGGCCACGAACTGAGAGATAAGAGTGACAACACCTGCCCAGGACTGACAGATCATTATGCAGTATCGTTTTCGCACTGCTAGTCGAACAGCATCTGATACTGCAGGTCGTAACAATCCACGCATCAGCAGTTCAACTGTAAGAAGGTGGTTACACAGTCACCATCTACAGGCCAGATGACCATACAGGGGTCCGGTGCTCAGCAATGTGCACCGTCGCAACAGGATGAGGTGGTGCCAACAACACCATAGTGGGCTCGCCTTCAGTGGAGCCAGTTTTTGAAGTCCAAAGCGTAGAGTTATTAAAGTTTTTTTTTTTTTTTTGGCATAGAACTGTCCGTCTGACTTTCTCACTGCGACTGCAACACTGCGATGTATGTCGTATATATCATCAAGTTGGATTTGAATTTTAGGAAGTCAGAAAACACCGAAAGTAAGGTTTTGATGACGATTTTAGTGTCTGCAGCATCTTTGTTTTTGCTTTGTTGTGTGAAGAGGAAGGACATTCAGCGTGATGATGTAATTTGAGGGAATTTGTAAAAAAAAAAACTATTGACTGTAAACAGAGTCACGGGGCATCAGTGTGGAGTAGTGGTTAGGGCTCGACCGGAGGGTTGTGGGTTCAATCCCAGGTGGGGGACACTGCTGCTGTACCCTTGAGCAAGGTACATTACCTAGATTGCTCCAGTAAAAAAAAAAAAAAACTGTATAAATGGGTAATTGTATGTAACAATAATGTGATATCTTGTAACAATTGTAAGTCGCCCTGGATAAGGGCGTCTGTTAAGAAATAAATAATAATAGTTTGATCTATTTTTGGTCATGTGATGAGGTTTTAACCAATCACATACCAGAATTCCTGAGGACTGCTTCATAAACATACAGTATGTATGTATGTATGTATGTATGTATCTATCTATCTAACTATATATATATATATATATATATATATATATATATATATATATATAGTAGCCTATGCAAAGTACATATTACATATTTATATTTCTAAACTTTTCATCCTGAATATTTCTATTAATCATTTATTTTAAGTGTTTGATTAAATATATACCTGTTTATATTCAGCTGTTCTGAAATAGACAAGGTACAAAGACAAGGCTTTATTTGACACCCCCCTTTTGGAGTAAGCTGTGGTTTAACCCATGGTGATTCAATGGAGATCATTAACAAACTGGATATAACCTGAAAACAAAACATGAGCAACTGGCCTTCAAAAGCAGCTTCAAGCCCTGTTTACCCAACACTGAATGCACCATTTAACAGCAGGGATGTGTGGCTCTGCCAGCAGCAAACAATCTCAATGCTGCTGCTGCTTCCCCCTTGTTCTCAGCTCTTTTAATTAGCTGCCTGAATTATACACAATCAGACTCTACATGCAGAGAAGTAAAGCACACTGATAACTGGTCTAGCAGTCAGTGTCAAGTCCACAGTTTTTCTTAATACGTTAATACTGAAAAACTTGTATTGCTGGCTGGGCATTTGCAGTGTGTAAGCTATTTACATACTTGACTTATTATATTAACCAATGTAAGGCACAACAGCCAGTCTACATTTAAGCAACTAGTTGTACTGTAGCTGCATCTACTGCTTTAAGTTATTACTTTTTTAAGAATATTGATATTTACAATCATACGCAGTGATTCTGAATGATGTTGCTCAGGTCCCAATGCTTAGCTAAACTGCCTTTCTATTTCAATTCCCTGTTTCTAGTAAAGTCACCATCCACATATTTTAAAGGCTAGAACCAAACAGCAGAGTCTTTTATATCTAATGCATGGCTTCTTTCATTTTGTGATGATGTGTATGGTTTTTTTTTTTCTTTTTTAATATCGTGGTGCAAATACCAGTATTACACCTTGGGCTGTGTTTGTTGTGATGGACAGCGATTGTATCACTGTTTATTTTATAATGAAATGTATCCCTGGACAACGGCTCTGTCTGTCACAGGAAAGAGATAAACAAGAAACAGATGAGCGTCAGTAGGGAGAAAATCTTTTTCATGTTCTTATTCTAGAACTTTGAAACTGAACCCAAAGCATAAATACATACATACTCATGGAAGCTATTTCCATGGTACAGTTAATAGAGAGATCAAACAATTGAGTAATATAAGCACAGATCAAAACAACGTCTTTGGAGCTGAATCCAAACCAGCACAAACTCTATCTGCATTGAACAGAGGGTGAGAATGCAGATTCTTATAGGTACATCATTCTATATAATAAAACATTGAATACAAAATTTGTATCATAATAATAACATTCGACTTACTAGTAACCAGACAACCAACTGAGGAATTGTAACCCTACGATATGTAGCATTGTGTTCATCTCACTGGACGTTTGTTACGGTGCTCCACTCCAGATTGCTTGATCAGTAAATGTTTTCAAAGTGTATAATAATTTATGCTTTTATTGTTCTTTATTGTCGTACTGTATGTTTCACTTGTATAGTATATAAGCAATGACGATTTTGTCCAGTCTTATCGACATACAGACACGATACGAGGATTCAGTCAACTAATGTTCTACTCTTTCTGCTGTTGTGGACTCAAGCCGACACTGGTCACCATTCATAAAGGTCAGAAGAGGCAGGTTTTAAACCTCAGGCTGCAGAAAACAAGAAGGCATAACTGAAGACTGTGAATTAGTTATACTGTCTAGGAAATATTGGAAATTGGTGGATTAATTTATAGACCACAGTTATACAAAAAAATGATACATACAGACTATCTTTGACTGTGTTTAACATCAGGCTGCAGATTAGATTGGAGACTGATGGAACTGATGGAAATAGATAGATGGAACTGGTGACAGCCCCAGTCTGATATTGGAATGTGCTGGGTTTTACAGACTGGTTACGTGGTGCAGATACAAACACTGAATTAGTCTCTGAACCAGGAGACCTGGGTTTGATCTGGAATACCACCAACATTATGCAAAGGACCTCCTAACAGTTCCTTACAATCTTTCATTTGCAGACAAAATTTCATTTATGATAAAAAAAAAAAACACTTTAGTTCTTGTAACTTTCATAGTAACCTTGACACAAGGGGCGCACCCCCCACCCCACCCCCAATAATCATATCAAAGATATTTTTTTCTCATCAATTCTCTGTCTGTAATTTTCCTCACTGGCACTCACCAATTGCATTTCCGCATAACGAGCTAACGAACGACTGCGCAAGCGTTGTAAACGAGATTGTGGTCAGGCGAGTACAGTCACACGCTTGTTACAGTTGAAAACGTGCACGCAGTCCCGATGACGTTACCATTACGTTAAACCTGCAGAGCAGAAGCAGTCATCATGGATATTAGAACATTTTCCAAAAAGCAGGTATCTGCAGATCAGCCACTGGATAACAACTTACCCTCCCCTGCTTCAGCAGACCCTTCAGTCCCAGAAGACCCCACAGAAGAAGAAGAATTAGCAGGAGGAGCAGAAGGCAACGGCATTGCGAATACGACTTCAGCTGATAAAACGCAGCAAGCTGGTTCTGATGGCACCATTACAGAAAGTGAGTACCCGATTAATAATGGTCTGACCGAGCTTGGATAGTAACTGGGTGCTGCAATTGGAAAAAAAGGCCCTAAAAAGAATGCATGCAAAAAGTAGCCAGCGCAGAACAGCAACTGAACAAATCAAGCATTTCAAGCATGAAAGAATCATGTCGATTTAATGCTTAGTGAAGCGCTACAATAGCAACATTAGAAAGAAAAAACAGAGAGTGCAAAAAACAGGGAGTACCTTACCCGCCTTCTTGATCTTCATCGAACTGTAGGAAAGCTGGGTTTACCCTTTCGGGGACAAGATGAACATGAAACATCCAAGAATGGGGTCTTTTCTTGGAGATAGTGGGCTACTTAAATCAATGGGATCGGTTCATGAAAGGATGCAAGTCCCAGTTACAGAAAAATGCCAGCTATGTGTCTAATCGATCTCAAAATGAAATGATTTCCGCTTTAAGTACTGCAATCGAAAATAAGATGAGAAACAAATGAACCACTGCCAGATATTTTAGTGTAATTCTCGATGAAACCCCCAATGTGTCTGGAAGGGAACAAGTTGCAGTCGCTTTCCAGTATGTTAGCGAAAATTGTGAAATTACAGAGAGAACTGTAAATCTGCAGGACACAGCAAGCACTACTGCTTAGGAACTTTTTCATATTCTAGAGAGTATGCTTGCTAAAATGAACATGTCTTTCAATAATTTAAGAGGACAGTTCTATCAAGGGGCAAAAAATGTTAGCGGGCAGGGCTGCAAGCTCTTGTTAAATAAAAACAACCAAGCGCTGTTTACACACATTGCTATGCTTACTGCCTGTATTTAGTTGTGGTTGACACGGTGAGCACGAATACAGTTTCAAAAAACCTTTTTGGGCTTGTTCAGAACTTCATTCATGCGAGCAGTCAGCGCAATACAAGGACGTCATGACAACAGAAGGAACTTTGTGTGTTAACGGCAAAGAAGGTAACGGACATGAAAGGCGTCTTCAGGCTCAACATGAAGTACGTTGGTATGCACACAACTGTGCTTTGCAGGTCATTGACAAACAATTTGACAATATAAGAGTGGTTACAGGTGTGTGAGGTGCAGAGAAGATACAAAACAGACAATGATTTCCAGGTGCAAGGGTGATTTATTAAACAATGTCCAATGTCCTTATGGCGAACACCTGTAAATAATAATGATGGAGTGATACAGCGGCGTATATCACTCAATAATTGTAATCTCCGGGTTTGACTCGCAACTAAAAAGTCCAGTTTCGTACACCAACACTAAACACAGAACACAAGCACAGTTTTTAGTGACAGTGGTGTATTACAGTTCTCCGTGAATGCAGAGGTGAAAGTGATGTCTGAGTTTATGCTGGCTTCCGCTACAGCTCCGGATCATGTTATGGGTAGTCTAGTTTGAGACAAACAGACAGGTGTAACAGACACTAATACACACAAGACAAAAACTCACGGTTCTCACAATACTGCAACACAGGCTCCTTATAGGTTTGTAACTAACCATTTACCAAGGAACAGATCACTTACAATACAACCCCTATTTATACCCTCGTTCATGACCCCTAGGTTAACAAGCGCATCCGCTCCTCCAATCCTCAGATGCCACACCGTTTACCGTCTGGGTCACTGAGTTTGGGTACCGTAGCTGCGCCCCTTTCCTAAATGACCAACTTCCACCTAACCCAAGCCATTTAGTTAAGGGTACTCTGTTCCTTTTACACAGCGCCCTCACAGGTCGGGAGGGAGATCTAACACCAAGAATCATTCAATCTCTGTCTCAATATAGGAAAAGAAGCACTTCAGAATGAAGAGTTTAAGTGCAAAGTTCCTGAGATGCAGTACAATGTGTTTGTCCAACACATTGAGCCAAGCTTACTCGCTCGGGATTCGGACAGTGGAGTTCATTTCTCAGAACTCCCGAAGGTGTGTAAGAAGCACGAAGTGGACCTCCTTCATCCTGAGGTGTTTGATCTACTGGTGCTCTTAGCAACGCTACCGATTACAGTTGCAACTGCTGAGAGATGTTTCAGTGCCAAAAAGTGCATTCTTAATAGACTTAGAAGCACCATGACCCAAGACCGTCTACAGCAGCTGTTAATTTTGGCAAGAGGACTCTGCGGATATCTTCATCCATATGGCTCCACGGCAGGTGGATTTTCATTTTGGTCAAATGAAATGGGAAACGACGCCACACTTCCACATAGCGTCATCTACTGTTGACAGTTTGTATTTGAAACAGAGTAATAGCTATATTTATAACTGAATAGCCCCAGTTTAACACCTGCCATATGCAAATCTGTAGCCTATTTTAAAAAGTGCTCCCCCAATATCAGTTAAATTTCAATTCCTGCACACTCCCCTGCTTGACACCCATCTTGAGGAAGCTGCTAGCTGTTGCGCCTTCTCTTCCTGTAGAAACTCCCCATTGCTTCTGATCTCATGAAGTCAGTTGGCTTCCTGCTTGATCTGGTGCAAGACTATCATCCTCCCCTGCAGTGTTGTGGCTGTGCCACTCCATCGCATCACTTCCTCAGCCTGTGAGTTCAGTGAGTACGCCCTCAGGAGACAGTGTGCTCTAAGAATGAGCTAAATTTGGCAAAATCTCTAAACCGCATACCCCCCAGTTATTCTCTCCCCAGGAGGTGTTCAGAACAGCGCTGTGAAAACAATGTCAGGTCGTTGTTTAAAGAGTGAGCATTAGGATTCTGTTTGCTGCTCGTTTCATGTGTGCTAGGGCTGTATGAACTGTGTGTCCCAGTGCACTAACAGCAGGAACTGTGTGTCCCAGTGCACTAACAGCAGGAACTGTGTGTCCCAGTGCACTAACAGCAGGAACTGTGTGTCCCAGTGCACTAACAGCAGGAACTCAGGTGCGTTCAGGTATCGGTAGACTTTTCATGGAAAAATTTATATTCATTACAGTAATTAATTTATTAATTCGTTCAATAAATAAATCAAAATGAAAAACATACAGAACAGATGTACTTACATACAATACATACAGAATGTTTATTGTTAAAAAGTAATCTGCTTGGATACATGTTTTGTTTCCAGGGATATCCTGCCACCTTAAAGGAGGTTGTGAAAATGTTTTACTTTTCAAAAACCATATCTGTATTGTATTATCTTTTATAAGCTTGCATTATTTTTCTTTTTGTAATGGAATCTCTTCTGAAAGTACAGATACATGTCAGCTTGCATTGTATAGAACCTCATTTATGTCCAGTTGCACTTTATTATTAGTATTATTATTGATTTCTTAGCAGATGCCCTTATCCAGGGCACTTCCATCAGATTATAAAGATACACAAATTATAGTTTAGTGCAAGAACAGACTCAAAGTGAAAGCTTAACCTGCAGAATGGCAAATATTATGCATCTAAGACATGTGGAGGTTGTCTGGTCAAATTGCGGTGATTTTGAAAGTGAATCCCACAAACCACGGTGCAGAACTGGGGAACACTGAATTGAAACAAGTGTTTGATTTTCAAAATAGCTCAACAAACAGGCTAGCTCAGAAGTGGTGTTTAGTCACGTTTTGTATGGAAAGGAGTTCCATGACCTGAGCCCCAACTGTTCCTCTGCATGTTTCATAGAAGACTGGCACTTGCTGTCCTAGCACAGGCTAATTGAGAACATAAGAAAAGTTACAAATGCTTGTCTGGCTCCCTGTAGCTAATTGTTCCCAAGACCACATCTGAGACGGCTCCTTAAAGATTGCAGAGAGTATCAAGAGAATCTTCATTCAACTTCCAAATGTGTTTAATAGTGAGAAGATATTAAACATATGCAGTTTCACACTGTCACTTCACTGAGCTGAGATTCCCCTGAAGGCCAGGAGATGGCAGCATGTACATCAAATGTACTGCACTGGCCTGTCAAGTAAGGAAAGATTTGTCTGTATTTCTTTTGATTACACAAATCAATACAAGCTGACAATGACTGATCAAGAAGTGAGGGGGTTTGCATTACAAGGAATACAAGTAAGTGGATACTCCATCATGGGAGTGAAACAGTGCAGCACTGTGGAGAAGGAGATGGGGGACAGCATGAGACTAAAGTGCTGCAAGATCCAGGACTTGCTTCAACGAGTAAGTATGCTAGAAATGGAGCTGTACAAAATGACAGAGCAACAGGAGTTTGAGGAGCTGGCACACCCGAAATTCTTGGACGTTTGCACCCCTAACAGAAAGAACATCACCAGGGAGATTGAAGAGGGTCGAAACAGCTGGGTTCAGATAGGCAGAGACAGGGAAAAAAAGAAATGTAGTCAAACACATACACAAAGGAACAACATCCATGACCCCATAAACAGGCTGGCCAGGCAGCAAAAAAAAAGGGGGGTCATGGTTGTCAGGGACTCCATATTGAAAAACACAGCAAGTTCAGTGCGCAGTCTGGACCCCCTTACAACAACAGTGTGCTGCCTTCTGGGAGCCTTTGCCACGCACATCACTGAGAACGTGGACAGGCTCCTAGAACAAACAGGAGACGACCTGGTAGTAGTCGTCCACATCGGTACAAACAACATTGGAAGAGACAGACCAAGATCCCTGCAAAACAAATTCAGAGAGCTAGGAAGGAAATTAAAAGACAAGAGCAAAACTGTGGTATTTTCTGGGATACTGCCGGCACCTTGCAAAGGACCATACGGACAGCTGGAAATAAATAATATAAATGCTGAAATCGTGGTGAACATAGGAACATCGTCCTTGAACATTGGACCACATTCTACAACAAGGACTATGTATATAGGTGGGACGGACTGCACTTAAATAAAAGGGAACCAATCTACTTGGAGAAAGGATCCTTGAGGAGGTTCAGAAGCATTTAAACTAGAAAGGAAGGGGGGAGAAATATAAAAAACAAGCAACTACAATGTGATAGGTGTTACAGAAACTTGGTTATTCGAGAGTGATGGAGACAAATATAATATTAGTGGGTATACACTGTATAGGAAAGGCAGGCAGGACAGATGAGGCGGATGGTTAGTGCTATATATCAAAAATAGTCTTGAAGCCCAGGTGTTAAATCTGGAAGAAAAAAAACAATGCATAATCAATATTCGACAGAATAATGGACAAAAATTCAAAGGGCATAATAATAGAGGCATGCTATAGACCACCAAATTCAGATACAGAGCAAAATAATCTGTTATACAATGACATTAGAAATGCATATAGCAAAGCTTTAGTAAGTATTTACCCCCCTTGGACATTTTCACAGTTTGTTGTGTTACAACCTGAAATCTTGATGCATTTAAATTGGATTTTTTTTCCTTTGATTTACACAACCTACTCAGCACTTTCAATGTGTGAAAAAACAAATCAATTAAAAATAAAAACCTGAAAAGTCTTCATTAGATAAGTATTCACCCCCTTTGTTATGACACTCCTAAATAAGCTCAGGTGCAACCAATTGCCTCCAAAATTCACACAATAAGTTAAATGGAGTCCATCTGTGTGCAATACAAGTGGTTTACATGATTTCAGATTAAATACACCTGTCCCTGTAAGGTCCCACAGTTGGGTAGTGCATTCAAAGCGAAGATACTACCATGAAGACCAAGGAGCTTTCAAAACAACTCCGGGATAAAGTTGTGGAAAGGTACAGATCAGGGGAGGGGTATAAAAAGATTTCAAAGGCATTGAATATCCCTTGGAGCACAGTCAAGTCAATCATTAAGAAGTGGAAGGTATACGGCACCACCCAGTATCTGCTTAGAGCAGGCCGTCCTCCCAAACTGAGCAGCCGGGTAAGAAGGGCATTGGTCAGAGAAGCCAGCAAGAGGCCAATGACAACTCTGAAAGACCTACAGGGTTCCATGGCTGAGATGGAAGAAACTGTCCATGTGTCAACAATAGCTCAGGTACTCCACAAATCTGGCCTGTATGGAAGAGTGGCAAGAAGGAAGCCATTTCTGAAAAAAAGCCCATGTAAAATCCTGCTTGGAATTTGCAAAAAGGCATGTGGGAGACTCTGAACACATGTGGCAAAAGATTCTGTGGTCCGTTGACACAAAAATTGAACTATGAAGACAGAATAACTAAAACAGAGGTCAGAGAGCAATTGGCAAACTTAGACCACAACATGGTCTCATTTGAAATATTTTTTAAAACCCCAAAAGTAATGACTAAAGCTAAGGTTTACAATTTTAGAAAAGCAAACTATGAAGGTATGAAACAGAGACTAACAGAAGTAGATTGGAGTAAAATAGAGAAAACATCCACAGAAAAAGGATGGCTGTTTTTTAAAAATGTAGTACTAGAGGCGCAAAACAATTACATCCCAAAAGTAGACAAATCTAAATCTAAAACAAAATGGCCAAAATGGTTTAATAGAGCAATTAAAAAAAATATTCAGCGAAAAAAGGCACTTTACAGAGCGTTTAAAAGGGACCAAAAACAAAGCACACAGAAAGAGTACTTGTAACTGCAAACACAAGTCAAAAAGGAAGTTAGAAAGGCCAAGAGAGAGATAGAAATCAATATTGCTAAGGGGGCTAAAACCAATTCCAAAATATTTTTCCAATATTATAACAGCAAGAGAACATTCAAAGAGGAGGTTAAATGTC
This sequence comes from Acipenser ruthenus, assembly GCF_902713425.1. Lineage (NCBI taxonomy): Eukaryota > Metazoa > Chordata > Actinopteri > Acipenseriformes > Acipenseridae > Acipenser > Acipenser ruthenus. The sequence continues at coordinate 74,011,303 of NC_081194.1, forward strand.
TAAGAGACACAAATGGCAAAATCATAGATGAAGAAAAAAAAATAGCAAATATATTAAATGATTACTTTTCACAGGTTTTTACAAAGAAGGACACGGACAACATGCCCGACATGTCGACCTGTTCCAATCCAATTGTAAATAACTTTAGCATAATAGAGGCAGAAGTGTTAAAGGGACTAGGAGCTCTTAAAATAAACAAATCCCCTGGGCCAGATGAGATCCTCCCAATAGTACTCAAAGAAATGAAAGAAGTTATTTACAAACCGCTAACCAAGATCATGCAACAGTCTCTTGACACAGGGGTTGTACCGACAGACTGGAAAATAGCAAACGTAATACCGATCCACAAAAAGGGAGACAAAACCGAACCAGGTAACTACAGACCAATAAGCCTGACTTCTATTATATGTAAACTTATGGAAACTATAATAAGATCCCAAAATGGAAAATTACCTATATGGTAACAATATCCTGGGAGACAGTCAGCATGGTTTTAGGAAAGGGAGATCGTGTCTAACTAACCTACTTGACTTTTTTGAGGATGCAACATTGGAAATGGATAACTGCAAAGCATACGACATGGTTTATTTAGATTTCCAGAAAGCTTTTGACAAAGTCCCGCATAAAAGATTAATTCTCAAACTGAACGCAGTAGGGATTCAAGGAAATGCATGCACATGGATTAGGGAGTGGTTAACAGGTAGAAAACAGAAAGTACTGATTAGAGGAGAAACCTCAAAATGGAGTGAGGTAACCAGTGGTGTACCACAGGGATCAGTATTAGGTCCTCTGCTATTCCTAATCCACATTAATGATTTAGATTCTGGTATAGTAAGCAAACTCGTTAAATTTGCAGACGACACAAAAATAGGAGGAATGGCAAACACTGTTGCAGCAGCAAAGGTCATTCAAAATGATCTAGACAGCATTCAGAATTGGGCAGACACATGGCAAATGAAATTTAATAGAGAAAAGTGTAAAGTATTGCATGCAGGCAATAAAAATGTGCATTATAAATATCATATGGGAGATAGTGAAATTGAAGAAGGAATCTATGAAAAAGACCTAGGAGTTTATGTTGACTCAGAAATGTCTTCATCTAGACAATGTGGGGAAGCTATAAAAAAGGCCAACAAGATGCTCGGATATATTGTGAGAAGTGTTGAATTTAAATCAAGGGAAGTAATGTTAAAACTCTACAATGCATTAGTAAGACCTCACTTAGAATATTGTGTTCAGTTCTGGTCACCTCGTTACAAAAAGGATATTGCTGCTCTAGAAAGAGTGCAAAGAAGAGCAACCAGAATTATCCCGGGTTTAAAAGGCATGTCGTATGCAGACAGGCTAAAATAATTGAATCTATTCAGTCTTGAACAAAGAAGACTACGCAGCGATCTGATTCAAACATTCAAAATCCTAAAAGGTATAGACAATGTCAACCCAGGGGACTTCTTTGACCTGAAAAAAGAAACAAGGACCAGGGGTAACAAATGGAGATTAGATAAAGGGGCATTCAGAACAGAAAATAGGAGGCACTTTTTTACACAGAGAATTGTGAGGGTCTGGAACCAACTCCCCAGTAATGTTGTTGAAGCTGACACCATGGGATCCTTCAAGAAGCTGCTTGATGAGATTCTGGGATCAATAAGCTACTAACAACCAAACAAGCAAGATGGGCTGAATGGCCTCCTCTCGTTTGTAAACTTTCTTATGTTCTTATGTTCTTATTTGGCCTAAATGCAAAGCATTATGTCAGGTGCAAACCCAACACAGCACATCACCCAGGTAACACCATCCCTACTGTGAAGCATGGTGGTGGCAGCATCATGCTATGGGATGCTTTTCATCGGCAGGGACTGGGAAGTTTGTCAGGGTAGAGGGCAAAATGGATGGAGCTAAATACAGGCAAATCCTTGAGGAAAACCTGCTTCAGTCTGCAAAAGACCTAAGACTGGGACGGAGATTCACCTTTTAACAGGACAATGACCCCAAACACAGAGCCAAAGCGACACTGGAGTGGCTTAAAAACAAGAAAGTGAATGTCCTAGAGTGGCCCAGTCAAAGCCCGGACTTGAATCCGATTGAGAATCTGTGGCAAGACTTGAAGATTTCTGTCCAACTTGACAGAGCTTGAGTAATTCTGCCAAGAAGAATGGGCGAATATTGCACGATCCAGATGTGCAAACCTGGTAGAGACTTACCACAAAAGACTCACAGCTGTAATTGCTGCCAAAGGTGGTTCTACCAAGTATTGCCTCGGGGGGGAATACTTATCGAACCAAGACATTTCCATTTTTTTTTATTTTTCATTAACTGTTGTTTCACAATACAAATTATCTTGCCTCTTCAAAGTGTTGAGTAGGTTGTGTAAATAGGGTGTTTGCCTGAAACATTCTGAAAATAAAATAATCTTTCAAACCTTTTGTGTACAATTATGTTTTAAACTTTTCTTTCATATGCCTTCAATTTTGTACACTGCATATATATATATATATATATATATATATATATATATATATATATATATATATATATATATATAATGGCTGAATGAAAAAACTGCTGAATTACAAAACATACTACATAAGAAAGAAAAAAACTTGTGGTAAGAACTTCAAAAACATTTTCTGTTATTTACTTATTTTAACAGCTATATTTAAACAAAATACTGTAACGCCATAAATATTTGTGAATCACACCCATAAAACCTATTTTGCTCCAGAAATGTTGGTGATCTGTTTGCACTGGTGGGAGTATATTACTTCATTATATGTACAGCACTAAGATATTCGTGCCAAAAATGTTTACTTTCTTTTCATACGCGAAAAATGCATTAGATTAAAAGACTCGCAAATATTTATGTCTTTACAGTATATAAAGTCATATTTACTATCCAACCTTGCCTCTCTTATTATTTTGACTGACTCACGAGGTTATGTGAGTTAAAATCTTACACAAAGTTATTTCATTAAATGTTTATACCTTACAGTGGCTTGCAGCTGCTGGCTCACAATGATGTCACAAAGGTCCTGACCCCTGCAGCACTGGTGCACCCTGTGAAATTTGATGGCTACTGTGCAACTAGGAAGAATTGACAGCTCCCAACTCCAGAAACAAACAGAACGCCATACATAATAAAGAGTTTACCACCCCTTGTCACTTCGGGGATGACCTGACAGACTGCGCTAGGCATGTAGCCATTTATCATTGTTCAGATTTCAGAATGAATATATAAGGCTCAATTACTATATGCTGCTTCACAGGCCTAGGTTCAAACAATGCCACAAAATATTTGTTCCTGAATCATGACATTACTGTATAAACTATATACTCTGAATAAACACTTCTGTTTCTCAGAATTAAACTGGAGCAAAAATTGTAATATGAAATAAGATATGCACAAGTTTCTTTAACTACAGAAACTCAACTTGCCCGCAGTTTTTCTCAGGTTAATAACTTTATTTAAAGTTAAAAAAAACAGCAAAATGTGTAGTCTTTTTGAGTGTGCCAACCATGACTTAAATGTTGAATTGCTTATCTTTTTAAAATCCATTTTCCTACGTTTATGACTTAAGTCAGTTTGACCTGGATCACAAGATTTTACAAGCGCAGCTAATGAACACTGATAACATCAACTTCACAATGATCTGATTTCTGACTTCATGTCTGCTCTGGAAACAAGAATGTTGGCAGGGGAAGTTAATGCAGGATGACATATTGGGAAGTCTAGCTCCGGTAATAATATGATCATTTTATTATGTGAGTGCTTGACTTCGACTTAATGGAATGTGATATTTATAAAAGATCAGTGTTGGAGGGGATGCACAGTTTGTGAGCTTATTATAAAATATATCAAGGCCTGATTAAATGAAAGAGTAGAGTCATGTTTAATAATTGAGCTACAGTATAATACAGTATAATATGTGTCCTCTTCGATTAACTTCATATTTTTTGATCATTTCTGTGGTAACATGACCTGATTGCTTTTAAATGTAGATTTTGGCTGCTATTATGTCCATTGAGTTTGAGTATCCTCTTATCTTTGAGTGCTCTTCGTTGTTATTAGCAGAAATACGTCCTTTGTCCTTGTGACAGGGTAGCGTCACCGATGTTATTGCCACAGAGAGAGACTCCGAACACAGAAGCTGCAGGTTAAACGCTAACGCACACATTTATTTACAACAAATAAACACAGAATGGACACAAACAAAACACATTAAGAAACTAAAAAGGCACAAGGTCTACAAAACTCACAATAATACAGGAGACAGCACGGAACACAAAAACATACCTTCACCAACATGAATTCTAATCATTACTATCTAACACCCATTTATACAGCTGTGGCTGGAGCCTTAATTAATCATTTAATCAATTCACAGCTCCCTAAAACACCAACCCTTTCCCAACATGTCCCTCTTTCCCCATGTTGCTGGTAGTGGCAACGCTGTCTGCGGCAATGCCAAACATGCAGCCAGCAGTGGCAACACTGGCACTGGAGACAGAGGGGCCTCTCTTTCTGGCTCTGGAGACAGCGGGGCCTCTCTCTCTGTGGCTCTGGAGACAGCGGGGCCTCTCTTTCTGGCTCTGGAGACAGCAGGGCCTCTCTCTGTGGTGCTGGAGACAGCGGGGCCTCACTCTGTGGCTCTGGAGACAGCAGGGCCTCTCTCTGTGGCTCTGGAGACAGCGGGGCATCTCTCTGTGGCTCTGGAGACAGCGGGGCATCTCTCTGTGGCTCTGGAGACAGCGGGGCCTCTCTCTGTGGTGCTGGAGACAGCGGGGCATCTCTCTGTGGCTCTGGAGACAGCGGGGCCTCTCTTTCTGGCTCTGGAGACAGCAGGGCCTCTCTCTGTGGTGCTGGAGACAGCGGGGCCTCACTCTGTGGCTCTGGAGACAGCGGGGCCTCTCTCTGTGGTGCTGGAGACAGCAGGGCATCTCTCTGTGGCTCTGGAGACAGCGGGGCCTCTCTTTCTGGCTCTGGAGACAGCAGGGCCTCTCTCTGTGGTGCTGGAGACAGCGGGGCCTCACTCTGTGGCTCTGGAGACAGCGGGGCCTCTCTCTGTGGTGCTGGAGACAGCAGGGCCTCTCTCTGTGGCTCTGGAGACAGCGGGGCCTCTCTTTCTGGCTCTGGAGACAGCAGGGCCTCTCTCTGTGGTGCTGGAGACAGCGGGGCCTCACTCTGTGGCTCTGGAGACAGCGGGGCATCTCTCTGTGGCTCTAGAGACAGCGGGGCCTCTCTCTGTGGCTCTGGAGACAGCGGGGCCTCTCTCTGTGGCTCTGGAGACAGCGGGGCATCTCTCTGTGGCTCTGGAGACAGCGGGGCCTCACTCTGTGGTGCTGGAGACAGCGGGGCCTCTCTCTGTGGCTCTGGAGACAGCGGGGCCTCTCTCTGTGGCTCTGGAGACAGCAGGGCCTCTCTCTGTGGTGCTGGAGACAGCGGGGCCTCACTCTGTGGCTCGGGAGACAGCGGGGCCTCTCTCTGTGGCTCTGGAGACAGCGGGCCTCGCACTGTGGTGCTGGAGACAGCGGGGCCTCACTCTGTGGCTCTGGAGACAGCGGGGCCTCTCTCTGTGGCTCTGGAGACAGCGGGGCATCTCTCTGTGGCTCTGGAGACAGCGGGGCCTCACTCTGTGGTGCTGGAGACAGCGGGGCCTCTCTCTGTGGCTCTGGAGACAGCGGGCCTCGCACTGTGGTGCTGGATACAGCGGGGCTGCACTCTGGCAGTGGTGGCACTGACAGTGGCAATGCTGATAGCAGCGCAGGGCACTCCGGCAATGGCGACCGTGGCTTCTCCCTCTGTGGCTCTGGAGCTAGCACCAGCTTCTTTGCTTGCCTTCGGGGATGGCCGCTCCTCCCCTTAGGAGAGCCTTCAGGTGGAGCCATTCCTCACATGTCTCCACTTCATGCCTTAAAAAAGGCCTCCCTGAAGAGGTGGTCTCCCCATGGGAACTCCACGAAGCAGTGTCCAAAGTCCCCACACAACCCACAAATAGGAGCCCCTTCTGCCTCCAACCGACACAGCTGCTCATCCGCGCTTTCCTTTTGCTCCATTTTTCTTTTCTTTCTTTATTTCTCCTTTTGGTCAGATATATTTCAGATTTCTTGTAAGTAGCGATTTTCTCTGTAGTTTGTTCCCAGACTTTATCTTCACTTGGGTGCATCACTGTAGATTAACTTCCTGTGAATCAGGTATTAGAATCCCAACTGACACTATCTAAATTCCAAAAAAGTGAGTTTAAAATGTCTTGCCAGTATTGGCATTAGCATACATGTCAATAGTCCCTATATGGTTGGGACAGTCCTCTCTCTCTCTCTCTCTCGCTCTCGCTCTCGCTCTCGCTCTCGCTCTCGCTCGCGGCTGCTGACCATCACTGCCTGGCAGGGATTGTGTTCACATGACCAGATCTCATTTTATTGACATGTGTCATATCCAGTCATATTGCAGAAGTGTATTGTTTCCTGACTGCTGCAGCAATATGATTTGATGTGGATGACTTTGATATCGTATATGCCACCTTATTGACCAGTTATTTTGTGTTTTACAGGCCACCCATGATACTGCTGCCAGCATTCCCAATGCATTATTCAGTAGCTATTAGTGTAGATCCCTCTTCTTAGGGGTTAAGGTCAGGGTTTTAGTTTATGGTTCGGGGTAGTGGGGGAGGTTAGGGGTCCATTTTAGGGTTATAAACTGCCCTCCTTTGCTGAAACATTCTGAGCTGATGGAAAAAAATAAAACCTCCAACAGCAGTCTTGATTTACAAAGCTTCTGCTACCGGCTAATAAAATACAGTCAGGAATAAATAATGAGCTGGCGTTATAAGGCAATTTATTACGATTCCATCAAACTCCCAGTCGCATAATAAAAAAGGGCATGCTATTTTTATATAAAAATTATCTTACATATTAATGCATTTCATTTGATAAGTTATTCATTTAGTGGCCTTAAAGAAATCCCCTTGTAGTATATAACGCACCCATGAGGGTCCATTGATCATTAGTTAACAATCAACAGGGCTCCCCAGTAATCAGCTCTGAGGCCTCGCTGTATAATTAGATTAATTAAAAAAATAATAATAATTAACTCCATTGATTGACAAGTTATTCCCCCTTTCATCCCAAACTCTGAAGTTATTCCATTTCTTTTTTCTATTTTTTTATTTTGCTTTATTGGTATTGAATGTTGTCTTATACAGCAGCATAATCAAATAAGCTTAATGCATATTTTATATGTGCCATAGAAAATGTCACAAATCACTTTATATATCTATTTGTGGAGTCCTTATCTAAATCTGAGCTGGTATATTGATTTGTTTCAGAGAAATGCCATTAATTGTGTCCCCCCCCCCCCCCCCCCCCCCGGGTGAGACGTAGTTGTAAGTGACTCTGCAGCTGATGCATAGTTCACACACCCTAGTCTCTGTAAGTCACCTTGGATAAAGGCGTCTGCTAAATAAACTAATAATAATAATAGTATGCTGTAGTCTAAACCAAGCAATGATACTTGCAATCTTAGCAGTGTCTGAGGAAGATCATTTCAACCGATACAGTATTCTGATAATGGGTTTGAAGGAAACTGTCAATGACGCGTAGAAGTTTCAATATCTCAATTAAAATCTGCAGCAGGATAGTTTACTCTTTCTCAAAGTAGTTATGTTTAAGTTATTTACAGTATTCAAACTTTTTTTTATGTAAGTGAATAATAGTCATTAATCGGAAGCTTACTTAACATCAAATAATATACGTTTTTAGCATAAACTACATTTTAATGGTGTTGCTATACACTATTTTATTTATCCCGTGCCAAAAATAAACCTCTTATCTCTGCTCTTAACTAATAGCCTGTATTGGTAAATATCTTTGTATTTTAAGCAAGATAACTGATCATTCTCTACTTGTGTTTACCACCAGCTGAAGAAAGTACTTTATTTATTTTACACGACACAATTTTTCTAACAAACTGCTGCACCACGTTGTTTTGAGCAAATTATAGATCTTAATAATAGAATACTGTGGTATTGTGCAACTTTAGGGTTCTTTTAAAAATTTTAAGTGTCTTTAAAAAAATACATAAAATTGCTATGCCTTTTTTCAGCTTTTTGGTGTAGTAAAATATGAAATGCGAAAGTTCAAATCATTGTGTGAAAGGAAGTGTTTGACAGCGCCTGGATACACAATCATTACACCACAGAAGCACATCGGCTCGGCGTGCAGTACGGGAGTTTTTCTTTTTAATGTGGTGGCGGGAACGCAAAGGGTCTTGTGCAGGTCTAGTTGTTTTAAAATATTTAATATATATATTTAAAAAAAGCTCCCCCTCCATCAGGGCCCCCCTTTGAGGCGTTGGGCCCCGGGGAAATTTCCCCGTCCTCCCTGCCCTCTCGGTGGGCATGCTGCCAACAGACAGGCAGTATTACAAGATTGGCGTTACACACTGTATTATACAAATAACTGAAGATTCACAATGAGCAGTATTCATGACATTGACACACACATTAAACCCTTGTTTGAACTGTTGGAGAATGGTCACAAAAAAAGGAAAAAGAATGAACATTACACTTCTATGAAGCCAAGACCCAGTGGGAACTCTGTCAACTTATTTTTGTCTGAAAATAGTACATGTTTTCAGTTGACCAAGTTGGTCACATAAAAACACCAAATATCAGAAAATAGCTTACATTTACTGGGAAGAAAATAAGTCAAACAGGGCCATTCAATTAGATAGTTAACTACATTACAGAATTGAAACAATTCTCAGCATGTCATTAGTCCCAACAATTCAGATTTTAATTTTCCCTGTAACAGTTACAAGTTTTGACCAATGGGCGGCAAATGCACTATGCAAAATTGTCCTCGGAAGTAATGTCTTTTATTCTGTTGTGAAATGGCTTTGTTGCATGAACTTCAAGGCAATACCAAAAAACGAAACCAATTTACCAAGTGGGACAGGGTAGCGTCACGGCCCAGGCTGGCTTCCGGCAGGAATTAGACCCAGAGACAGAAAGCTGCAGTTTATTAAACACAGAAACAAACAACACACAGCACAAGGGCCAAAATAAAAAAGTATAAACAAAAGAACCATACGCTTGTAGGCTGGGCCTCATCCTTCCCAACCACCACCCACCCAACAACCATTTGCTTCCTTTTTATACATATGGCCATTCCCCAATTAGCACTTGATAACCTAATTGGGGAACGGCCACACCTGTGATTGCTGGCAGGGACAGATTTAAGCCCTTCCCTGCCAACCTTACATTCCCCCCCCACACTATTTACACCCAAGATACAGTACATGCTGTCTTACAGAAGGGCCTGCACTGCTCTGTCAAACTAAATGCGGGCAGCTTTACAAAACAGAAGCCATGATGCGTGTCAATCCTGGAAAAGCAAAATGCGACGAGGAGCTGCGGCATAGAGGCACTGTGTCTGATTCAGGTGAATGTGCTTCTCCTCTGCAGTCACTGAAGTCCAGTTGTGGAGGACACATGACAAACGTGGCTTAGAAGGCAGCAGCCATTCAGATACAGCTTTTTTTTTAAAAAAAATAAAAGATACAATATCAAAAACACTCCTGACGCTTAGTCAGGAAACTGCAGTACATCTACATTGCAACCCATAGTAAAAGCATTGCAAAGTGTAATAAAGTGAAAGCATCGGTAAGCACTGTAATTGCTATTTAACACTTACCATGCCCTGATCATCACGACAAAGCAGTGACACTTCAATGGCAATGCATTGGTTCTGTACATTTTCATATTTTCACAAACCAACAGTATGAACCAATACATACTAGTTATCAAGTACCAAGGTGCCATATCAGTGCTGCCATTTAAGAACCACTTTGCAATGTGTATTCCAAGCAATTCCTGGAATGAATTACATTTCATTATTAAAAGAAAGCTGCCAAGCGAACTACAATTACAATGTAATCCTTTCGAGGCATTATCAGCTCCATGTAAAGCATTAGATACACTCTGTGAGGCTGCCATTGTACTTGGGCTTCCATTATTAATCTATCAATCTGAGATAATGGGCCTTGTTCAGAAAACTCAAATTCCCACTTTAGCTGGTAAAATTATGACAAACTTGACAAAATGTAGACTTCAATATTTCTCAGTGTCATTACACTGTGTATACTTGAGTATTTAAGTTGAGTGTTTCAGTACACACCAAAGGTCAGTGGTATTACACAAGGTAAGAGGGGTCAGTACAAGACTGACCCCTGCAGGGTACATGAGGTAATGCGCGCCAAGGGAAATGTATCGGGTCTTTTGCAGTGGTAAAGATTTGGTGCAGTGTAAGATACTGCATTCCTGCCAAGCCTCATCTCTGCCCAATCTGTGTAGGAACAACTGCTACGTATAGATAGACTTTATTTCAAGAGTGTATGACCAACCTGTTCTCTCTTGCTTTCCATGCTCTTTAAGCCTGATATTAGCTGCTGTGTTGCTGCTACTATTTCATGTATTATGCACTTTCCACTGTATTTAATGTATTATGCTTTATCTATTTATTTTTTACTGCATATGCATGTATTATGCATGTCTCTGTATTTAAAGTATTATGGATTTTCTTATTGTTACTGCATCTTGTAAAGCGCTTTGTGGTGTTGCTCCACTATGACAGGCACTATATAAAACAAAGATTGATAAAACAACAAAAAAGTGCATTTTTATTTTCTTTCTTAGTCACTAATTATAGAAGCACATGATGCATGGAAAACAGAAGGCATATGTCTTGCAGCAACAAAATACAGAATACTGCACCCGGCTGCTGTACTTTCCTAGAAGTCATAATACTGTGAGCTGATTTTGTAGGTTTTCAGAAGCTGCATTACTGGTTAAATGGGAGCATCAAAAAGTAAGAAAAAATTAAAAAGTAAAAGGAAGATTAGATCAGGAAAGCAGCACCCACATTTGAAGCATTTAGCAGCTATTTGACTGCACAGTGTTTAAGAGCTATCAGGACTGAACTGCATGTGTCTGCTGAAACCCAATAGGGAATCCAGTCTCCAAGTTCATTAATCACAGGTGTGCTAGGGGTTCAGCGTGGCTCTCAGGATTATGTTATACATCTAGTGAAATCAGGCCTGGTGGATAATGACAGTACTTATTGTTAAGAGGGACCTTAAAAAGACCTGCCTGAGACTATTGTGATTGAGCTCGAAAGCTGCTTTCTAGTGATTACCAGCACATGGCTATCATAATAGTAAGAGAAGCCACTCACTGTGTATGTGGATATAAGCTAGGCATTCCAATCCAATGAGTCTCACCTCCACTTGTAGGATGACAAGACACAGCCCTATTAATCTGTCCCACGCTACTTTATACATTACATTTTTACATCATAACAGCTTACAGTTAACATGTGAGACAAGGTTGGGTATAGTAAGAAAAATGTAGACTGCTTTTCAAAAGGGACAAAATTAGTTCTTAAATGGAAATTACTGTAACTGTGCTGCCTCTATTTTGCACCCTTTCATAGCGAATATTTCATATTCAATCAGCATTTGGTAACTATCAAAGGAAGCTAACAAACTATCCAAGTTGCTCTCAATTCAATAAGCATTCCAATTCGCAGTTAACCGATTTTTCTATTGGTACCTACACTGGCTTGTATGCCCTAGCTATGAAACTGAGAACAAGCAGGCCCCCTGTGGGAAACAAATATGTATCCTGGTAGTCAGTTCTATTTTCCAGTTCTGTTCATTTAGAAAAGAATGGTTCCTGAGATGATGAAATACTGGTTGTGGTCTGGGGGTGACATCAAAAGCCACCATGAAGGGCTTGGATCCAATACAGGATCTAATCTGAAGTAGCTCAGTATCCTTCCTCTTTAGTTAGGAAAATTAGCGTATAGGAAAATAAATTATAGTGTGGTGTCCAAATCGTGGTTACCTGGAATCTATAACGAGGCACTGACAATTTGTTTTCCCTTTAGTAATGTTTAAACTTCTATTCTCCAAGCATCATGCCAGGAATATGGAATACCAACAAAGCCACTAACATCACACAGAGCATGTCCCAGTGTGGCACACTATGTAAACCTTGGGTAGCCAGGTGAAGTCATTCTGTGGCCTATTGATTTGATCTAAATGTCACTGCATGTTCACAGAAAGTAGAGGGAATGACAGCAATAATTAGTATTGCGGCATCTGTTATCTTCACAATAGAATGACTTGTGGTCTGGCCTTTTCTACAGCACACTCTTCTCCCTTCTTTATGGAGTTGAAAAGTGGAATGATGATTTTACTGTTTCTTTTTTGATTTACAGAATGCTTCACACTTGTTTTGCCAGCAAAGTCATCTGGAGAAGGTGAGCTGAGATGCTGGCACTTCTACACAATTCCACCTGTGCCCTGCGCCTTACAGAATCCAATTTCCAATCACAAAACATTTGTCAAATGTTCTTCTAGCCTGATGAATGCAAACCACTTCTTCTCTGAGTCATAGGATACTGGATAAACCCTCACTTCACATGAACGGGGTGTGGGTAGTGTCATGTGCTGATAACCAAGGAATTATCCAATTTGCTATCAACACGTTGGTTTGCGAAAAGGCATCCAGTACTGTGGCAATGTGCCCCGTCCCTGTGTGCATTTGTATGTTGCGTGCGTGTGTTAATGTTGGTGTATAGATTGGTACACGGGATATAAACGGGTCTGTGTTTCACGTGTATTTAAAGTGTATATTTGTATTTAGGCACGGGATTGCACATCACGCACGTGCATTTAAAATATAATATGTGAACACGGGGTTTCACGTAATGAATTCACGTGCTGGGATTCAAGTGAATAATTAATTAGTAATTGAATCCCAGCACAAACAGTATAAATAGATGCACGTTTAGTCACTCGTAGTGAGGTGTTCGGTGAGTGGAGAACGGGATTGGAGACGGAGGTAAAGAGAATAATAATAATAATAATAATAATAATAATAATAATAATAATAATAATAGGTAAATCTGCTCACCGTGTTTTGTCTGTGTAGTCCGTTTTGTTTGTCTTTTTATTTTGGCGTGTAGTGCCGTGTCCCGTGTTTTTGTGTTTAAAACCTTTTATTTTCTGTTTATTAAATGCTGAGCGCGATCACGCGCCCAGCTTATACCAAACCACATCTCTCTGTTTATTTATTTCCTGCATCTGGTCTGACGCCACCCACTCCGGCCGTCTTTGTGACACGTGGTGTCAGAAGTGGGATCGACAGCGCCTCCAGGACTCAGGCCAGAGCAGGAACCGCAGTTTTGGATTTAAAAAAAATAAAAATAAAAAAATAAAAATGGCAGAAGATGCCATCAAAGTGCGGGACTGGATGCTGGAAAATGCTGGGCTGGAGGCCCAGTCTATACCAGTAGTCATCCAGTTCCTGCAGTTTATGGACAGAGAGCGATGGGAGGCATATGCGAGGGAACAGACCGTAAGCACCTGGGAGGAAGGTGTGGGGTTGGTCCTCAGCTACCTGGAGGCAGTTATAAGTGGAACAGCAGCCCAGGTAGCAGGTCCACCAGCAGAGGAAGAATGCCTGCTGTCCCCGTCTCCACCAGCAGAGGAAGAATGCCTGCTGGTTTTGCCTCCACAGCCCAAGCGGGAGGAGCCTGAGCGTCCACAGCCCAAGCGGGAGGAGCCCGAACATCCTACGCCTGAGTGGGAGGAGCCCGAACATCCTACGCCTGAGTGGGAGGAGCCCGAACGTCCTACGCCTGAGTGGGAGGAGCCCGAACGTCCTACGCCTGAGTGGGGGGAGCCCGAACGTCCACAGCCCAACAGGGAGGAGTCGGTGCGTCCACAGCCCAACAGGGAGGAGTCGGTGCGTCCACAGCCCAACAGGGAGGAGTCGGTGCGTCCACAGCCCAACAGGGAGGAGTCGGGGCGTCCACAGCCCAAAAGGGAGGAGTCGGTGCGTCCACAGCCCAAAAGGGAGGGAAGTCGGGGCTTCCACAGCCCTAGGACCCAAGCTGCCAGCAGAGGGAGAATCCCTGCTGGTTCCACCTCCACCGCAGTGGGAGGACTGCTTGCCCCTCCCACCTCCACCAGCAGAGGGTGAATACCTGCTGGTCCCACCTCCACCAGCAGAGGGTGAATGCCTGCTGGTTCCACCTCCACCGCAGTGGGAGGACTGCTTGCCCCTCCCACCTCCACCAGCAGAGGGTGAATACCTGCTGGTTCCACCTCCACCAGGAGCAGAGGAGCTGGAGCTGCCTCTGCCTCCACCACCGCCAGGAGCAGAGGAGCTGGAGCTGCCTCTGCCTCCACCACCTCCAGGAGCAGAGGAGCAGGAGCTGCCTCTGCCTCCGCCACCACCACCGCAAGGAGCAGAGGAGCAGGAGCTGCCTCTGCCTCCGCCACCACCACCGCAAGGAGCAGAGGAGCAGGAGCTGCCTCTGCCTCCGCCACCACCACCGGAAGGAGCAGAGGAGCAGGAGCTGCCTCTGCCACTTCCAGGAGCAGAGGAGCAGGAGCTGCCTCTGCCTCCACCACCGCCAGAAGCAGAACAGCAGGAGCTGTCTCTGCTTCCCGTACTTCCACCACGGGGAGGATGGTGGCCGGAGCCCCAGAAAGGGGAGCTGTCGGCCACAAAGAAGGGGGAGGAGGTCTGGAGACCACCAACCCCAGCAGCAGTTTCGCTGCCAGAGATCGTGGGGGAGGTCCGGAGACCTGCTCCCACTGCAGCTTCTTCGCTGCCGGCAGTACTGTGGTCGGAGCCCCACCAAGGGGAGCTACCGGCTACGAAGGAAGGGGGTGAGGTCAGGAGACCAGCATCCCCTGCAGCAAGTTCGCTGCAAGCATGGACCAGCAGGCTGTCAGCCGTGCCACTACCGGCAGGGGTGCTGACAGCATTGCCAGCCAAGGGCCCACTGAAGCCTCCCTTCCCAGCCCGAGACTTTGTCCTGGACTGCTGGATTTTTAAGGGGGGAGGTGGCCGTTGAGGCCATGTGTGCTGCGCACAAGGGGGGGTATATGTGGCAATGTGCCCCGTCCCTGTGTGCATTTGTATGTTGCGTGCGTGTGTTAATGTTGGTGTATAGATTGGTACACGGGATATAAACGGGTCTGTGTTTCACGTGTATTTAAAGTGTATATTTGTATTTAGGCAAGGGATTGCACATCACGCACGTGCATTTAAAATATAATATGTGAACACGGGGTTTCACGTAATGAATTCACGTGCTGGGATTCAAGTGAATAATTAATTAGTAATTGAATCCCAGCACAACAGTATAAATAGATGCACGTTTAGTCACTCGTAGTGAGGTGTTCGGTGAGTGGAGAACGGGATTGGAGACGGAGGTAAAGAGAAGAAGAATAATAATAATAATAATAATAATAATAATAATAGGTAAATCTGCTCACCGTGTTTTGTCTGTGTAGTCCGTTTTGTTTGTCTTTTTATTTTGGCGTGTAGTGCCGTGTCCCGTGTTTTTGTGTTTAAAACCTTTTATTTTCTGTTTATTAAATACTGAGCACGATCACGCGCCCAGCTTATACCAAACCACATCTCTCTGTTTATTTATTTCCTGCATCTGGTCTGACGCCACCCACTCCGGCCGTCTTTGTGACAAGTACCCAACATGTTTACCTTACTGTAGTGAAAAAACCATTCTGTTAATCACGGGTAAGACAGTCAGTCAGCCACACGATACATACAACACTGGTCACTGGCTGGAATGTGCTCATGTTTTCTAGCATTTACAACTGGGTTATATTACTGCAACAGAAATCACGCGCTCACACGAAAAAGGTAGACTTTATTTTTAATTACATTTGTTGGCAGTAGGCAGATGAAAATAATATCAAGTAACACTGGAATGCACAAGGTTCATTATAAACATATGGACAGTAATCTATCTAGAGATTTTGCAAAAGGATACAACAAATGCTGTCTACCAGTAATTGGTTGTATTCTGCACCAATGAAAAGGTCACGTTTCACTAAAACATATACATTAACTCTGAGCCTTTTTGGTCAGGATCATTAAGAATAACATAGTAATGTTAATTATATATTAAAAAACAAAAATAATAATAACTTCCATTCTTTGTATTTACTAAAATGTTACATTAATTACTTAAATCAATACAAATATATCCACAAAACTATGGTCATGCAAAGTCACTAGTGATTAAGCATCACAAAAAAGAATAGCATTTGCCAATCAATCTGCACTTTGAATCAGTACTGGAAATAATATATATATATATATATATATATATATATATATATATATATATATATATATATATATATATATATATATATATATATATATATATATATATATTTGGTTTTTTTTAACAACTACAATTTCATTCAATACATAGTGCTCCCATAAGTTTACTTCACAATATAAGCAACGAAATTCAGAGAGTTACATTTACATACATACAAGCAAGTCTGCTAAAGAGAAGATATCAAACCAATTCAATGCATCTTTTCACATCTTAACTACATTCAGTTGGAATTTGACAAACAGGTGCACCCTTCCCCAGTAGGTGCTTCTTTTAAAACAGCATCTCGAAATGGGCAGTCTCACCTACATCAGCTACTTATTGTTACACATTAGCTCTTTATAACTGGCTGTAAACATAACAGTTAACTTAAAAGAAGCTGACATATGGAACAGTTATTTATACCTGTGGGTTTAATAATAATAATAATAATAATAATAATAATAAATCATCCTAAAATAAAACTGTTGCATAAGTCAAGCACAATGCTGCTTCCACTTTGATACACAAAAAAAAAAGAAAAAAGAAACCGTCAGAATGTGGCAATGAATTTGTGTCCACCAATGATCTAGAAATGAGTGAAAAGGCATCCATTTGCAAGCAAAGCCAGTGGTTCACTTTAAAGTGTCCAGACAGGTGAGATGTCCAATCAGAACTGACTTGCACAGCTGGGGTCGCACTGTAACAAACGCACAATGGAAGGGTCGCTCTTGGCACCTTTAATAAACTCCTCAAGAGAAAGTTTACCTGAGAGAGAAAGGAAATAAAAAATAAATAAACATAACTGTAGTTCCTGTGTGTGTCTAAAAACGGTCATAAAATGCTTGGCTGTGGGTTGACATCTATGACAAAAGGGTTAAAAAACCCAAAAAAACAAAGAAAGAGCAAGATGTTTTAACATCAAAACACAACAGTTTGGAACGGGAGTCAAATAGATTTTAAATAAGCTTCGAAATTTACAGTAGAAATCAATTACCATGAAATGTTGCCTTCTCTAAAATGTATTTGATGTGATGGGGCTGAAATGAATCAGTAATTCAATTCTAATTGGTTTAGGTGTGAAAGATCTGCCTCTGGAGTGCAGAGCTTCACCTACCATCATTGTTTGCGTCCATTTGTTGAAAGATCTTGTCTGTGCGCTTCTCTGGAGTGGACTCGTCTTCTGGCATCTTCATCACAGAGGACACCATTTTGTAAATCGCCTTACGGAAGAGAAAAGCTATCTGTTACAAACTTGAAAAACTTAACAGAATGATAAAGACCCTTTGTGAAGTCATTAACAAAAAATCTACAGAAAATTGAAATTACATTCAAGGTTTGAACAGCAAATATTAGCATTAGAAATCCTAGAAATGTTTTCACAGTGCAACATTAGGCAGTTTAATCTTTGGAGACTGATGGCATCAAAATGGAAAGTTATGAGGAGAGGCACATTTCAAATTAGGTGTCGCATTTCTCAAATAACATTTGAGATCGCCTACATTTGGAATGATGATAGAAAAATCCAACTCCTAGCAAGGAGAAATGTTATTGGCCTTCACTTCTGAAGCCTCGTCACGTCCCATCATCACAACTGGCAGGGCTGAGTGCATGAAGCCTTTTCCTATTGCAGTCACTAAATCAGTAAAACACCATGAAATGTAACTTCTCTTCTTCATTATTAGGAAGGAAGGGTTCTGCTAAGAGGCCATTGCCTCTGTCCATTGCTTAGAGGCACCAGGGGCTGGTTTAAAGAGATTTTACAGACAGGTCTCCAGCAAAGGTGATCCTAACCTGATTCATCAGAACGCATACATGGGAAGAACTCTGCAGTGACCCTTTTGGTTGTACGGTGTAATACAAAACATGGTCAATCCATTATTAACTTCTGATTATACTAAAAATGGCTTAAGAAAATGATAATCTATAGTAATACCATTTCTATTTACAACACACTAATTTGGAAATTAACAGAACAGAAACCGTTTTTGTCTGACAGAGACCGCTCGAGCACACCGGTACTTTTATTAAAAACGTTATCGTATTACACTTTGGACACTGGGTTTATGCTTACATTGCAGACTGTTACACAAGAAAACAAACTGCCATTAATCCTATAAATCACACCAAAAAGAAAACTGGTTCTAAATAGATGACTGATCTGTTGTTAGAAAAAGTCTTGCAATATTTGAAAAGTGCATCGAAGCAATATGCTGCTTCGTTTTTCAAGTAATTATTTATATTTGACGTGACATCTGTACGCTTCATGTTTGGGATGCAATTAAGGACTAAAGTGTCAGCATGAAGTGTTTAAAGTGATGTGACTGTAAAAGCTTTTGCTTTTGATACAGTGTTAATTAATCCTGTTGAACACCCCACATTGTTATACTTGTTGAAGCTTTTGGTGCCAATATCATCATGGTAATCAGATACTGGAAGGATTTCCTCTTAGTCTATTAGCACAGATCTGCAGTCCAACAAAGATGAACTTGTTTATGGGTGATTATCATCTGTGGTCTAGTGCTAAGTTTTTTTTTTTCCAGGTTTAAATATATATACTATGTATGTGATCCTTTATGAACATTTTCGGGCCTATTTTCCTAAAACTTTTCTCAGAATTATTACAAGTTAAGGGTAAATGTAGATTTTAAAGTGTCTTTTGTGAAGAAAATAATTTTCTAATCCCTCTCGATGAAGGCTCTACCATGTGGTAGTTGACCTTGACTTTCATTAGAGGCCTCGGGATGCATAACTCCAGTCGCGGTCAAATACCACATGGTAGAGCCTTCATCAATGGACACTGTCCCTTAATTTACATATTCATTCTGTTTATATGTACTGTGTAATATATATATATATATATATATATATATATATATATATATATATATATATATATATATATATATATATATATTAGAGGTCAGCACGGGTAGAAAATCCGGAAGCGGGTACCTGTCATGAAAAATACCGGGATATCTGGGTACTTGCAAATGAATATTCACAAAAACAACTAAAGATCACAGATTAAAAAATAAATTAAAAAAATCACAGTATCTAAAACTGTTTAATGATTAACTGTTACATTACTGTAGCTTGTCTCATTCGCTTTGTTTTGGCTGCATTTTCGTCAGATATATAACGGTTGATTTTATTCTTAATACAAGGGTAGTAAAACGTGACTGACGTGTATCTGGGTAACTGATATCCAGGTGCTGACTGTACTAATAAAAAAAGCCTCTGTTTGAATACAGTTATTAATGTTAAATGCACTGCATGCTGTGTGATTCTTTGCAACATCTACTGCCATATTCCGCATTTGTTGTTTTAAAACATGGCATCCAGCAAAGGAGCATTGTGTGGAATTTCTTTACAAAGCTGTAGAAAACAGATTTTGCCTAGGAGAAATCACAAATATTTCTTATTTAACCCAAAACAAAATAGGTGCACGTTTCATAAGTGTGTGAGTAATGTTTTTCTCATACTGATTTAATTTTGTACTTTGCACCTTACGCATTTTGGAGTGCGTGTGTGTTTTCTTTGTTAATCTACTTCATTAAAATAAAACAAATGTTTCCAGTTTTTAGTCTGTTTTCTGGGGTACACCGCTCACAATACTGTATTTATTTGTTGATTTATTTTTAAATAAAGGCTACTTGTTTGATCTTTTTGGTAAGAAACTATATCTGTGCTATAACTGTAGATAAAGCATTTTGTATTGGAAGCCACGTGGTTACTATTAATGGATCACAGTTATCGCTGACATAAACCCAACAGGATGTTATGTTGTTTTCTTTCCGATTTAGTTCCTCAGAAGAATAGTCGCCACAGTTATTATTATTGAGGTCTACTTACCGCTGTGTGTTATTGTTTTCTGTAAAACATTGATATCCTGTCAGTTAAGAAAATGCTTAATGCAAAGCTTTAAATATCAATGACCATTAAAATGCTTCAGAAAAAAAAAAAAAAAACAAGAGTCCTAAATAAAAGCTGCAGTCCAATGATAACATTAGTGTTCTGCTACATACCCACCAGGGGGCAATCAGCACACCTTCATTTAAAGGGTGATTGCTCACTCAAGTTAGTAGGAAATCCATTCTATTGTTCCATTGTTACCATGAGAAAAGGTCGGCCAAGGTCACCCAAACAATTGCCTTTCACCTATAATGTTTAAAGCTAGTGTAACAAAACAGTCCCACAGATACAAGCAACAAGTTCTGCAGTGGCTGCAGCAAATGGAACAATTCATAAGCATTCCTCACCATGGACACATATAAACAATATTAAATGACAGATAAAGATATGTAAAAACTTGAGTTTGCAGCCATTTCTTTTCACAGAATTAGTCCAGTTATAATTTACTGTAAAGAGGTATAGCATTGTAACTTTTCCAGCATTTCTTCTCTCTCTATCTTTCAGTTTGTTGGAAAAGCCGACAGTAGTTGTACGGGTGGCTGAAGTGAAAGTCGATTTCACCACCACTGAACAAGTAAATAATACTGAATCATAAGTGTTATTCAAATCACGCAAGTACCTTGATGATGTACAAATAACTGGCCTGACCTACCAGTGCTCCATAATGATGTTTGATGAAAGACACTCTGCCTTTGCTCAGTTTAAAGCAACAAGACCTGACAGGGTTTCAACAGGAAGTCTGCTTGCTAGAATGAACAGGCCATGCTGATGAGGCCTAATGAGTTGAAGTGACTTACTGAGGTTACACAGGTGAGTGTGGATTGGAAGTTGCACAATCTTGATAAACTGTCACACTATGCTTTATTTGCATATTTTAATTAGTACTACATTAGCATTCTTCTAAAGTATTTACCGAATCCGACATGTTAGCACTTTGAATAAAATATCTTTCATGAAGGTACAACGCTAAACAAATAATTACTTTGAAACACTTTTGCAGTATTTGCATATGAAATTATATTTAAAAGCCCTGAGTGGAATTAAACTAGCAATAAAAAGGGGTACTTGCCTGTACTATTTCAAGCATTTCTCCCCGACTAATGTACCCGTTCCCATCAAGGTCATACATGCTGAACGCCCACTTCAGCTTCTGCTCCAGTTTCCCCCGAGACGTGACACTGAGTGCAATGATGAACTCCCTGAAGTCTATAGTCCCGTCTCCGTTGGTGTCAAAGGTGCGGAACACGTGCTCTGCAAACTTGGATGCATCTCCGTAAGGGAAGAAGTTTGCATAGATTTTCTTGAACTCTTCAACAGTCAGGTGTCCAGTGGGACAGTCTTTGAGGAAGCCTTTGTACCACTCCTGGAGCTCGTGGTCTGTGAACTCGGTGTTCTCCCGCAGGTCGTGTAGCACCTCTGGGCGCAGTTTACTGTTCTGCTTCCCCATCCTCGCACGCGCTGTCTAGACCTGAAACAAACCAGAAGAAGTCATTAGGAGGACTGCAGCGACAGATGGCATGAAACTGAATTGGTTGTAGCAGGTCATCGGGCAAGAATGAGCAAAAACAGCTTTTAAAAAAGGATCTCAGGATGGGGGAAAAACTATATAAAAGCAATGGGAATAAACATTGACGCATTTTAAAAACACAACACAATCTCCATCTTCAGTGCTGATATGACCTCCCGACCTACACCCACACAACATGTGGAATAGCATTCTTATAATAAATGAATGCAGACGTACTGATGCAGAGACAAAAAAAAACAGAACTGAGCTGTCCATACAAATGAATTTCCATGCTTTAAAAAAGAGCTCACTTCTAAACTCTGTCAATATGCTTATCTTTCCTGTTTTCTAATAATGTTTTTAAAATACAGAATAGCATATTTGCATGTAGCTGGAGTTTTCCAGCAAATCCATGAAAATATAGAGAAGAGCTCACTGACCTCCCCTGGATAATAATTTCCAAATAATTACAGTACATCATTTAGTGACTGCAGACTTAGAACACAATATTTTGGTTGAAAACACTGGAAAGTTCCCATTTTACTATTACTGCTAAATGTACTACCGCTGGCAACAATTTACAGATATGAATAGGAGAGGTTGTATTTCTGTATGTATACCACATTCTGGAAAGTTCCATGGTTACGTGTTTTTTTTTATAACCATGCATGTAAAAAAAGATTGAGTCGATTTTGTTTTCTCCCCAGCATATATCTGAAAGGAAACAGATGAGGGAAAGGAATAGCAACAAACCACAAGCAGACTGGAGGAGCCAGTCCATGACCTTTTAGCTAGCAGCGAGTAAATACAATTCTCTGAGAGATTGGAGTGCCTGAGGCATCGTATGTATTTAATGTTACACAAAGTTTGACGTCCAAGTCGGAAATAACAATACTGGAAAATAAATCCCATATTAAAAGCTGTATTAAAAAACCTTGGAATGTTTCTCCACCAAGGACGAAAGCGTTGCATTTTGCTAACTTCATGGTCGACTTTAAATGGAAAAACTGACTGAGAGGCGCATCTTTTTGAAACGCAGGAAGCCAGAAGGTAAAAAAAAAAAAAAAAATCAGATAGTATTACTATAAGACCTCAGAATCATCATTTTTTAAAGAAAAAATACAGGGGTGTCCTGTAAGCAGGAGTGTCAGAATAAAACAATACTTCTCTTGTGTGTCAAAAAAAGATTAAAGGCATACAGGGGTTAAAGTATGTGTCAATATATACCTATGCAGGTGGCCAGCCTCAATGCCTAGGGCTACAGTAAAACTCTGAGCAGGTTTGTCTGGGCCTCTGCTTGTCAGTGAATAGGGTGAGTTTTCCTATGAAGAAGCAAGAACACCTGCTAAAAGAGGACCAGGCAGCTGCTACTGTGAGAGAAAATCTTCCAAGGAATACCATCTGCAGTCTCAAGTACATCTAACTACACATTGTATTTAAGCACGGGGGAGTAACTTAATCATCAGATATTAAACTGAAATCTGTTGTATTTCACAGCACTGTAATAGTCCCGAGGAGATTCCACTCACTGTGTGTCAATAAGGTAGGTGGGAGGCACACAGGATGGTGGATACATTCACAGAACACGAGGGAAAGTAGGAAGAGTGCACATGCTAGGAACTGCTTTGACACATCCTTTCAGGGACTAACTTCATCTGGTTACAAGTCTGCCCTCATCTCTTTTGCAAAGGGAGCCCTAACACTTCTTGGCCAGTTCTAGAATAAAGGGGAAGTGTAGACCTACAAAACAGTTTTTTTTTTTTATTGCAGTCATTGGGACAGTTTTGAAAACTGGGAAAATATTATGCAACTCAATTTGTATTTATTTTTATTAAAAGGTATTTTATTCCCTTTAATATTCCCTGACAAGTATCGGAAATACACATTACAGGCGTCAGAGAAAGTGTCTGTAATTTCAGAATTAAATGACGAAAAAGCTAAAGCTTCGCAATTTTACAAACCCGTCTATATGTAAAGCAGTGACCCGTCTGGTAATCAGTCCTCCGAGAGCTATAATTAACACTGAAGCAATAGTAGCTCACCAGTTAAATATAAAAATATTGAACCGCCGACAGTGAAATTGCAAGAGCTGCATGTGGAGAGCTTCATTACATCCGTTTTGTATGCTTTGTTAACGCAGAAAGCCTTTCCTTCCTGAATAATTGAATGAGCAGTGTTTTCTTTTATTTATAGCCTGGATAAGCATAACATTATTGATGTGAGTCACAACTGGTTTTCTGCAACAACAAAAAAAACATTACCAACCTAGTTCCAATATAAAAACATGCTGTAATCGTATTATGCTATACAGTAAAAGTGACCCCAATCACCATACCCAGGTCAGTGTATTACATGCAGCTGCCCCTGGGCACAATACTAGAGTGCTTTTTTTCATTCAGTAACAGGACAGCAAGAGCATGGCCTCCCATTTCTTAATACAAAAGACAGTAGATCCAACTGCCTCTCTAAATGTTTCAAGAGAATGCTGAACAATATATTTTTAATAATCAAATCTTTATACTTTATAATATGCTACAGAACATACATCAGTTTTGATATATTTATTATTCTAACGTCATATATAAATAAACCCGGGAATTACTTTCTTTTTTTTTAAACTTCAGGGACATTCGCCAAGAGATTTTTGTCTGCTAACATTGCAGTGTATACAGTTCATGATTGAAATGAGTGGCGTATTGAGGGAACAGAAAACTAGCATTGTTGCAGGAGGACCAGCGATCTGGATACACACTGTGATCCTTAGGAGATTTTATTTTCTCATGGTGCACGCTCACAAGCAAATGTTACAAAATGTATTGCCTAGTTGATTTATGACCCATGAAGTGTCATTAAAAATGTCAAAAGTGTCGGCAATACGTTTAAAAATATAACACTGCGATACGGACAACACGGGACACAGCAAAGGTAATTTAATGCATTTCTTGTAAACTTTGCCGGGTGTTCTGTAGCATTTTAAGACTCACTACTGTGTTGCTCTAAAACACAACAAAGAACCATGTACAATTTCAAAAAGGCTTCCTGAAAAATTTAATTAAACAAGTTTTCTTACGCCTCTATTAATTACGTTGGTTTGAAAAAAAAAAATTTAAAACAATTGCATGAATGGAATATTTAATCCCTGTGCGCATGCATACAAATTATTGCAATATTTCACTGTCTGGAACAACTACTCCATTACATCAGTACAAACATAACTTAGCACCTCCACATATTACAAAGCAACATATTTTTTGATGATTTGGAATATCTAGAATCTGTGGAAGGAGGTAAAATTCCAAAAGAAACATCGAATGCGTCATCCAGCAAAATATTCCAACACAGGTGGACCGATATAAAAAAATGGAAAGCTGCATACACAGATCATTTAAGGCAGTCACCTGCAATGACAACACAGAGCATCAGGAAGGCAGATAGATGCACAAGATCTTCTTGATTAGAAATAATTCAGTAATGGGAAATGCATGTAGTGGTGTTTTTATATTTACACAATATTTTGCATTTTGAAATCCGCACAGTTGCAGAATATTGATACACCTGGGTTAACTGTGGTGGATACCCTTTCAGTGCAGTTTTATATTTTCCACTGCGAGTATTATTGGTCATTTTTACTATGCCTTGGTGCTGAATGTTGCTTTTGTCTATGTAGTTTGCGAGCACTTTTGAAACCTTAATAACAATTTAAATGGTATTGACCCAGCATGGCTAGTCCCACAGTTTAGTACATTATCAGAAATGTTAGACACAGAACCATGACTCCAAAATACAAAGGGTAATGACGGTGGGAGGTTGGGTGGGTGGGGGACGGAAGGCAAGGATGCCTTGAGCGAAGCAGAGAGGCTTCAGAAACTGTTCATCACAAACCCTTTCTTTTCCTAGTTTTTTATCCACTGGACCTTCTAAAATACACAACACTGTGTTGTCCATTATCTGTTGATTATATAAATATGTGTATATATACACACACATACACACACACAAAAAGCTTTCATTTCTGTTCCAGTTCTGCTCTTTCAAATAGTTACTATGTACAGTTACTGCATAACTCATCTTGAGACACTGCATACAATCTGTATGACAGCTGCTTTATGATTCACTGGGTAATACCGGGCACAAATCAAAACACCCCAGCCATCCTCTCTCTGTCTGCCTGCTGTTTAATCTGACAACAAACACACAAGCATTTCACTCTAGTTTTCATCCAAAATGTTCGTTTCAAGCTTTTAAGCAGTGATTCTGTCTGACTTTTGAACATTTAACAATGTTAGCAAAAAAAAAAAAAATTTAAAACAATAATACCAGAGACAGAGAGGATTACCAGATGTTAGACTGTTTTTATTTTTTTGGCAGCAATAAGACAGAGCCAAATCCAAATATAGGGATATTACTTACAGCTTCTGGTGGGTCTCAGACAGTATACCAGAGAGTACAGCTCATTTAGCAAACACATGTTGGTGTCCTTGACCTTACCAGTGTAATTCAATCAGTGTTTTATTGGTTAAATCAAACACTAAAATAATAATGTTGGCAAGAAATTATGCATAATACGGTATTAACCACTTATGCTTACGAAAAAACTAGAAACGTCCATAAATTCAACAAATATGACAAGAGAGTGATCTTTTTCTAGGAAAAAAAAAACATTATTTTGCTGTGCAGCTCGTTTTTTCTGGGCATTGGTAGCATCATACAGACAAAGGAGCTAGCATCATATTGGGGGGCAGTACAGATGGAACAGCAACAAGAATCACCCCTCACCTTGCTGGAGGGTCATCCTCACTTGGGCAGGGTTGAGGCACAAGTATAGCGAGTGGAGACTCCTGTGTGGTCTCTGGTATACCAAGTACTGGTATATTCATCACATTTTATATTCCCTCTCTTTTTAATGTATGTAAGACTGCATGTAATCAATACACTGTCTGCATGGCCTGCTGTCCAAGAATGAAGTTGAGTTTCATTTTCAGCCTCTGCACAGCTGGAGCAGGTTAAAGAAGAAGTAGTGGTGGTCTGACAAATACAGCGTTACATATCCCCACGTGTTGTTACACCTGTTTTAATAACGTAGCTGTAATTTTTCTTTTCATAGGTAACATTCTGACAATGTTTTACAGTTATAACTTTAAACTCTGTTTCAAAACTGTATTCAAAATGGCCGCTCTAGTGCACTGGGATCTGTTCTCTAAATCACTGCAGGAAGAGTGATTTAAAATAAAGAAATAAATAAAAACATAACAAGTGCTCTAGCTTTTCTGTTCCGTACCACATCATGGATTGTTATTGCTGTGTTATCAGTGGGTAATAATCCTCACACTATCATCACTGCACTAGAGCAGCCATTTTGAGAAGAGCTTTGAAACAGAGTTTAAAGCTATAAGTGTAAAAAGTTGAGAATCTGTTCTGGTGGTATTTCACTTCATCTGCCCATAGTACTGAAATTATATGAAACTTTCATATTTGTCATGGATTTCAATCTATCAAAAAAAAATAAAAGATGTAGATGATTTTATTAATATACAATAAAATTCCACAAGATAAAAAATATTGGATTAAACATGGCACCAAAACTACGAAATAAAGACATGTAAATTAGACTGACTTTGCAAAGCACTTGGAGCCAGCAGAATCAGAAATATGAATATGCATTATATTAATAATATAAACATTAAACAACTCTTAAACATATGAATGGTAAAATTACTTTTTTATGTATTCATTTTTATAAAAGGGACATTCTTCAGTATTGCTATTTTTTCCAAAAGGACATTCAGAGAGTGTTTCTTAATCATATTTTATTTTTTTTATTTTTTGAACCGGCATTTGGCAATGCCTATGTGTGTGTGGAAGTTGCTCATACCAGATAAGATAGTAATACTATGTAGAGGAAATTAAATTAGATAACCGAATGACAACACTGTAATCGGATAATGTATGTGGAAATCAATGTAATAATGAAATTACAACACTGTAATCGGATAATGTATGTGGAAATCAATGTAATAATGAAATTACAACACTGTAATCGGATAATGTGCGGAGAAATCAATGTAATAATGAAATTACAACACTGTAATCGGATAATGTATGTGGAAATCAATGTAATAATGAAATTACAACACTGTAATCGGATAATGTGCGGAGAAATCAATGTAATAATGAAATTACAACACTGTAATCGGATAATGTATGTGGAAATCAATGTAATAATGAAATTACAACACTGTAATCGGATAATGTGTGGGGAAATCAATGTAATAATGAAGCTACAACACTGTAATCGGATAATGTGCGGAGAAATCAATGTAATAATGAAGCTACAACACTGTAATCGGATAATGTATGTGGAAATCAATGTAATAATGAAGCTACAACACTGTAATCGGATAATGTATGTGGAAATCAATGTAATAATGAAATTACAACACTGTAATCGGATAATGTGTGGGGAAATCAATGTAATAATGAAGCTACAACACTGTAATCGGATAATGTATGTGGAAATCAATGTAATAATGAAGCTACAACACTGTAATCGGATAATGTATGTGGAAATCAATGTAATAATGAAGCTACAACACTGTAATCGGATAATGTGTGGGGAAATCAATGTAATAATGAAATTCATGCAAAAGTAAAATATAAAAGATGACTAATATTAAATCAAGTCTGCTTGTTTAAAATGTTTAGTTCAAAAACAGTAAACAAGTGTTTGAACAATATAGTAAACAATATTTATTATATTAAACTTAGACTTGCAGCGTTAATATACAAATTAGTTGCTTGCAAACCGCAATGCCTATGTGTGTGTGGAAGTTGCTCATACCAGATAAGATAGTAATACTATGTAGAGGAAATTAAATTAGATAACCGAATGACAACACTGTAATCGGATAATGTATGTGGAAATCAATGTAATAATGAAATTACAACACTGTAATCGGATAATGTATGTGGAAATCAATGTAATAATGAAATTACAACACTGTAATCGGATAATGTGCGGAGAAATCAATGTAATAATGAAATTACAACACTGTAATCGGATAATGTATGTGGAAATCAATGTAATAATGAAATTACAACACTGTAATCGGATAATGTGCGGAGAAATCAATGTAATAATGAAATTACAACACTGTAATCGGATAATGTATGTGGAAATCAATGTAATAATGAAATTACAACACTGTAATCGGATAATGTGTGGGGAAATCAATGTAATAATGAAGCTACAACACTGTAATCGGATAATGTGTGGGGAAATCAATGTAATAATGAAATTCATGCAAAAGTAAAATATAAAAGATGACTAATATTAAATCAAGTCTGCTTGTTTAAAATGTTTAGTTCAAAAACAGTAAACAAGTGTTTGAACAATATAGTAAACAATATTTATTATATTAAACTTAGACTTGCAGCGTTAATATACAAATTAGTTGCTTGCAAAGCTCATTAGATAGTCCTGACACTTCCTCCTATTTCATTTGTTTGTATTTGTCCCTGGAAAGGTTACAATGTGCTAATACAGTATATTCTCTATCTCTGAAGACTGATTCCTATTTCTCTTACTATAATGCAAACCTCTACATCTGGCATGTTTACCATGGAGCCTCTTTGTTCTTTTGGAAACTATATGTATATCTAAAAGCTCTCGCTTTTGTCATAGTCCTCCACTGACTTTGACCCAAAGGTCTTTTCAAATACACATTAAAAAAAAAAACAGACTACAGCTGTCCCCCTATCTGATATATCAGAATCAATGTACACATCCATAGCATTTATTAACTGTCTATATAAAAGCCCTCCTAGATGCACGCATTTTTGACATCCGGATATATAGCAACAACTAGCTAACCTTACATCTGAAATAACTTTTTTTATGGGCTTTAATGTTAAACTAAAATGTGGTTTATGTTCATAAAACTTGAACAATGTTAGCTGTATAAAATGCAATATAGTAAAGTAATAACAAACTAACAAAATATGTCCTATACAAGTTTAAAGCAAGGCAGCTGTGGAGTTGAAACACTGAATAAATAAACAACACACCCGCAGGGTGATTATTATCAAAAATAACCTTTGAAACGACTAACAATGTGAATCTCTGTCCTCAAAGACATAAACGGTTGCTGGTCATATACATAACTGCGCTGTTTGAACTGTAACCACAATAGCTAAAACAGGATGCACAAGATCAGCTCATCTGGGCAGACACATGGCAAATGACATTTAATAGAGAATGTGTAAAGTACTGCACGCAGACAATAAAAATGTGCATTATAAATATCATATGGGAGATACTGAAATTGAAGAAGGAATCTATGAAAAAGACCTAGGAGTTTATGTTGACTCAGAAATGTAGACAATGTGGGGAAGCTATGAAAATGGCCAACAAAATGCTCGGCTATATTGTGAGAAGTGTTGAATTTAAATCAAGGGAAGTAATGTTAAAACTCTACAATGCATTAGTAAGACCTCACCTAGAATACTGTGTTCAGTTCTGGTCACCTCGCTACAAAAAGGATATTGCTGCTCTAGAAAGAGTGCAAAGAAGAGCAACCAGAATTATCCCGGGTTTAAAAGGCATGTCGTATGCAGACAGGCTAAAATAATTGAATCTATTCAGTCTTGAACAAAGAAGACTATGCTGTGATCTGATTCAAACATTCAAAATCCTAAAAGGTATAGACAATGTCGACTCTGGGGACTTTTTTGACCTGAAAAAAGAAACAAGGACCAGGGGTCACAAATGGAGATTAGATAAAGGGGCATTCAGAACAGAAAATAGGAGGCACTTTTTTACACAGAGAATTGTGAGGGTATGGAACCAACTCCCCAGTAATGTTGTTGAAGCTGACACCCTGGGATCCTTCAAGAAGCTGCTTGATGAGATCAATAAGCAACTAACAACCAAACGAGCAAGATGGGCTGAATGGCCTCCTCTCGTTTGTAAACTTTCTTATGTTCTTATGTTCTTATAAATACAGAATTACATGCAGGCTACAATCTTGCATGACTGCTGACTGCAAAACCAGAGAATATTTATAAAACACTCAAACAGTGTGAGTAAAACAAAAGTGTATTGGGATAAGACTAATCAGGTTCTGTTTTATTTTATTCTCATATAGTGTTAAACAACACTGAGGTTTCCAACAGTACTACAATTTTAAAAAAGGGATGCTTATATATTTAGAGTCAGACTTCATAATTGATTTTAGCTCGGAATTGGGAAGGAAGTCCAGCTTGCATGTTTACTGCAGCCTGTCAATGGAGTTGAAGACATTTCTATCAGCACTGCGAGGCAGTCGACTGAACGGCTGGAGCCAGACCACTTTACTGAAGAATTAAAAACATGTTGTTTCTGGAAAGCAATTAGAGTGTGAGAGGCCCAATAAATAAATAAAAAATGTCACTTATAATACGTTTTTTTGTGTGCATTTCTTTATTCGTTAGTTTGAGTATTTTCACAATGGCTTGGAATGCAATATTCTCTATGCTCTTTCTCTTTTTTACTTTAAGGTTAAAATAGATTGCAAGCGTCCACATCACACCGAGTAGCCTTGCCTCGTATGCTCATATTTCTGTCATGCTGTAAGATTTACTGACTTGGTTTTTCTTATGATGAATTGTCTGAGCCTACAGCAAAATTAATTAAATGTATGTATGTATGTATGTATGTATGTATGTATGTATGTGTGTGTGTGTGTATGTATGTATGATCACATTTTTAAATGTCTCCATGTAGGGTTGGATGGACTATACAGAAGATTGGCTAAAGAACACTTTTTAAAAAGTTAAAGCCAACCTCCACTACAAAACACAGGATAATTGATCATTTGTACAGTAGTCCTACAACCTAGAGATGCTATAATATCAGATGTTTTCTTTTAGCAAATACATTTCTAAGGGTCTCTAGTGCACGATCACTGTACAGTACAGTATATTGAGCTGTTGGTCAGCTTCAACAGAAACATAACCTCAAGTGGGATAGATTGTGAGATCTAATTAAAAAAAAAAATTACAAAAATAGACAGACATACTGCAAAACCAAATAGATAATGGACAAACTATAAAAGAGAGACAAACCATGAGACACAAAGCTGAATAAAACAACAAGCTTGCCCTGTAATTTCTTTAGGAAAGGCTAGGCTGACACCCAGTGCAATAGAACAAAACACTTTTAACACATTTTTTCAACTCAGCATTTCTAACACCATTCGTTTATAACCAAGTGAGCCAGCTCTAAATTTTTTCTTTTAAAAATCCCAAATATCCATATCGAGAAACCCACGTTTGCATATAATAGTGATCGTTTTATATCATTTAAAAAAAAAAAAAAAAGACTGCTTATCTAACACGATACATTCTGCACTTGCATAATTAAATCCACCAAAGGGCAACTACCTGCTCTTTCAGGCATGATCACAGACAGGGCATCCCTTTTGTAAACAAGCCTAATGAGGAGACCAATTAAAAAAAAACTGACAGACACATACCAGAATTAATTTTAATTAGCTGAAATTGAATGTAATGGGGCACAAATATTACAGGGTATGGAAAAAATTACTGATATTACAGGAGAGCAACCTGCCACGTGAAATCCAGTTTTTAGAATAAACAGTTCACTGATTGCATGTTGCTTAGACACTTTTTTGATGTGTAAGAAACCATTAATTAATAATTTCGAAGCATAGATTGAATTAACACCTTCTTTCTGTCTCCTCACCTGAGAACCATCCAATGCTCAACCCCCCACAAGACTTTTAAGGGCAGCTGGCCTTGATGACAAGACAGATCAACATGTTCTGCATCAGATCATGGCTCTAGTCCTGGCTGGGATTCAGGGAAAAGAGAGAAAACAGAAACACAGACTGCAGATTCTACTCTACCAATCACAGGGGTCTCTGAAAGTGCTGTTCACTGTAGAGCGTGCAGTTTCTCAGTCAGGGTCTTCCTTCCCCCAGAGCAGTCAGGAAAGCAAGCAAGCAAGGATCTCCTGGCCCTGGCCGGAATAGGAGACCACAGACATGGCAAAATACATTTCAAAAGCAAAACGCAACTATAAAGATGTGTCAGGTTGATAAATAAATATACGGGTCATTCCATGCCAACTCAACCAGTGCCGTTGCCCGTCCATCTCAGATTTTCCTAAAAAAATTCACCTGGGGGTTTTCAGACACGCTGTGTTCAGAAATGATAGCCAATTTTTTTTTTTATTTTAATTTCCCCTTCGATCTGTCACCTTGCAAAGGTCAACCTAAAGTGAGAAAGGGACCTTGACCAGAAAAATCACCCAAGGTGCAATTTAGATTCTACCATCATGTGTAGCACCTCGTTCTACTCACATTGAATAGGGCTTTTCAAAACAAAATATTAGCAGCACCCTACTCACTTCTGGCAAATTGCAAGGCGAGATTATTGTATCAGTCTTTCTTAATTATACTGTTAATTACAAATTTAATTCAGCTCTCCCTGGCTGCCTGCTTACCAAAAAAAAAGCAATAGCCATTAACAGTGCTATTGCCGTGATTACGGAAATCGTGACTGGAAATGGAATGTATTACTATATATTTACACAGCTTCAGTTCCTAGCAGATTTCCAACCACAGCCACAGAATGGCACCAAGTACGTCTCTCTCATGAAATATGAATTACACATTATCAGAATGATCTATGCATAAGTAAAGTGCAGGTAAAGCTAATGCATTAATGCTATTTGCATTTGTTGTAATGTTCAGTACCTTAAGAACTATAGACATGATGTAGGATTGCTTTAACACTGTGGAAGCCAGGATTTCATTTCACTTACAAACACCATGTGCTTTTAATGCAGCAACAATTCTGAACAGGTTCTAGAGAGTTCAGACTTTGTAACATGGTGTCTTGTGTTTTTGTGTGATATGACAAGATCAGAAACATCTAGATTTTTTAATACAGAAAATGTAGATTTATTTTAATATGTGTAAAAAAAAAAAAAGAAAAAAGTTTATTAAACTCTTAGCTAAAATATATGAGCTAAAATATATTCAATGGTAGAATTTAAGCAGAAGTTATTGCAGTTTGAAAAACACTCAACTTTTATATACATAAACCTCTGTTAACTACTGTTCCCATATTGGTTTCCCTAATAAAAATAGCAGGCATTGCTACAGACTCATTCAAACATGTTTACTGTAGAAAAACAGCCCAGGACAACCTCAATGGACTCCACTGATGACACAACTAGGAGTGTTTCACTCAAAGCAACTGTGTTAAATTAAACCATGTTATAAGAATTAAGGCTTTGTCACACATAAAACTAATTTGTGTATATATAAAAAAAAACAAAAAAAACAACAGCATTTCTGCACTGGTGTTAGAACATAAGACATGTGGTATAGCAATGTCATTACCTTGACAAATGTTGTGTGCCAGCAGTCTGTGATAGATTGCCTTCAAAAGAGCGTACAGCTTCGTTTTGTTTTTTTAAGAAGCAGAAAAAGAGAGAACATATACCAGTAGCGGTAATTTATATCAGACGGATTACCAGATTAAGATGGATGAATGTGTTTGAGTACAAAGCAAAACAGAATTTGAAAGCGTATTCTACATAGCACCAAGTCTAACAGGGATACACCACAAGTAAGGAGGTTTAATATTCAACAGAAATCGCATCCTGGCTATTTTAAGTAGAATAATTTTAACTCCAATACCTTTGTGTTATTGAAGTATGATTTGAAATAGAAAAGATTTGTCTCAG
This sequence comes from Acipenser ruthenus, assembly GCF_902713425.1. Taxonomy (NCBI): domain Eukaryota; kingdom Metazoa; phylum Chordata; class Actinopteri; order Acipenseriformes; family Acipenseridae; genus Acipenser; species Acipenser ruthenus. Next base: position 74,045,682 of record NC_081194.1, read on the forward strand.
TTTTTTTTTTTTTTTTTTTTTAAACAGAGGCTCCCAGGAAATCAGATAACTGTCAGTGTTATTCCCAGCAGTAATTCAAGCCTCATCTCCTGCTTATGATGTACCTAGGTCATTCAAATTAAACCATGATTTGATTAGTTTAGAGACATTTATCTTTAAACCAACGACAACTGGTATTAGAGGATATAAAGCTTCGCTTTGTGCCTCAAAGCCAACCACAGTCGTATGTTAATGCAACACAACCCACGCCCTGTCGTGTGTTATCCCTTACTTACAGCATGGATGGGATTAAAATTCCCCATCTATGTTAAACTCGTGCAGAATGTCTGTCTGTTTTGGCCACCGTGCCGTTTTCTTCTGCAAAGTGTTTTGTTTGTTCAAACAGTTTATTTCTAATAAATCTGCGTGGCAGCACCTTCACTCACCACACTGTGTCCTGTGTTCCCTGGTCTGATGTCACCCACAAAGCCATCACTGTTACAAGCCCCCATTAGCTTTATCTTGCATGTGGATTGCGAGATTTCCCACAAAAATACCTATCTATCTATCTATCTATCTATCTATCTATCTACATATATATATATATATAAGCATATGAAAGAAAAGGTTTTTTTTTTTTAAATGTACACAAAATGCTTAAAAGATTAAAAAATATTTTGTTTTCAGGACATTTCGGGCAAAAGCCCTTCTTCAGCTGTTTAAAAAGAAAAGCAAACACAGTGCAGTAAACTTGTTATTCAAAAATTGTAATTATACAAAAATTCTGTGGATGATGTCATGATTATTAGAATAGAATGTTCATTCCCAGAGGTTCCAAAGTTCCCAGTTTGAAGATAAACTCTTGTTCATTTTGTTTCAGAGCAACATTTGTTCCATAGCACTGATTGATCACACAGACTGTGATGTCTTCAGCAGTGTGATTATCACTGTTGAAGTGATGGGCTACTGGAAATGCAGTGGTGATAATACGAATGCTTCTTAAGTGTTCTACAAACCGGTCTGCTAAACGCCTTTTAGTTTCCCCAATATACAATTTGTTGCATTTCTTGCAGATAGTGCAGTAGACTATTCCTTTAGAGGTACATGTAAAATGTTCATGAATGTTGAATGAAGATTTAATGCCTCTAATCTCTATTATTTCAGAATGAATGTATTTACAGGTATTACATTGTGGTCTATTTCATGGATATGTGCCTTTCAAAGGTTCCCCAGAAGGATGAATAGCACTGTGTACCACATATTCTCTTATATTCTTGTCTCTTCTATATGACATCAAGGGGGGAGTCTTGAAAATAGGCGCTGTAGATAGGTCTTGTTGTAAAACTGTAAAGTTTCTTTACACAGTTGTCTGTTTCTTTCTGTTGGTAGGGTGGTAAGTGAGGACCAGAGGGATTCTATCATCTGTGTGTTATATATTGTTATTATATAAAGCATTTTTTCTATTTATATTTGAAATGTGGGATTTAGCATTAGTGATGATCTTGGCCGGAAAGCCACAATTTCCAAAAAACACACACATTTCCTCACTTTTGACAAAGAAATCTTGATTGTCGCTGCAAATACGTCTGAGTCTTAACAGTTGTGAATAGGGAATCGAGTCACGGCAAGCCTTAGGGTGTGAGGAGTCATACTGCAGATATGAATGAGAATCAGTTGGTTTGTAGTACACAGTGGTGTTAGTGGTGGAATTCAAAACAGTGATGGAAATGTCTAAGAAAGTTATACTATTGCCAGTTTCTGATATGTTCCATGTGAAATCCAGGGCTGGGTGGACATTTGTTACTGACTGAATGAACTGTTTTAAATCCTCATTAGAGCTGGTGGAAATTCCAATGATGTCATCAATGTACCTAAGATATAGTTTAGGTGTGTTTCCATTGTATTGCTGTAAAAATCCCACAAAAAGGCAAGCATATGATGGTCCCATTTTAGTGCCCATGCTAACACCCCATACTTGAGTGTAAAAATGACCATCAAAGGAAAAACAATTCAATGTGAGCACAAGTTCAGCCAGTCTCAGAGGGATATCTGCTGGAGGTTCTTTCACTATCCATTCATCAAGAAAGTGTTTTATTACAATTAACCCTTCATTAGTTGGTATAACAGTGTAGAGGCTTGTAATATCCATTGTAAAAAGAATAATATTATCACAAGGATGCTATTCTTTGAAATTATCCAATTGTTTTAGAAAATGTATAGTCTTTAACATAGGAGGGCAGTGAATCAACAAGGGTTTGTTGGACAGGAACAGGCTGATACAGTTGGGCGGCCTGGATTGTTTGGTTTGTGGATTTTTGGAAGTAAGTAAAAACGATTGCAACAGGGGCTTTCCACTATAAGATTACATGAAGATGTGGGTAACAAATTGTTTGAGATAGCATCATTCATAGTGGAAATGACAGTGGCCTGAAATGAGTGAGATCTTTGCAGTTCTTAGTGTAGAAATTAGTGTCAGAAAGTTGTATTTTGTATAGAGGCCTTTACTCCAGACAGCTACTGCTCCTTCTTTGTCAGCAGGTTTTATTACAATGTCATTTTGGTTCTGTATGTTCCGCAGTGCAATGTGTTCCTCTTTAGATAAGTTATGCTGTTTCATAGGCTGGTTAAAATTTTCTTGTTGAATTTCTCTTTCACATTTGTTGATGAAAAAAAACTAGTGCCTAAAATTCACTTGAAGGGGGTGTCTAGGTTGATTTAGTTTGTTTGTATTGATGAAAAATATGCCAGAAATGTTCTGAAAATAAAACATTTTTTAATCTTTTAAACCTTTTTTGTACATTTTTTTAAAATCTTTTCTGTTTATAATCCAGCAATGGAATGTGAAACAATGTAATTGGTCGAGTAAGGTCCTAGCTGTCCGTATATATTGGATGGATATGGACAGTTGGAGCCTTGTCACATATTCTAAATCACTGTGCTGCCACATAGAATTTAAAGTACTGGTAGCCATCTTGTTCATAGTTACACATGTACAGTAAAGCTATATGAGTGGCAAATTACCAGCAAAAAAATCCCAAAAGTAGTAAGCAGATGTGCCGATTTAGACGAAGAACAATGAAATGAACTGGAAGATAGCGAAACAGGAAGAAATACCAAAAAAAACCCCAAAAAACAATTGTCTATCAGGACTGGCTGAAACAAAACACAAAATTGTCTCAACTGTGGATAATGCACATCTTATGAAAATCTTTCTGTGGAAATGTAAGAAATTCCCAAGGAGAAGAATATAACATTTCAAGCTACATTCGTCTCCGAGCTGGATAAACCGCTGTCTAAATGAAAACAAAACTGGGGAATCTGTCAATATACACTCACCCCGACTTTGTCACTTCAAATAATGTCTTTTTAGCAGTTTGTAAACTACAGAAAAACACAAAAAGACACATCTGCACATTATCCACCCCATTCTGATACAGACCTTAAAACATTATTGAAATCTGAGACGGCACTGAATTTATTTTTACCCACTCCCCCTCTGTTCTGGTCAAACACAGCGTCTTGCACTGAGATGAAAAAAAAAAAAGAATTCAGTGCCGTCTCAACTCAATGGCAATGTACAATTCAACCCATATCAAAAATAAACATTTACTTAGTTTTGCATGTTTCAATTAAATTCATTTAGTTCAGAGTTATAAATGGGACTACTTTATTGGCGTAAGGATATTTAATAAAAAAAACAAATATTTGACGTATACGGACACCCTGTCGGGCCTTATTGCATACACATACATACATACACAGTAACAGTACATAATGGATAAGAGGTTCCAGCTTCCCATTCTGAGGCTATTTCTAGCCTTTTTCCTGTTGATAACGGACCTGTGTTGATCACTTAATTCTTTGTAAACAATACGTGTGGAAAAATGTATTTTTTGACAATGACAAGAGAATCATAGTGGTTTAAAAACATTGTGTGGTTTAATGAATGTGATCTCCATCATTTTTTATTGCCAGGGGCTAGAAAACATTGGGGGACATGTATCAAGATCGACCGACGCAGCGCTAAATTGGAGCTCTGCCGCGGCACAAATTTTACGCCATCCAGAATGTATTAACTGGCCCACAATTAATGTGGCACGGTGTAAACTGACACATTTAAATGCGAAAATTACGCTGTGCCGGTGTAACCCTAAAAATGGGCTAAATTTTTAATTGCTCAACTCTGTCTCTGTTTCAAATGTGGATAATTTACCAACACATCAGATATACAGCTCCTCACAGTACAGCCGCTCTGCACTGAGATCACACCCACAGAAAGGCTGTCATGTTTTCCACTTGGTCTGATATAAAAGACCACTCACCTCTTTTATGAACAGATCTGCTTGTATTAGTGCATGTTTGGATGAAGAAAAACACAGCCTTCCAGTATGTGCTTCACATATTGCAGCCCTCTTTTTTTATTTCTGTTATACTTATGTACAGTTATAAATTATGTTACACCATGCTAACATGGGCTTTGTGCAAGCCTCAGGTTATCAAAGATGCTAGTGTTGTAATTAGGTTTCCCTCCATCACATCAGCTTGTGAAATCTGAACACTGCTGTTGTATTTTTAGTACTCCTGAACCAAGCAAATCTCTTTTTTACAGTGTAAAGCAGAAATGATAATCATAAACAATAATAAAAATTGAACTTTTTTGCTGAATTAAATACAAACACAAGAACAAATAATACTGTAGTAGGAAATTACCTAAGAATATTGTCAGTCAAGTATTTAATTTTGTTGCGTCACATTCAATTCTCCCTTTATACACAGTATTTATTTTGTGCGTCACAGCTTTTGAGTTTGGTCAGTACTGTATGTGACTACTTTTCTCAGATATCGTGTTGTCAGGGCTAAATAGCAGGGAAATCTGAAAGAAAACACATAGTTCAGTACTTGCTTACAGCCCTCTGTTTAACCTTGGCAGCCTTGTAGACATTGTGAAACCTAAACCTATAATGACAAAAATCGTTATACATTTTTACTACAGATTTTTACTTTTAGGAGGCCTGTCTAGGGAATCCCTGTACCAACATAACTGTCAGAGATAGCAAGTTATTACTGTATAGTTACAGAAATGCCAGTCTTTTCATTGTAGGTCCCTTTAGACCCAATTAATTTGGTCTATTTTTTTTCCTGCTCCCTCATTGTCTGAACGTAGCAAACAAAACTTACAGTTTTGTGATATGAGCATTTAAAGTATTATAAATTCATGAATGTCAGTTTTACGTATTTTTTTTAGCTCCCAGTCTACCTTGTTGCCCTCTGCAACTGAAAGGATTGCTCTTGTTCCTCTGCAGCTGAACTTCTGATGTGTAAAACAGCTGAGTAACTTGACATGAAACGCCTACCTTTTATACTGAGACAGACAGAAGCCTTTCATTACAGACTGCAAGATTGCTTTTGATGGTCTTGATCAATTCAGTTCAATGCACGACCTACTGGCAAAGGTGATAACACAAAGTAGATGTTAAACCACAACCCTGCAACTGCTCAACTTTTTAACACCCCCACTCAATAGGGCAGTACTTTTTATTAAACTATTTATAGCTCATCAGGTAGAAAGATTCAAGAAACATATTTTTAAGTTTCATTTAAAAGCAGTTACCTCATATCGAACACTGTTTTCACAACTATATTTAGCCTAAGTTTAATTAAAATGATAGAAAGTAACAATGAAGCAATTGGAAGTCTGCTGTTTTAGTACAGTCTTAGCCTAGTATATTCAATATCAGTAATGGGTAATCTCTTGATGCTTACACTGCACTGTACCATTAGGTTGTTGTGTATCATAAGGAATCATCATAAAAAAATGCACTAGCAACAACCTCTGGAAGAAAATGCAGCAAAAGAGATATTGATTATTTTAAAAAAATATTTTCCTATTTAAACTCTGGTCTTCCCATGCAAAATATGTTTCTGTTCTCCAATGAGCTACATGGGCACTTTTCTGGTCAAAACAGCTTGCTGACTACATGCATCGAGTGCTCACGTTACGATACGTGTTAACTGACACCTTTTAGATGTCACATCTTCCTATGGAAGTCATTATTCCCCATCATTCACGACTCCAAAAACAATAATCACGGTTTAAAACTTGATGATTCGCTTCAGACTGAGCACATCTTTGTACTCCAGCAGTGTTTGCCACTCCTTAAAGATGTACAATACACTGCTAGTCCTTGGTTGCTGAGCTACAGTCTGGAACAGAGACACTACAACGAGTCAGACTCCCACTGTCAAGCGGCTATTTACAGCTTCTACTCTCTTTGCTTCTCCTCTTGCGGTCCATCACAAAACATGCCACATCATTGTTCAACTCCAGCGCCAAATTTGAGCCAGGTTCCAAATACATGGTATTCTAAGGCAGTGGTTCTCAAACTTTTTGGGCCGCGCCCCCCTTCCTCTTGTCTGTGGTACTTGATGCCACCCCCACCCCTCCAACACACACACACACACACACACACACACACACACACACACACGCATATGTACATACACTGCTAAAAAAAAAAATCCAACATGCCTGCGGCTTCTCTGTCACTGCTGGTTTTTTTTGTTTTTTGGGGTTTTTTTTTGTTTTTTTGCACGAACCAGCCACCGATCCATCATAATAAGAGCAAATTTAACGCTGCAAATTACAGTTTACTGATTGCGACCAACGCTTACTACATAGTCAGCTGATAAACCACATACATTACCAGATGGCAGCGGACTTCATCCACAAATATGCAAGCTTAAAAGGCACCAGTCAGATGCACAGCACCATCTACAAACATTGACATGCCTGGAGGTGTCAGCAGAAAGATTTGTTGTAAGTTAATTCTGCACATACCATATAACGGGAAATTTTGGCTGGTGTTAAATTGGGCAGATTTGCTACATTTGGGGATTTTTTTCAAAGCACGTTCACAAAAAAGGTTTGCATTTATACTTTTAATTCCAAAAACATTTAAATAAATGTTTACTTAATTAAATATGTCTGCTAAAACAGTATTTACAGTAACTCGTTATAGCATCTACAGTGTAACTGCAGCAACTTGGAGAACAACAAAGAAGGCCTTCTAATCAGTTACAGTATTTATCATTCTTATATGGCCCTTAATTTTAAGAACCAGTAAGCTTTTATGATAAGCATTTGATATCTCTCAGTTTTAAAACTATGGTTCACATCATAACATAGTGGAACGATCACAGTACTACCATTCAGTAATTGTAGGGCAGTATTGCCACGTGTGAAACCTTTAACAATAAAGCCAAAACAAAAATGCTTTTATTTGCTTCGAAATCATTTCAAACTGGTTAATAGACTAGTAAGCACTGGCAATATCAGCTCACTTTTATACGGTGCAAAATGTTTTAACTTTGTGATACCTGCACGATGCTTGCATTAATAGACGTGTCTACAGCTTATCAACAATAACAATCAACCATTTTGTTACAGACTTTCAACAAGTCTGACACAAACAATTTTGGCTGTTACTTAATTAAACCCTTGTAAAAAAAAAAACACACACACACACACAAAAATGCTTAACACAAAATTGGCTTCAACACTGCCATTCTCATATCCACTTTGATATCTGACACATTATTTCTCTTGTCCGGCTCTTTTTTAGTTTAATCTGTTCTGTATACCAGTCTGACACAGGACGGGATTGCTACGAGTCCTGTATGCAACCCTCTGATTGGTGGAAGTATTATTGGCGATCCAATCAAAATAGTCAATAAAGCTCAAATAAAGTATCTGCCCGTTATACGGTATATCCTAGGTTAAGATGTGAGCTGTAATTTAAAAAAAAAAAAGTAAATTAAACGCCCCCCCCCCCCCCCCCAGTTTGAGAACCACTGTTCTAAGGTACACTGTACACAGTACATACACATTCAATCAATCTATATTTTCACAATACATCACCGCAAATCACTTTACATGTGAAAATTATTAAATTAAGTATCAATTAGCAATAAAAAATGTACAACCAAATGTACCTTGATTGGGCAGGATTTAACTACAACTAAAATATTAAATCCCATTATCTGTGGGTTACAAGGCCAAAAGGTACAGTGATACCTTCTAAAAGCTTAACTAAGTATAGAATATCCTCTACTAAATGGTAAGCTCAGAGAACCGGTGTAGAGCATTACTGGATTAAAGTCTCAGTGTCAAGGAACTTCAGACAACAACACATAACCTTGAAGCAATGTAACTGGCATCAATATTAATAGCATTTTTTTTTTTTTCATTGCACCGTGAACCCTATATCATTACTTTAACTCTACTTAGATATTACTTAGGTAGACATCTATTAGGGGTGTGCAAAAACATGTTACTCATACTTGCTGTTGTCTTTAAGAAGTATTTAAAAATCGGCAGGTATTTTATTTTCATTTTTCAGTTTACAGCAGTAAAAAATGTCAGCGCCCCAGATGAGAGAAAAATATTCTCACAAATCGGCTTTTAAAAAACTCAATGCAGAAGTTAATTGCCATTGATTGGTACTCAACTGTAAACAGGAGTGAGGATAGCTTTTCTGGTTTTGAAATCAACACGCGAATGAATGGATTTATTGAAAGACAATTCTGAGTACGAGTAATGGGTTTTTGCACATCTCTAACCTCTACTTTAATAACTACAGACAATCACAGTGCCAAACTCTTGTGGGTTTACAAAGTTGCATACAAGGATGACTAACAATTGTTTTGGCCACTTCTCATCAGGATAGATAATGTCAAACTTCAGCAGATTTCATTTCAGATTTCATTACATGGAAGATCATTTCTTGACCCTTTTTCCGAGTAGCCTACTGACAATAAACAAACACAAGTAGTTATTTCTTATTCGCTGTCAACAGCCAGTCTGAACATAGCCTAATACAATGCATTACTTAAAGATGGTTTCAATGACACAGTGCCTGATTCTACTGCAGCACACCCTCAGATTGTAATCTTATTTTTTCTTTCCATATAATGAAAATATACACTGACCTTCTCTCTGGGCTCTTTCTTACAAACGTATAACAGACAACTCTAATGCTAATATTCTCTCAGGTTATTAAGTGAAGCAAATGCCAATTTCTTAAACAAAAACTAGAAATTTGAGAACAAAAACAGAGCATCCACTGGGTTGTAATCAAAGGGGAATGTCATATCTTTGAAATTCGGATAAGGACTGAGATCAAACTTGGACAGATGACCTACCCTAGGTGCCAGTAGCTGAACTGGGGTTTGAATCCAGGATTCCCACTATAGATGCCTAATAAGGAGATGTTAATTTCAATAAATCCACTACAGCCCCTGCTGTGAAGCAGGCAGTCAGGCATGATGCATGGTCAAGAGCAAATCAATGACATAAGATTACACAGATACTTTCTCTGTCACTGGATTAACTCACTACAGGGTACAGCTGTGACACTACCAAATAGGCTTCAAGTGGAATAGCTTTAACAATTACACGGATATTCTCCAACTACACTAAGTACATGCAAGATTGATGGTACTTACAGAACAAAAAGAAAAAAGCAAAGCACGATTTTAAGTTCAGTTCTCTCTCATGATAAATATGAAGACAGTATCAGACACATCGGCCACGTTCCCAAACTGGAGGGTGACGACCCTGTGCATTTTCTAAAATGTGTATAAATTGTAAATATTGTGTTGTGTTTTATCTTCCTGGTTTTTGCCACTCAAGACATATGAGAATGTGGCAGGAATGGGGATTGACCAATAATGACTTTACTGATCAGCCTGCTACTGTAGGTAGGTGAATATAAAATAGAATGCAGAAAGCATGTGTGTCTTTCAAATAGTGCTGGAACGAGCGTGGAGTTTTCAAACAAATACTCAGATATTCCTTCATTTTGAATTAGCTGGAAAACAAGAGATACATTTGTACCATATTAAAGGAAGAAAAAAAATCTTGGGAGTAAAACAAACCCAATTTCAGACGTCATTTAAGCATTGGTTTCCCAGGCATGGTATCTTTTTGCTACACAATAATAAATTCTGCTAAAGCAATGAATATGAACATGGCCTTTTTTCCACCAAATATATTTCAAGCAGTGTTTGTTTGAATATTCAAATGATTGTCCCGGCACTACTGACAAAACTGCATGAGATCCACATAGTGAATGGGAGACATTCTTTGTCTCTTACTAAATATGAAGAATCACTATGAAGTACAACATATATTTTAAAAAAAAAATGCTCAGCATCAGTTTTTCAGTCTGGCATGATTTTCACTTTGCAACTGCTCAAAATTACATTTTAGGAAATAATTCTGTGTTAAATGTGATGTGTCAGGGCTCCCGAGCGGCACATCTGGTAAATGCAATCCACATGGAGTGCAGGATGCGCCCTATAGCCTGGAGGTCGCCGGTTCGAGTCCAGGCTATTCCACAGTTCATACTTCCCTTTTTTGATTTGCATCTACACATAAATCTAACAGCAACCATAAACCTTACTCAAAACTTTCAACCTAAATGTAACCTTCCATCAGATTGCAAAACAGATATTCTCTGTACAACAGATGGTAGTCAGTCTGAGATTTTAGTACCAGTCGAAGCGACAATTTGCATTTCATGCACACTCCTTATATAATTGGCAATTAGCAATAGAAAAAAAATCCCTTTGCATAAAAAAGTGGAAAATACTATAATATAATTTTTATTGTATTTTATTTTTTACAGCTGGAGGGGAGGACTTGACTATAAATATGTAGAGGAACAGGCAGTACAGCATCTGAAAGCACACATTATTAGCGCACACCATGTATAACAGTGTAAAAAAAAAACAAGACTGCACAACTTTTTCCACCTCTGATCTGAAGGCCAGTGGTGCTTGTTTGTAGCACAAGATCAAATCAATTGAACATCAATGCACAGCCCACAATTGTAATAGGAATTTGGGCTGCATTACAAAGGCTGGCTGATCTTACATGCAGGGAAACAACGTACCGTAGATTCACTCCTGATGCACTGAACAGTGAGTCAAATGGAAAACCACTTAGCTGGTGAGTGTCAGGATGTGTGGGGGGGAGGGGGGGGGACAACTTCAAAGCAGGAACTATGACATATTAATAGGAGGATTTATTGGCCATTTCTTCCAACATCCTCTTCCAAGTCTGCTGGAAAAAATAGTTCATGCCAAGAATAAACATGGGATGCAAGACAATGTCCTGGTACCGTAATCATAGGAAATAGCCGTACACCATTGCAAAGCGCACTACAATGCATTTCACGCACTTTTTGTCAATCCTCATTGTTTGGATCTCGTTATGTGCCATTCACATAGATTTAAATAACAAAAGCACTGCTTATACTGTAGTAATCGCTCTTACTAATCCACCAATCGACTGTTTTCACCACATTACCTTGCCATTCACATAGATTTTAATTTAAAAAAAGGCAGCACCTGACTTTATTAAAAGCTTGCCAGATCGATCAATCAGCTGTTTGCACCTCGTTACTGAGCGATTACCCCTGCACTGTACCTTGGCTATTTAATCCCTGTACGCAGTGTCGGGTTTACAGTTTGAAAAAACAGCACTGACTAATAGCAAGCAAGCAAGGGTGGAAAGATAAATGCGATGAGCATCAGCACAAATAAAATGTCTCTGTTAGATGCTGTGCGCTTGCTAAAGCATGCTTGAAACTCTGTCCTTCAGCAAATAATTAAACATTGCTTCAAAAAAGCTGTTTTTTCTGTAGTTGAGTAGGAGTGCTGACGAAAATACAACCGAAACTGAAACTCTGACAACACCAGAGGGGATGTCAGAGGAAGAATTTTCAGCTGTGTCACCTTGGCGACCAGGACACTCTGCCTGAAACAGACACCCATGACGTTAAGCGTGCGTGTTGCGCTTTTAACACTGTGGCGTGCTATGCAGCAGCATCCGAATATAGCCGAATTGGGATTTTTTAGAAAACACTGACAAAGCTTGCAAAAAAAGACCAGATGCAAATGCAAATCACAGAGTTCTTCGCTGGAAACAATTTGCAGTAATGTAGTCTACCTGTACTGTACATTTCTGCACTTGCATTACTTTTTTGCATTTTTTATTATATTCATCGGTTTTAATAAAAAAATGTTATTAGTGTAATGAGTGTCTTAATAAAGATTTTTAACCATATACACGCTTGTTTGTTTTGTTTACTGTACTGGTGATTGGGGGACATTTTGAATGTCAGGTTATTGTGTGGAAGTTTATACCATCCATCGCTTACTGCGGGTGAATCACGTTAACACAAACGTGCCCGTTCTAAGTGGTGGCGACTGTAATTATATATATATATATATATATATATATATATATATATATATATATAGAAAATCCGGAACTGGGTACCCGCCGTGAAAAATACCCAGGTACCCGCATCTTTTTCACGTAAAAAAAGAAAAAAAATCACATATATTAATGTTTTAAGTGCATGATGCATATTTAAATACTATACAGTACACATACATTTAGTCCCTTCAGATCTGTAGACTTGTGTAACCTTTTTCAGTACTGGAAACATCGAAATAATAATAATAATAATAATAATAATAATAATAATAATAATAAATACAGTTATCAATGTTAACTGCGCATCATGTTGCGGGATTCTTTGCAACATATATTGGCCATATTCCGCTGTTGTTATTGTTGTTAACATGGCTGTTATGTTCAGTTTTAAAACTAATGCAGTAGTACTGCACCGCTGTTATGTTATGGACTGTCGCAATAGCAACCGTAAATTGAGCCAGCTTGGTTTTGACGGCAGTCACAAAAGACACATGTGCGTCTGTTTGGTTGTAACAATAAAGTGCTGTTCCTGATCACTAAATTCTGTCTTGTGAATACATAACAATGGCATCAAAGCAAAGCATTGGGTGGAATTTCTTTACCAAGCAGGAGAAAATTAAATTTGCAAACTCTGCCAAGGAAATATTTCATTCAAAGGAGGAACTTACTTAATGTGCTCCACATTATTTTATTTTTATTATATTTATTTGCTTATTTATTTTTTAATAAAAGGCTACTTATTTTATCTTTTTGGTAAGAAACTAGATCTAAGCATTCCATATTGGAAGCCAGACGGTTATTATTACTGGATCACAGAGTTATCACTGACATAAACCCAACAGGATGTTGTTATGTTGTTTTCTTTTCGATTTAGTTCCTGAGAAGAATAGTCGCCGCTGATATTATTATTGAGGTGTACCTGCCGCTCACTTTGTGTTATTGTTTTCTGTAAAACGTTGATATCCTGTCAGTTAAAGGCTTAATGCAAAAGCTTGTTTTAACATTGTCTTTATTACGCCGGCCAGAGACGCATGCTTACAACTGTATTGTCATATTTTCTACATTTTCTTTAAATTCTCAAATTAATAAATCGAACCCCCCCCCCCCCCCACACACACACACATACACACACATCAAATGAATGTGTGACTTGTCAATTATACATCAATTTTAGTATGAGGTATAGTAATTGACTCATCTTACTAGACCCACTTTTCTTTGCTTTTTCTACTGATCCCTCCTATGTGTCACCTATGAGTTATCTATGTTATTATTACCATAACTGAATGCAGTCAGAATAGTTTAAAATACAGTCATTTGGCATCACAGATTTTAATTAGGTTGACTAGAGGACCTTACCTTCTTCCAAAAGCCTATGTTTTATCCTACTGATTAAATTATTAATTTAAAGTATCTTTTTTAAAAGGCAGACAGGCACCGCGATAAAATTATTCTACCAAAACAACATATTAAACCCTACTTGAGCCTAGGATGTCTGTGTTATTTCAGGATTTTATTACTCTTAAATTGGGCTTGGGATATCCTAATCACATTGCTACTACGTCACAGGCACATTTAGATTGCAGACAGCTCTAGGCTAGCCTTGGAAAACACATCTGTGAGACACAGCACTGCTGTAGTTAAATGTTCAATAAAGCACCCCCTTACATACTACATACAGTAACAATCTATACTGCATCACTGACACAGCAATCAGAATTCACTTTTCCTCGGCACTTGGTGGGTGCCCTGTAATGTGGAATCCTGGTGTTAGGATACGTTTTAAACTTGCTATTGTTTCGTGGACTACTGGATTTCATCTGGAAAATGCATTTGACCCTATGCTGAAAACTGAACTCAAATAGGTTGTCAAAAGTTTCCTTTCCAAGGGCATGCAGCATCAACCTCATATATCAACCTCACAGTGTTAGCAGCTAATGACAGCAGGTGTCAAACTTCAGGAGGTCCTCCAGTTAATGCACAATGGGGAACAACAGCACAGAAGTGAACACAACAAAATGATCACCCCTCCTTTACAAATCCGCCAGAAGATTAGGTTTTTAATGACCACATCTCCAAACCTCTAAGGTTGTTTCTCAATTTACATTCCCCGGCAGAGTACATCACCATGAATGAATATATTAAACATGCAGCATTTACACTAATAACTTCTTCTTTTTAATGCAAATCCGCCCGCTCTATTCCCATGGAGCAGAATAGGATACTCAGTGGAGAGAATGTTCAAATGTTAATGCACCAGAGGTCTTAGAAGATTATAGAAAGGAAACCAAAAGAAAAGAAAAAAAACTTTTTCAATATAATGAGCAGAAGTGTGTGTGTAAACCAGCTGGGTGGGCTGTTCTAAAGTCCATGGCACACTTTTCCACGGTCGCAGAATCACGGAATTGGCATTTTGGGAATGGAATTCTGCTTTACAACGGTACCTTTAAAAAAAAAAAAAACTGTGCAAACAGTCTTTTACTGCTGTTATTCTACTATAAAAAAAATAATGGATTGCTTTGAAAACTACACTACCCAGAAGCCCAGCGATGATGCTTGTATAAAACGTTTTTGTATGTTTATTTGGATCATTGGATAACGAGAAAACAGGTGGTTTTGTGGGCGTTACGCTGATGGACTGTCTGTCTCTGTTGCGGCGTTGCCTGTGTGCTGTGTGGGTCAAGTTGTTTAAAAAAGCGACTAGCTGTTTTGTGAGAGTTCTATTCTGTGGAATTATTTTTGGAGTTGTATATACAGAAAAAGTGAAAAGTACCTGAAAAAAAATGATCGTCAACCCCTCGATTAAAAAAAACTTAATTGAATTTATGTATTCTTTTATTTAGTTATTAATTTCCCTCCTCCTCCCCCTCCTCTGATCTCTCTATCTCTGTTCCTCTGGAATCTACCACACTCTCTCCCTCTTCCTCCGCTAAGAACCTTGGAGTCACCCTGGACCCCTGCCTCTCTTATTCCCAGCACATCTCCACTCTGGCACGCACTTGTAGATTCTTCCTGAGCAACATCCGAAGAATCCGACCCTTCCTCACCAACTATGCTACCCAGCTCCTGGTCCAGGCCCTGGTACTCTCCCGCCTAGACTACTGCAACTCCCTCCTGGCTGGCCTCCCTGCGTCCGCCACCCGTCCGCTCCAGCTCATCCAGAACTCCGCTGCCCGCCTGGTGTTCTCTCTGCCTCGCTTCGCCCACGCTACTCCACTACTCCGCTCGCTCCACTGGCTCCTGATCACCGCTCGCATCCAGTTCAAGACTCTTGTACTAGCCTACAGATGCCTTGACCAGACTGCACCCAGCTACCTCCAGACCCTCATCTCTCCCTACACCCCCACTCGATCTCTCCGCTCCGCTTGCACTAGAAGACTGGCTCTACCACCGCTACGCTCCCCTGCCTCCAGAGCCCACTCCTTCTCCACCCTTGCTCCGCAGTGGTGGAATGACCTTCCTACAGATGTCAGGACTGCCCAGTCCCTGACCACATTCCGGCGCCTCCTTGAGACTCACCTCTTCAAACAGCACCTGTAGAACTCCTCTGTTTGTATCCTGGGACACTATCACCCTTCATTTAAATGTGCTTTATTTTGCTCTTATCTGCCCCCTATTTTACTGCATTTAATCCTGTACTTCAGAATACTGTAATCTGCCAAGTGTTTAACCTGTAGTATTTTTGTACTTAATCATATCCTGATGTAACTTTCACTATTTAATCATATCCTGATGTAACTATCACTATTATCTACTGTATTATTGAATTGTGGTTTGTCACACTTGAACAAAAATTATTGTATTTCTTGCTCTTATTGTATTACTTGTATTGTAACACTTGAATGCATTTGTATTTGCTTGCGATTGTAAGTCGCCCTGGATAAGGGCGTCTGCTAAGAAATAAATAATAATAATAATAATAATTGCAAATCCGTCACTCCTTCACCCGCTCAACACAAGGAAATGGCACGATGGTTGAGGTGAAACCTTTAGTTTTATAACTTATTATTTCTAATTTATCATTAACTCCTTAATAACACTATGTACTTATGTGATTTTTAGTTTTTCTCACTCGTGTTGCTATAAGATGGCTCTCTCTACTCTAGCTACTGTAGTAAGATCAGAAAATGGTGAAAATTGTAGATTCAACAATGGTGGACCAATAAATACTTATTTATTTTACCAACTGTACCGAACACAAAGCCAATGTGTTTATTGTGCAATGAATGTGTGTCAGTAGTTAAGGAATACAATATGAAAAGGCATTTTTAACCAAACAAGGAGGTTTGGGAAATACGTATCCAGAGGGCACAGTAGTTAGAAGCTCAAAAGTAGAAGCGCTGATCTCTTCTTAACAGTTATACTATTAATATGCAACATACATTTTAAAATGTTTGTAATGATACTCCATTACATTCTCACACTATTATTATTATTAAAGTGCTTTTCATATGGTGAAATATGTAAGTCTTGTTCAATGTATGAACGTTAAGTTATGTAATATTTATTATTGCTTAAAAATGTGCAGAGTAAAATACTCTGGTCCACCTACTCCTAACCTTTTTCCAATCTGGACCCCTTAAATTAAAAAAACTAGTTGAAGAGCCCTGCTCTAACTAAGGCAACTCTATCTGTCCAGGGTATAGGAGAAACACATGCAAGCAGTTTTACAGCAAGTACAGCATAAACCAGTCTCGTTGTTGCAGATGAAACTACAGATGGAGAGATAAGTGTCCCGAACATTGTATTTAATTTGTAATTTTATGAAAATTGTTTATTTTTGTAATAATACCCCTCGTATTTGACTAGGCTGTATATTGTAATGCCAGCAATAAGCTGTTTTTCAAAACACCTTTATTTGTTGACTGACATACTGTACATTGTTACTAGTGGATTGTTTTAAGAAAGATTTTTCCTGAAAACTACAGTATCTCAGGGACTTAAATAATAAAAAAATAAATTCAATAGATTTTTATTGTCAAAATGTTATTTATGTTCAAATTACATTGTTAATTCTTAATAAATTGGTAAAAACGGAATTGGTCATTTTGAAAAAAGGAATTTGCCATTCCCAAGAATGGAAAATCAGGAGCCCTACTTCTATTCAGAAAGGCCGGAACCCTGAAAACACTATATCATAAAGACCTGTGTTGAAGAGCTGGAACTGTGGAAGACAGGGGGATCTCAGTCCGGAACCCTGAAAACACTATATCATAAAGACCTGTGTTGAAGAGCTGGAACTGTGGAAGACAGGGGGATCTCAGTCCGGAACCCTGAAAACACTATATCATAAAGACCTGTGTTGAAGAGCTGGAACTGTGGAAGACAGGGGGATCTCAGTCCGGAACCCCGAAAACACTATATCATAAAGACCTATGTTGAAGAGCTGGAACTGTGGAAGACAGGGGGATCTCAGTCCGGAACCCTGAAAACACTATATCATAAAGACCTATGTTGAAGAGCTGGAACTGTGGAAGACAGGGGGATCTCAGTTGCCTTTTTGTTTTTGTTGTTGTTGTTGTTGTTTTGTTAAAAATTGTTTTCCGGTACATTGGAAAATGATTTACCAGCACTCTTCACTGGCAACTGTATTAATTAATTAATAAATAAATTAATAAATAAATAAATAAATAAATAAAAATTGCACCCATATAAAATCCATTTTTATTTGAATTTGTAAACCTGTATTGGATTGCAGTCATACAAATACCAAGGAATGACCCTGGAAAAGTACAGTGTTGACACTGACACTGACAGAATGCATTTACACATGTTTAAATTGTGAACCAGTATGTGGATAAAACCAGAAAAAAAAAACATCAAACTCGTGGGGAGATGGTATTTCATTATCAAATATGCTCCATTTTGCACCTTCGTTTTATTCAACAAGTAGCCTTTTCTTTTGTTTCCAAAATGAAGGCTTGTGACAGAGATCAAATGATTCTTCGTGTTAGATTTCCCTACCGACCTGTAAGGGCACTGTGTACTGGATGGCTCAACATCCACCATCACCGGGACCAAGTCCAAGACCTCCTAGACCGCCGAACACAATGGGCAACCTTGCCCCCCCTCCATGGAGATCAAGGTTGGGCCCCAGCTGGGGTAGAGTTGTTGCCCCTGCCCTGTTGCCATACCAGCAACGGGACAGATATTTAACCTCTGCTCCCTCCTTCCTCCCTACCTGTTTTAGATCCCACCACCTGGGATACCAGGTCAAGTTATGCCCATCTGCAATGGAGGGTAACGTGGCGACATACAATTTGGCATCCGAAGCAGGTAAGCAAAGGAAAAATGATCAGGAGGGGCCTTGTATTGTTAATGTGATTTTGGGAAATGTGAAAACCCATGCATTAGTGGACACAGGGTGTGGGCAGACCTTAATTATTATTATTATTATTATTATTTATTTCTTAGCAGACGCCCTTATCCAGGGCGACTTACAATCGCAAGCAAATACAAATACATTCAAGTGTTACAATATAAGTCATACAATAAGAACAAGAAATACAATAATTCTCAAGTGTGACAAACCACAATTCAATAATACAGCAGATAATAGTGATAGTTACATCAGGATATGATTAAGTACAAAATACTACAGATTAAACACTTGGGAGATTACAATATTCTGAGGTACAGGATTAAATGCAGTAAAATAGGGGGCAGATAAGAGCAAAATAAAGCATATTTAAATGAAGGGTGATAGTGTCCCAGGATACAACAGAGGAGTTCTACAGGTGCTGTTTGAAGAGGTGAGTCTTAAGGAGGCGCCGGAATGTGGTCAGGGACTGGGCAGTCCTGACATCTGTAGGAAGGTCGTTCCACCACTGCGGAGCAAGGGTGGAGAAGGAGCGGGCTCGGGAGGCAGGGGAGCGTAGCGGAGGTAGAGCCAGTCTTCTAGTGCAGGCGGAGCGGAGAGGTCGAGTGGGGGTGTAGGGAGAGATGAGGGTCTGGAGGTAGCTGGGTGCAGTCTGATCAAGGCATCTGTAGGCCAGTACAAGAGTCTTGAACTGGATGCGAGCGGTGATCGGGAGCCAGTGGAGCGAGCGGAGTAGTGGAGTAGCGTGGGCGAAGCGAGGTAGAGAGAACACCAGGCGAGCAGCAGAGTTCTGGATGAGCTGGAGCGGACGGGTGGCGGACGCAGGGAGGCCAGCCAGGAGGGAGTTGCAGTAGTCTAGGCGGGAGAGTACCAGGGCCTGGACCAGGAGCTGGGTAATTAACCCTTTGCGGTCCATTGTCGGACCTAGTCCGACATTGCAATTATTCCTATCTGGTCCATTGTCGGACCCTGTCCGACATCATCAAAAAAACACAAAAAACGGGTTTCTAGTCGTTTTTTCTCCGGAAAAAGCCGAGAAATCCATTCAATGGCCGAGTGGGAGCAACAGGAGCCGAGACAAGCCGATTTAAAAAAAAAAAAAAAGGCGTATCTCATGATTAGTCATACCTGCCCCTGGCGTCCCATATGGGCGGTCATAAGGAAACAAGCTGGCTGATACTGCATCAGCGCACAGAGACTATCACAGACATTTTCAGAGCTTTTTTGAGATGTTATAGTAATAAAATAATGACTTGGATTGTATTATTGAGGAGTTTGGTGATAAAACGAGTGATCAGGAGATGATTGATCGGTGTGTACGACTATTATTATTATTATTATTATTTATTTCTTAGCATATGTGAAAGCAATAGTGAATGAAAGGGTGGGGCGGCGCTGGAGATGCCTAGTGAGTGCTTTGTTGATATGCAGGGCCATTTAAACCCGGTTGACTGTGAAAAAAAAACACTTTTAAACAGTGCGTCTAAAATTAACTGCGCGCGTGAAAATAAATTGGACCTGACGCGCCTGACACGCACTTAATAAATGGACTGCAAAGGGTTAAGGCAGCTCTCTTGGTGGCTATCTCCTGTATTCATGGAGACATGGCGACATACCCCATAGGACTGATAAAACGTCACCTAGTAGTTGGGGTGGCAGAAAGGCTACCACAACCAGTAATTCTGGGCCGAGACTGGCCAAACTATAATCGACAGCACACGTAAACGTGACAAGAAAAGAAAGGGAAATAATTGGTGATATTTTCCCCCCTTTTTCATCCAAGAAAAACACATAAAGACAGACGGATAGGAAAATGGGAGGGAACATTAATGAGACAAGGCTGGGGTCTGGTGGGAGACTGCTCCAATGGTAACAAACACCAGCCAAAGGGGGTCGAAATGCAGTGTGACCGAGAGGGCGAGGTTACTGGGCCATCTAGGGCCATCTACTCCAGCCCCTCTCAATATACCGGACATGTGGCCCTCAATCATGGACATAGTGTGGGGCCAACACAACAACCCCTCAATAGTGCACACTTGGGGACAGGTCCGGTCTATTGAAGGTAAGGATGCTGAAGGTGGTGGGGCGCTAGTATTTCCACACTTCATTATTAAGGGGCAATTATTGTATAGGGTAAACCTTGCCATGGACACATAAGGTCATGAGGCTGGCACATAATATCCCTTTTGCGGGGGACCTCGGAGCCGATAAAACAAGGGAATGAGTATTGGCTCGATTTTATTAGGTAGGGCTTTATAATGAAGTGATGAAATATGTAGCCACATACCCAGGCTACCAGAGAGTAGTGCTGAGTCAAGATTTGGTCAGTCGTTTGGCCCAGGACAACCTCAAATCAGCTCAGCACTGGGAACAACAGCATTAAAATCAAAATGCGACCAGGAGACAAAGTAATGCTGCTGCTTCCCTCATCAGAATCGAAACTATGAGCTAAATAGCAGGGGCCATATGAAGTGATTCGGGCTATAGGAAAGGTGAATTATGAAATTAGACAGCCCGATTGCCATAACGAAAGAGAAATTTAGCATGTAAATTTATTAAAACCCTGGCAGGCAAGGCAGCCTTATTTATAGCCCCAGGCAAAGTAGAGAATGATTTAGGCCCTAGTCTAGAGTCCTCTAGCACTAAAGACATTTCAATGGGGGAACAGTTACTTCCTGATCAGCAACGAGAGCTGTGTAAGTTAATTGAGGAGTTCAATTATGTTTTTTTTTTCTGACTTGCCCGGTAGAATAAACCTTGTTGAATATGCCATTATCTCTCTGCCAGGTGTACAAGAGAGACCTTGCCGGATCCCAGAAAGTCGACGAAGTGACATTAGCAAAGAGGTATGGGTGATGCTCGAACTTGGGGTGATTGAGCCTTCCAGGAGTAAGTGGTGCAGTCCAATTCTGATAGTGGCCAAAAAGGACAGCACCAAGCGCTTCTGCGTTGATTTCTGTAAGGTAAATGCTATTGCCAAGTTCGATGCATAACCCATGCCTCGGGTCAACAAGCTTCTCGATAGACTGGGAACGGCTGGGTTTATCTCCACTTTGGACCTGACAAAGGGAGACTGGCGGATCCCATTAACCCGCAGTTCTAGAGAGAAAACCTCATTTTCAACACCAGAAGGGCTGTTCCATTTCACAACCATGCCGTTTGGGCTTCATGGTGCACCCGCTGCCTTTCAGAGACTGATGGACCAGGTTTTACACCCACAACGTGAATATGCGGCAGTCTCTAAGGGTAGCCAAGCTGACAGCTAACTTGAGAAAATGTGTGTTTGCCAAAACAGAGACTCAGTATTTGGGATCTGTAATGGGGAATGGAAGGGTGAAACCCATTGTCACCAAGGTCCAGGCTTTGGTGGACACGGCAATCCCCAAAACCAAGGCTCAGGTGAAGTCTCTACTGGGGTTAGCCGTTTATTACTGAAGATTCATCCCAGAGTATGCCACAGTGGTCAATCCCTTAGTTGACCTCATCAAAAAGACCGCACCAAATTCAATTAAGTGGTCAGTAGAATGTCAGGGGGAGTTTGATACTATTAAGCAGAGACTCTGCCAGGTCCCCACTCTCATCACTCCAGACGTCACTAAGATTCAACTTCCACACCAATGTGTCGGATGTTGGTTTGGGTGCAGTCTTGTCCCAAACGGTAGACGGAGTAGAACACCCCATCCTGTACCTCAGTAAAAAGATGCTCCCTCGTGAGCGCAACTACTCCGTGGTCGAAAAGGAGTGTTTGGCCATTAAATGGGCTACTCACTCTTTACGCTACTACTTGCTGGGACATTCATTTGATCTCGTCACAGACCACGCCCCACTCAAGTGGTTGAGCACAATGAAGGACAGCAATGCTCAGGTGGTATCTGGCATTGCAGCCCTTCATGTACCACATGGTACACCGTGCGGGGAAAGACCACCAAAATGCGGATTTTTCCCGGGAGGGGGGAGTAATGGGAGAAGTAGATTTAGCCGAGTGTTCCTTCAGCTCCACTCTGATCGGTGGGATACGTGACAGATCGAATGATTCTTGGTGTTAGATCTCCCTCCCGACCTGTAAGGGCGCTGTGTAAAGGGAACAGAGTACCCTACACTAAATCATCGACCCAGAAGGGAAACGATGCGACAGCCAAGAATTGGAGGAACTGTTGCAATCGTTAACCGGGGGTCATGGTTGACGGTATTTAAGGGGACGTAGTTAAGTGATCTGTTCCTTTGTAATCGTTAATGGTAAATGGAAGGAGAACTGTGTTGTAAATCGTGAATATTTGTTTGTTTTGTTCTGTCGTGTCTAAATAATGTCACTGTTTGTTATTAGAGGGCTGAACCACTGTACTTTGTATCACTGAAGAACTGTACTGTCACTATGAGCACTAGAGCAAGAACTGTGGAATGTGTTTGTGTTACGTGTGGGTGAAAAAGAACGGGACTATTATTATTTCGGGGCCAACCCGCACATTACAAATAAATCAATACACAGCGTTGTATTGCTTCTCATTGTTTATTGTTTACTATTGTTTGTCATCAGGCAATTGGATTAAAAAAAACACCACAATTGCACCTGGATTATCGTTGTCTATCTGATTACTGAGCACCTGTACACTGTTAACCGCTTTGCCACAATGCTGTACACACTACATTTTTCTGGAACCTACACCTGCCAAGGCGGTGACAACTGTTGCGTGCAAATTGCGTAAAAAGTACAGTTTCTCTTTTAATTTAAAGCCAATTAGTGCAGAACGAATTGTGCACCACATCACACAGAGCAGGATAATGTTGAAGCTATTTTTAACATGCATTGTCCAATTTTTACAGCATTAAATAAACATATTTTAATGATCCTGCCTTGATAAGTAGTGTGCAAAATGAATCACATAAACGTGCGCCTAAGTAGTAGAGAACAGATGGCTTTCTGGAATATTGTTATATTATTATTCATAGTGAGTAATGCAAAACGCAATACAATGACACAGTGCTAAACTGACAAGTGTCTGTTCGTTGATGGCAAATCCCTGCCCCTCCACAGACCAATATCCCCTGGGTCCCTGCAGAACAAAACAGTGTAGCCTGGGGGTTTGGGTAAGCTGGTTTAAAATGCATTAGATATTAAACTCTCGATCTAGCGGTCTTTCTGTTTAATGTCCTGTTTAAATACTTTTATTATAAACATGGAGTTTATTATTATTATTATTATTATTATTATTATTATTATTATTATTATTATCATCAACCGACTTGGTTGAACGTGAACTGTCAATACCGATTACATTATACCCATGTCAGCATAACCCAAGGAATGTAACTTTTATATTTTACTATCAATGTAACCTGAATTCTTAAACTGTTTTTCAAGTTTTAATAGCGAAATGACAGGCCAGTGTGGTTTAATAGAAATGCAGACGTACCCACCGCAAAGAACTCGCGGGGATGCAGTACATGCCAGCTATCTTGCGATGCAGCCAAGCGGTCTGAAAGTTTCACCTTGACGTAAAAACCTTCATTTAGTTGTCATACAATGCTTCCTATCTGTCAAAACACTAAAGCATCAACTTAAGAAACTGACATGCCTTTATGGTAATAAGTGCAACCGCTATTACACTTAAAGTTTACTAGCACATCTCACTGTATATACAGTATGTTAATTTCAATTTCGGACGCCACTGATTCCAGAACACAGACATTGATGAGAAAAAACAATAAGACAGTTACTTACCGACTTCTTCACAAAGATTTTTTTTTTTTGGTTTCTATTTAGGAGATCGGCTGAACATGTAAACTGTTGCGTTCTTTGCTTTCTTTCCTTCTTTGCTAACACATTAATTTAATTCAAAAGAAGAAAATGAAAATGACTAGAATCCTCCCGGTGAATCAGCAACGAAAACAAGAACGAGAATGCCAAGTTGGTAACAACAGTAACACAGAAAGTCTTTTGAAGAAAGAAAAACTGTCTCGGAGTAGTAAAGCTGTTACTTTATCTCTGTCAAGCAGGTTCAATAGACAGCATTTGTTAAAGAGACTGTTTGCTCAGCAACAGAAGCTCTGTTACATGTCAGGAAAGAACGGCTACAGACCGAGCTCAGTACCTTGTAACTTGTTAATGGACCCTCCCAATCTGAGTGAGATGAGGGGTTGGGGGTAAAACACTCTCGTTCTGTGTTTACCATTTTCCATGATTTACTGTCATTTTGGAGAAGGCAGTAAATGGTAACCTTGAATCATCATTATAAATCTAAAATGTTTAGGCTTCAGTTTCATACTAAGCAAACTTTATTTATTTATTTATTTATTTTTTTAGACGTTTCTGAAATATCCCCCTCACAAAGATTTAGTACATTCCACCTCTTTCCTCGCTCTCCTGTACATAATCACAAACAGCGTGAGCAGTCAGGAAGTACACCCTGCTAGTGCTGAAGTAGATTAAAATGCTAAAATTGATCCTTAAAGCTGTACAAATTTAAGAATTATTAGGAATTAGAGAGTTAGGAATTGTAACGCATTACTGGTTTCTTACTGGATACGCGACTGACAAAACCTTATCACAGGTAAACAACCATCGCATTAGTTTGGGAACTTGATATGAATTGTATGGCAAAGCTTAATTGACTGTTGTAACCATCTTCAGCCTGCATGACTGTTTCTTGAAACAACATGGTCAGCTGATTTGGCTCTGTTCCAGCGTTGTTGGATCGTTGGTGCCTGTGTCCCTTGACAGAACAGCTCCGCACAGGCCTGACGTTTTACATACCAGCCCTGTCCTGGGCCAGCCTGAAATGTGGTACTGGCTGGAATCATGAATCTGGGGGATTGGTTCCCCATTAGCATTCCTAAAGGGATACAGGGGCAATGGAAATGCAATGTCTCTGTACTCAAGGGCCGCTGTAGCAGAACAGAGACTGTATGAGCGATTGCTAGAATGCTGTCGCAGTGAAAAACATTTTCATGTTGGAAAACCAATGGCATCACAGTGGTATGAGCACATACTGGTTATCCATTGCAGTACCATAGAACCATATCAGTATTAGTTACCTTATCAGGACCACTGTGCAACATCTGTTCAAAATAAATTCTGTTTCCTTTCCTATTAATGCTGTGCTCCGATAATGGCTCAGCTAGGTTTTTATAAGAGTAATATGCTGTTGTTTGTGTGGGATTGAGAACGGGCACAGTGCATTCTTTATCCTAGAAGCACTCCATTAGCAACTCTTCAGAACTGCCATCCACTAAAAACCCTGCACGGAACTATGGGTAAATAAAAAGTGAACATTTTAACAAAATGAAGATGCCATCAGTCAGTGGCGTGACAGCATATTTATTTTCAGTGCTTACACATGCCTGGAACTCATTCTGTGGCCATTTTCAAAGGAGCACCCTTGCTGCACCACACGTGGGGCCTGCTTGTCTCGTACAGTAATACTGCATGATTAAACCTCATCTGATAATCGTGTGTCTCATTTACACAGCAGGTCATTGCACTGGCCTTTCACCTCTGGAGGCAGTATGAACACAGACTACTGAAATCCAACATACACAGTGTGGGAAGAGGTATTTGTTGTCATTAACTCAAAAACCGTGAAGTCAATCTTACCTGTTCCTTAATAGTTTATTTTTATTAAAATGTTTCTGAAGTGCAAAATGCACCCTGCAGTAGCTTATTTTATTGGAATAAAACACCATTTGAAGATCCCTTTTTACCGTTTTATAATGTGTTGTTGCTTTTCTGAGTTAAAGAGTGGAGCTTGAAGGTGACATTTAGAACCTCCTGCAGATAGGATCTGTTTTGTTCACTGGGTGACAGAATGGCAAGGCAGCATGCCTGCAGTTCAGACTACCTACAAAGTGTAAACAAACTGATGACATAAAGGGCTGTACACTGAAAAATGATATACATTGTCCTCAAGGAATTAAATTTTAGTATAATAACTGAGTAAGCCAAGCAATAACATAAGTTAATTAGACCAAATTAAAAAAAATTAACAGATTGTATTAAAATGCCAACAAGACAAAAATGAAAATACAGCAGATTGGACAAAAAAAAAATATATATATATATCAAAAACTAAAGATTTTAACATGACAAGCCAAGCAAACCAAATTAATCTCAGAATCCCACAGGAATTGTATTTATTTATTTATTTATTTATTAGACACCTTTATCCAAGGCAACTTACAGGTGTTACAGGGCAGAATAGGGTCAAGCACAGAGTGCTCGGTGAGGAAGGATGCCAGCTGGCGGTGGACAGCTCGCTCGAGAGTTTTAGAAAGGAATGTGTTGTCCTCATACAGAACTTCAGAGGGGAAAGAGGATCTGGAAGAAGAACTGACCCAACAGCCCCCTGGGAAAAATAAACTGACATGCTGGTGGAGAAAAAGGTTTTTGAAGACAATGACTGCTCTCAGGTGAACGCAGACATTGTAGAGGAGGATAATTATTTTGAGGAGTTTGATTGGAGACTTGTATCTTGGCAGTTTCTAAGATGGCAGTGCCATAAATTCACTGTGAAAAAATATATTCATGCCAATTTAAGGTAAGACCTGAATCTTGTGGTGTAATTTGGAACAATGTGAATCTCCTACTAAGTTTTTAAAGGTAGCAATTAGTGAACAAAACAAAATGGCAAGCGTTCTCTGGAAAGCTGTCGTTGGTTTCTGAGGAGTTGCTTCTGGGAGCTTTACAAGAACTCCCAGAAGCCTCATGCTTTGACTATAACTTGCATACCTCCGCATTCCTTCATGTGCTCTCCTGAGTGACGCATTGAAATATCTGCAAGGAGCGATCTGTACATTAAAAAAATACCATACCAAAACCAAAGAAAACCATGGTTTGTTCCAGTCACTTTTAAAAACTGTTGGAACAGAGCTGGTCTCAGCAGGGTAAAAAGACTCATCCAGCCTCTGCTCCTGCTTGGGCTGAGGCAATATTTAGAGAGCGTATGCTGAATTTCGTGAATTACCCTGGAAATGAGCCCTTTTAACATTTTAATTATGTATGTGCGTTACGGGGCACAGGGAGTGGAGAATGGCAGTAAGAGAGAGGAGGTGAACAAAAGATATAACAAAACAATTGCTACGCGTGCTGGTTCAACACCAGCACAATACTTGTAGTTATTGTTTGTTTGTCTACTTGTTCTGGCCCACATGCCGTTTATTTTGAATGTTTTGTTTTTGTTTAAATCTTTTATTTAATAAAAGAAACTACCGCATTTGTGTCCCACCCTGTAGTACTTGCCTGTGTTGTGGTTTCATTTCCTGGCCTGACATCACCACCCAAGCCAACCTGTCACAATGTGCTTGTTTTTCTATTATTTTTGTGTATATTTTATTGTGTCAACTATATCAATAATCACAACAAAAAGTGAACAGGCAGTGGAATTTAGATCAATTAAATAGTTTTATTTATATTTTGGAAGTCCTTATTGTTTTGGCAGAGCATTTGAAAACAGCCTTCATCTGGTGCAAAGCTGAGGGATTGTATACCCTAAGAAGCTAAGATAGCGAGTCACATTAGAATAGAAACACAAGATTTATGGAGCCACAGAATATCCAGTTATTACAAGCACTGTTAATATATATATATATATATATATATATATATATATATATATATATATATATATATATATATATATACAGACGTGCTCAAATTTGTTGGTACCCTTACAGCTCATTGAAATAATGCTTCATTCCTCCGGAAAAGTGATGAAATTAAAAGCTATTTTATCATGTATACTTGCATGCCTTTGGTATGTCATAGAATAAAGCAAAGAAGCTGTGAAAAGAGATGAATTATTGCTTATTCTACAAAGATATTCTAAAATGGCCTGGACACATTTGTTGGTACCCCTTAGAAAAGATAATAAATAATTGGATTATAGTGATATTTCAAACTAATTCGTTTCTTTAATTAGTATCACACATGTCTCCAATCTTGTAATCAGTCATTCAGCCTATTTAAATGGAGAAAAGTAGTCACTGTGCTGTTTGGTATCATTGTGTGCACCACACTGAACATGGACCAGAGAAAGCAAAGGAGAGAGTTGTCTGAGGAGATCAGAATGAAAATAATAGACAAGCATGGTAAAGGTAAAGGCTACAAGACCATCTCCAAGCAGCTTGATGTTCCTGTGACAACAGTTGCAAATATTATTAAGAAGGTCCATGGAACTGTAGCCAACCTCCCTGCGCATGACCGCAAGAGGAAAATCGACCCCAGATTGAAAGAAGGATAGTGTGAATGGTAGAAAAAGAACCAAGGATAACTGCCAAAGAGATACAAGCTGAACTCCAAGGTGAAGGTACGTCAGTTTCTGATCGCACCATCCGTCGCTTTTTGAGCGAAAGTGGGCTCCATGGAAGAAGACCCAGGAGGACTCCACTTTTGACAGAAAAACATAAAAAAGCCAGACTGGAATTTGCTCAAATGCATATTGACAAGTCACAATCCTTCTGGGAGAATGTCCTTTGGAAAGATGAGTCAAAACTGGAGCTTTTTGGCAAGTCACATCAGCTCTATGTCCACAGACGAAAAAATGAAGCTTCCAAAGAAAAGAACACCATACCTACAGTGAAACATGGAGGAGGCTCGGTTATGTTTTGGGGCTGCTTTGCTGCGCCTGGCACAGGGTGCCTTGAATCTGTGCAGGGCACAATGAAATCTCAAGACTATCAAGGCATTCTGGAGCGAAACGTACTGCCCAGTGTCAGAAAGCTCTGTCTCAGTCGTAGGTCATGGGTCCTCCAACAGGATAATGACCCAAAACACACAGCTAAAAGCACCCAAGAATGGATAAGAACAAAACATTGGACTATTCTGAAGTGGCCTTCTATGAGTCCTGATCTGAATCCTATCGAACATCTATGGAAAGAGCTGAAACTTGCAGTCTGGAGAAGGCACCCATCAAACCTGAGACAGCTGGAGCAGTTTGCTCAGGAAGAGTGGGCCAAACTACCTGTTAACAGGTGCAGAAGTCTCATTGAGAGCTACAGAAAACGTTTGATTGCAGTGATTGCCTCTAAAGGTTGTGCAACAAAATATTAGGTTAGCGGTCCCATCATTTTTGTCCATGCCATTTTCATTTGTTTTCTTATTTACAATATTATGTTGAATAAAAAATCAAAAGCAAAGTCTGATTTCTATTAAATATGGAATAAACAATGGTGGATGCCAATTACTTTTGTCAGTTTCAAGTTATTTCAGAGAAAATTGTGCATTCTTCGTTTTTTGTGGAGGGGTACCAACAAATTTGAGCACGTCTGTATATATATATATATATATATATATATATATATATATATATATATATATATATATATATGTATTATTTTCTTATATATATAAGAAAATAATTTATCCTCAGGAGTTTGCTGAAAGATATCCAATATCAATGAATTGAGCTTCGCTGTCTTTATTAACTGATGTCAGAAAAAAAAGACGTCAATTATTTCCTTGCATCTTATTGATTTGTTATGTGTGTGGGTCGTCAGTGAATAATAATGAGGCAGACACAGAGCATTGGGTGTTGACCCGCCGCACAGGCACGCAGATGTTTATTAACTCACATGCTGTCACTAGGGTACCAGCAATGGTAGCCCTAGTGTCAGGTTTAATAAAGAAAACAAAACAAAGCTAAAAATGAAAGTCTGCCAAACAAGGCGAGCGCTAGCATTAAAAGAGACGTCCCGCTCCAGGAACCTACTACACTACACAAACCCTTTCTATACTGTTCGGGATCTACATCCCCTAAACTAACCTACTGCTGTTGCTCCCGTAAACAAGTCCCAGCCTCCCAGCGACTCCGGATCGTTGCGACGGTCCTGGCTGAGCAGAGCCTTCACAGCCGCCGGTTCCATAGTAGTTATCCTGCAGAGTGGGCGCTCTCTTCCTGAATGTAAAGAAAACTGGTGATGGAGTCGAAAATCATGTGTGACGTGTAAGTGCATTAATTAGTTACATATATATATATATATATATATATATATATATATATATATATATATATATATATATATATATATAATGGGGATTGATTTTATTCTTAATACAAGGGCAGTAAAAATGCGACTGACCTTTTTATGGGTAACGGATAACCGAGTGCTAACTGTACTTCAAAATCACAACCTTGCAAAAAAGAGCTGATTAAAAAAACATTCCTTCAGAAGTGTTGAAAACAAAAACGTTTTTCAATGGTGAAACTCAAAACACTTGCTGTATTAACATATATTAACATATAACGTATAAACTATGAGACTCCTGTGCATTACTGCCTTGTGCTGCTCAGTTAGGATTGTCATTGTTTTATTGACATGTATTAAAACAGTTGTAATGACTGTGGCAATACCATAGTTTCCACATATTGGGGGTGATGTAAGGGTACGCGCAAAGTGATTTGCGGGTGCAAAACCCCCATAATGCTACCGTAAATTGTGTTTAGCAGCTGTAAAGTCTAATTTTACCGTCTGTTAAAAATTTGGCATATGTAAAGAATGGTGTTCACCTGGCGTTCTGCACCCACTATCAGATTTGCATTTTGCCATTATTACTCCATTAAAAGTATATTGAAAGGCATTCAAATGAAGAAAAGAGCATGGAAGTGGGCGGGATCTGGATACTAAATGGGCGCAAACATTATAATGTGATGTAAGGATTTTGCCTTGCACTTAGGCAATTGCTGACCCTCCAAAAACTTTACACCTCTTCTTACAAGGTGCAAACTGAGTAATTAAGAGCTGTATAAAAGCACTCATCTGCAGAGACCTGCCATTGGCTTCAGGATAGCTGCTGTGGTACATTTCCTGATGCGGCGACACTTAGCTCTTGTTGTGGAGAAAGGAACGCATTGGAGGAGAAGGGCAAGACGAAGAAGACCTTACATATTCAAACCCAGCTTCATTTTGTTTGGGATGCTGGAGGATGTGGTGCTAAAGTGCTGTCGTCTCACGCCACAGGTCATCCTAGACCTAATAGCCGAATTGAGGGATGAGCTAGACCCCAGCGTCAATCTAGGGCAGCTATCCCTCCACATGTGAAAGTGTTGTGTTCTCTGCAACACTTAGCCTCTGGTTCCTTTCAGTCCACAGTTGGAATGCCTGGAGGGATAGCCCAATCCACATTATCCAGTGCTAGGCAAAAATCTGGATGTCATGTTGAAAAGGGCAGGCCAATACATATAGTTTCCTAAGGATACTAGCATAACTGATGTTGGATGAGGCTTTTCCAAACAACTCTGTTTCATGTTGAGTGACCTCAGCCGTAAGGACTCTCAGCTCCTTCTACGAAAACTTTTATTTTATTTTCCGTGCGCCAAGAGGACTTTGCTGCCCTTTCGCTGAAATTTTTTTGGTTTGTATTTTCATGCTCCACAAATGTCTTACAGCGACTACTGCTCTCTGTACTCCTAACTCTACAAGTGTGGCCGCTAAGTAGACCGATGCGCTCATTGAGACCCTCATTATCATAATTGCAGATCATTATTTGTGCGTGTTGAGTAATTTGCATTGCTCTTAAGCTTACATAGGGCGCAATGCAAAATAATTGCCTGGCTGCAATGCAATTATTTGCACTGCGCCTATACTAACATCACCCCCTAAATCTCGTTTTCAAATCTATGGTACCTTTTCTTTTGATTGAGTATACACAGGGCTGTATACGCACAATTTTTTTTTATTATTATTACATCAGACATATATGTAATGTCTTTCTGTGCACATTTCAAACTGGCAGATCATGCTTGCATTTAGGCTGCTGCCGACATGGCTGCATAGGCACAGAAAAGTTTAATTGTGTGATAATGGACCATTAGTTGTTTATAGTTAAAGTATATTAACTGAAATTGTATTGTGTTAAACTGATAACGGTATCAAAATGTACATGATTAAAACATTTATTTTAAATGTAGGGCCTATATATACTGTGCATTACTTTATTCTCACAGATCTGACTGCCCGAATGTGACGGGCATAAGAAATGTACAGAATAAAATTTTCAGATGTACTAGTCATTTCAGGGGGTAAATGCAGCTGTCTCTGCAAAACAAGCCTTATCCTTCACAGTACTGAGTTAATCCACTTGAGCAGGATCATTACGCTGCAATCAGGATCTTGTTTAGTCTCATTTAGCAGATGATCCACCTGTGATGATTCTCTTCTGGTACACTACAATTGAGATTAGCAGGTATACTAACTTTAGTCCAATCAAGTGGACTAAACCGGCTTAATCCAGTAGTTAGACACATCAAGTGGACTCAATTTGGTACCCTGCAATTGACCCATACAGAACAAAAGTTACAAAAAAATACCAGAGTGGATGAGCATCTACTGAGAAATGTGTTGAACTTATATGGACTAAAGGTATACACTGGATCCAGAATAACCAAAAATATCACAACATGTGGAATTCGGATTCGGGTATTTTTTTATTATTATTATTATTATTATTATTATTATTATTATTATTATTATTATTATAAGAACATTATGTAGTGGGAAATGTGGACGAGTAGGGTAGCCGATTGTAGATTTAATACCAGTATTTTGAAAATGTACTCTACTAAACATTTGGACTGGATATTTTTTATATCATTAACGTAAAGTGCTGGATTTTTGTTCAGTTAGTAGACTACCATAAGGATCAGAATTGCTGAAGCTACCCTTCTGTAAGAAACATTTAACATGCAACATACCCCCCCCTGGGGTAAGTGGGACTGGATTCCTGGGGTGGTTTTACATGATTGGCATGTGCCAGTGTGTGTGTCTGGGATAGAGGGTGGGATATGTCTGCAGCACGTTACGAGGTATGATTGACAGCTAAGGGTCCTATGGGTGTCGTTGCAGGTTTTATTTGGGTTATTATAAGTGTATGACTCCTGGGTGGGCAGGATAAGAGTTTTCATTAGTTAGGGTTGCGTGGGCTAGCCTGGGAGAGTTTACAGTGAGATGATCATTGAGACCAGTAAGCTGCTACAGCAGGCTGGCTTGTAATCAGTGAAGAGAAGTAAAGGAAAGTTTGTACCTTTAAAATGTGGTCATTGGTTATTATTGTGCTTTTAACCCATAAATGAAGCACTTGTTTTGCTTTAGACAATGATGTTTGCCATGTTTGGTAAAAGCAGTAGTAAGGCTGGTTCATACTTCAATGGTGCAACTGTTACTGGGATTTCTAGTGTCCCAGGGAGACTGGTCACCAGAGTTGAATTCTCCCGCTGGTTGCGAGACTGAAACAGTTTTCTAGTATGGTTACTGTTAAAGTGCAGTTAGTCATTTTTAAACTGCAGTCTCACCACACTGCTGTTTGTGTAGGTCTACTGAACCTTATTAAGAAGCATTACAATATGTGAATATCCTATTGATATTACAACTGGGGAGAAGGGGGGTGTTTCCGTTGTTACTTTACAGTGCATGCTTCCTTTGCAGACATGTTGAATATAAAATGGATGGATTACTGATTTAAAATGTTGAAATAGAAAGTTGTGGGTCTTTTTAAAGGTCTGCAGTAAGCCTTTGTTCCTACTGTGATGTGAGTTTTAGCAGTTCAGAGATTAGGTGTGAATGCAAGGTAAAAGCCAGGCAGCTCAGAAACAATTTCATGGAGAGCTGGCTGGGTTTAAGTTATAATTAATAACAGAGCAGCAAGACTGAGAGAACTGAAGGGACTGGAATACTGGAAATACCTGGTAGGGAAGATTAATTACATAAATAAAAGACACTAATGTATTTATTTATTGAATTTATTCAAATTTTCCTAACCAAGATACGCCCTATTTAGATATAGGGTCCTGTACAAAATACTTGAACTCATAAGAAATGTAATATTTAGTCACATACTATTTTTTTTGGCATAATGGATTGGATGATTATTGTTATTTGAATCTACCTGGAGTAGGTACTAGGATCTCCTCTGCAATTACCCTACACTGATCGGACTGTGACCTCATTAAGGTGCTGGTTTGTGGGTTCAACCAATAAACTATAAAGACGTGAGGAAAATATCCCCCCCACCCATTATCAGGACTAGCTCCACATTGCAGAAACATTGCTAATGTATGCCTGGCCAAAGACTTCCAGACCCAATATTTAAGTTCAATACAACTCTGCTCTGGTAAGTAAGATTTGATAGTGCAGACAAAATGAACAGCCTGTTGCTCAGTGCCACAGTCAGAAGGCAGTGTCACAACAAATAAATCATTGGGTTCCCATGGTGACAACAGACTCAGTAAAATAGATTGGAGAAAAAGAGTTCCAGTCAAAATGACTGTCATTGAATTTTAGTTTCTTTTAGTATTTCTTATTACTAGTGATTAGTGAGCATTGCCAAGTGTGTCTAATTGTTTGTTTTTTGTGCTATTGTTTGTTTTTTTTTGCCTGCCTGATTGTTTTTTGTTTTTTTTTCTTAATAAAGTTTGTTCCATTTTCAGAAACCTTGACTTTCATGCTTTGAATTAAGTATTGTGGCATAATGTACGTTTTCACATAAAAACGTGTCATAATATTGTTTGTTAATATATGTTTCTGTGCCTTTCTTTCTTGAGAGGCTGGAGTTTTCTTTTTTATTTGAAAGTGTTTTCAAAGGTTTAATGAGCACAGTTTGTAACAGCAGCCATTCAGTAGTCAGGAAGAAATCATAATCAGAGAGTAAAACACAAAATTAAAAAATACATAGAACACTTGGAAAACAATACAAAAAACACTGTCAGGGATCTTAAAGCTGAAAATATACTCTGACCCAGCCCCAGGGTACTGCAGAAATACAGAGTGACTGTAGGGCAATCCAATGCACTCATATAAGAAATGGAAAATGTCATGGTATTTCTTGTTTAGCGAGTAATTGCTTGCCAAAGCTCTGTTAGTTTCTATTGACAGTTTTTTGTTACAGCTACAGTGTAGTTCATCAATAATTTGCACCATCGATCCTGGCATAGATTTATCTTGGAGGCTGCACTAGCTATAGATTGTTTTATCAAGTGCTACATTATTAATCACATTATCATTTAGAGGAAAAAGGTTCTCAATAGAGTACGCATGTGGTCAGCATTCAAATATTTAATAGTTTTTCCTATTGGTTGTTTTTTTTAGTGCCTGACCAAGCCCATAACAGATTGGCACCTCTTCCCTTATTGACAGAATCTATTTGCTGAATGCTAATTGCCACTAAAATCCTGCAACTGCAAACGCAGTAAAGGTGAAGCAAATTGGGGTTGCTATGGTGATGAGGGTACCCATAAAAACATAATGTATTTGTATGTGAAAGATCCTGCTTGAAATTCAACATGAAACCCAAGTAAATGATCTTCACCACAGCTCATGTAAATGGCTAGCTGCCTTTTATATTGAGAGTTTGTTTACTCTTCTGTGACTTTCATTGGATATCCATATTGAACAGAACTTGCACATTTATCAAATCTGAGTTTGCTTGATATAAAGATGGCATTGTTTGTCATCCATACCTTTCAACATTAACAACAACAGTACAAAGAAGCTAAATCAAACAGACAGCTGAACCAATGCATCTGCTACCTGACCTCGCATCATTAAAGTGCGGATGTAAATAAGGGAGCATTTTAAAGGGTACATGTGGCAAAGTGCCCCGCCCCTGTGTGCATTTGTGTGTTTTGTGTATGTATGCGTGCGTATGTTAATGTTGGTGTATAGATTGGTACACGGGATATAAACGGGTCTGTTTCACGTATATTTAAAAAGTGTAGATTTGTATGTAGGCACGAGGTGGGCACAAATCACTTCACGTGCTGGTTATATTTAATATGTCAGCACGGGGTTGCACAGAATTAATTCACGTGCTGGGATTCAAGTGAATAATTAATTAGTAATTGAATCCCAGCACAACAGTATAAATAGGCACATTTTTAGTCAGTCAGGGTTAGGTGTTCGGTGAGTGGAGAACGGGATTGGAGCGGAGGTAAATGTTAAGAAGAATAATAAGAAGAAGTAGTCGTAGTAGTAGTCGTAGTAGTAGTAATCTGCTCACCGTGTTGTGTTCGTCTGTCCTGCACCGTCTGTTTAGTGTTTAGTCGTTTTGTATGTCTGTTTATTTTGGCGCAAGTGCCGTGTCCTGTTTTGTGTACTGTTTAAAACCTTTTATTTGTTATTAAACGCTGAGTGCAGCCATTGCACTCAGCTAATCACAACCACCGTCTCTGTCTGTGTATTCCTGTCTGGTCTGACGCCACCCACTCCGGCCGTCTTTGTGACACGTGGTGTCCTGCGTGGGATCGACAGCGCCTCCAGGACTCAGGCCAGAGCAGAAACCGCAGTTTCTTGGATTTAAAATAAATAATTAAATAAATAAAAACAAAATACAATGGAAGGCTGGAACTGGAGAGACGGCTGCAGTGAGCTGGAGGAGCTCCTCGGCAGGTTGGAGGACCAAGGCTGGTGCCTTGCCTGCGGGGTGTATGGGCACACAGTGGCTGTCTGCCCCTTCCAGGAGGAGGAACCAGCCCAAATGAGGAAGGTGAGGAGAAGGAGGCAGAGAGGGGGAAAAGTGAGGAGGAAGCAGAGGGAGCCAAGTTGGTGCACCATGTGCATTGCCTATGGGCATGAGGACGAGGACTGCCCAGAGCAGGAGCCAGGGGAGGAGGAGCCCGAACGTCCTACGCCTGAGTGGGAGGAGCCCGAACGTCCTACGCCTGAGTGGGAGGAGCCCGAACGTCCTACGCCTGAGTGGGAGGAGCCCGAACGTCCTACGCCTGAGTGGGAGGAGCCCAAACGTCCTACGCCTGAGTGGGAGGAGCCCGAACGTCCTACGCCTGAGTGGGGGGAGCCCAAACGTCCTACGCCTGAGTGGGGGGAGCCCAAACGTCCACAGCCCAAGAGGGGGGAGTCGGTGCGTCCACAGCCCAAAAGGGAGGAGTCGGTGCGTCCACAGCCCAAAAGGGAGGAGTCGGTGCGTCCACAGCCCAAAGAGAGGAAAGTCGGGGCTTCCATAACCCTAGGAACCAAGCTGCCAGCAGAGGGAGAATGCCTGCTGGTCCCACCTCCACCAGCAGAGGGAAAATGCCTGCTGTCCCCATCTCCACCAGCAGAGGAAGAATGCCTGCTGGTTTCCCCTTCCGAGGCAGAGCCGCACCAGTCCCCTGCAAGAGAGGCAGAGCAGCACCAGTCCCCTGAAAAAGGGGGAGACTACACGCTGCTCCCACCTCCGTCGTCAGGAGACTACACGCTGCTCCCACCTTCACCGGCAGGAGCAGAGCAGCAGGAGCTGCCTCTGCCTCCGCCACCTCCACCACTTCCTCCATTAGGAGCAGAGCAGCAGGAGCTGCCTCTGCCTCCGCCACCTCCACCGGCAGGAGCAGAGCAGCAGGAGCTGCCTCTGCCTCCGCCATGTCCACCAGCAGAGGGTGAATGCCTGCTGGGTCCCTGTCCACCAGCAGAGGGTAAATGCCTGCTGGTATCACTTCCCCCACCAGCAGAGGATGAATGCCTGCTGGTATCACTTCCCCCACCAGCAGAGGATGAATGCCTGCTGGTATCACTTCACCCACCAGCAGAGGATGAATGCCTGCTGGTATCGCTTTCCCCAATGCCTGCTGGTATCACTTCCCCCACCAGCAGAGGATGAATACCTGCTGGTATCACTTCCCCCACCAGCAGAGGATGAATGCCTGCTGGTATCACTTTCTCCACCACCTCCAGGAGCAGAGGAGCAGGAGCTGCCTCTGCCTCCACCACCTCCAGGAGCAGTGTGGTCAATTCTTGCTTCTACCATCTTCAAAACATCTCCAAAGTCCATCCCTACCTTTCCCCCCCAGATGCAGAGATACTTTGTCATGCATTTGTCTCCTCTCGACTCGACTACTGCAACTCTCTATATGGTGGTCTCTCGGCACGCACCATAAATTGACTGCAGCTAGTTCAGAATGCCGCTACCAGGATCCTTACCAGATGTAAAAAACGTGATCACATGCCCCCCCCCCCCCCCCCCCCGTCTTGCCCGGCTGCACTGGCTACCTGTAAAGTTCAGGATTATTTTCAAAACTCTCCTGCTCACCTATAATGCCCTTCATCACACAGGTCCCGAGTACCTCCTCAACCTACTGACCCGCTATGTCCCTGCCCGCAAGCTGAGGTCTGGACTGCTTGTTAACCCCAAGCAAAAGTGCACCACATTTGGAGAATGCTTGTTTAGCTTCATGGCTCCGACTCTTTGGAACTCTCTCCCAGCTTTGGTGCGTGATGCTCCCACCGTCCCTCGCTTTAAGTCAACTCTCAAGACCCACTTGTTCTCTCTTGCTTTCCATGCTCTTTAAGACTGATATCTGCTATTAGCTGCTGTGTTGCTGCTACTATTTCATGTATTATGCTACTATTATGTATTATGCACTTTCCACTGTCCACTGTACATTTCTCTGTATTTAAAGTATTATGGATTTTCTTCTTGTTACTGCATCTTGTAAAGCCCTTTGTGATGGTGGTCCACTATGAAAGGCACTATATAAAATAAAGACTGATTTATTGATTGATTGATTGATGTAAAAGAACAAACACTTTCCTTGGCACATTCGCAATTGAATTCGTCCACCTTTATACACAAAAATGAATGACTGGTTTTATTAACCATACATGACATATCTAACAGAATTGAGCAATGTCTTAGCGGAGGCCTAGTGCATCCACTATGCTTTTGGAGTTTTAACCAGCATCAGGGCGCTCAGGTTTTACCCTTAAAAAAGTTTCCCACAGTAAAAGCATAGCAAAGTATAATAAAGCACAGTGAAAGCATTGTAAAGAATAGAGAGATACAGTAAAGCATATTAATAAACATGGCAAACCAGGAGAAACTATAGTTTCTATAGAAACTATAGAGTGAACACATCTATAGAGTGAACACATCTTTGAACCTTTACAGCCCTCTTTTTTACCCTCAGTAAACCACAATAAACAGACGTTGACGTTAGGGTTTCATGACCTCACCTGTCAATCGACTGGGCCACCCACATACCTCCACCTTCACTTATTCACCTTTGACCTCAATAATTAAGGATCGCAGTACCTGTTGGTCTTAAGGTACGATGAGACGTGACATCCATGAGTGAGTACATGGGACCTAACTGCGTGACCCATTATAGGGTTTACAGACGCTCTTGTTAAGGACATTACAGTCCGTCCCCTATCTCCCCTTGCTCACAATCTGTAGTCTTTTTTTCATCTGGTTGAGTGTTCTGTATCTGTAATTGCACCAGTGGTTAAGAATTCTGCCCTTACGATCAGGGTTCAAATCTCAAGTTCACTTGAATCTCGAAGGCAGGTATCACTGGTCCAGGATATAGCCACACTGGCTGGGATTAACCAAGTGTGCCTAAATTTAGCCCCTCAATATCTATTATTAGCTCAGCTTTAAGACTCTGTAAGTCAAAAGAGAGACAATGTTGTAGCCTGTCATTTTGCAGCTGCTTAAGGAAGTTGCTGTTGCCAGTGACTGCTTTAGTCACTTTATCAGATTTGTCAAATGTAGGCAGTTTTATTAACACATTCCTTGTTTAAAAACAACATGATAAATATACCAGGCTGTTTCAATGTGCTCAGTGGGACAGTTTGAAAAAGGTTGGTCAGCTGACACATTAGCAGTCTGGCTGATAAATGACTTTTTTTACAACATGTAAAGTGTTAAATAAAAACTCTACATTTCAAAGAAAGGCTTTTCATCTGTGCTGCAGACAAAAACACACTCATAACATAGAAATACTACACCACCAATACATTTTTGCAGAATAAAAGTGCAGTAGATGAAACCTAATTCAAATATTATTTTAAAAAATGTACATTCTGAATAATCACTTTTGCTGGTGGTTACCTGCTGTATTTTCTAAAATATTTTATCCAGAAAATGTTCCACTGATGCATGATTTCCATGGTAACCATGAGGAAGCTAATCAGATAAAATGACTGTTTACTTTGTTCATAAAGTAATCTGCAACATAGACTGTAACTACATACTACAAGACCTGGCTCATGAACAACTGCCAGGCTCTGCTTATCCAATTATAATGTTGTTAATGACCCATAAATCCCTGGTAATTCACCAGCTTGCTTGACCGAATGTTCTTGAATATGGCCAAACTATGAAGACATTGCTGAAAACCAGCCTGATAAGATTTGTTTTTGATTGCCTTTGATTAGACGAACTTGTTCATTAACGTTTCTGTCTCCTACATAGTACATAACCAGCCAATATCTTTTTCAACATAAATAGTTTTCCTGTGTTCGGGGTAACTGGAAAACACATCTGAAACATTTCATACACCTTTTTCGCAGTAACTAAGAGCTTTTGACCAGTCATGTCCCTGGACCCTGACATGTGTATCCAAACATACCCCTCATTACTGCCATGCTGCTGTTGATTTCCTGCTCTGTGTCTATATATAAGAACATGCTTGCCATTTAATCATAGTAGGGTTGAGGCGATGCATCGATTTATCGATCCATTCTATCGTTTGACAACTATCGATAGTCAAGCCTGTGCATCGTTTTTGTGTAAAAGGTTTATGCAAAGGAAAGTATTGTTTTTTGTTTTTGTTTTTGTTTTTTTTGTTTT
Organism: Acipenser ruthenus; assembly: GCF_902713425.1. Taxonomy (NCBI): domain Eukaryota; kingdom Metazoa; phylum Chordata; class Actinopteri; order Acipenseriformes; family Acipenseridae; genus Acipenser; species Acipenser ruthenus. The sequence goes on from NC_081194.1 coordinate 74,086,812, forward strand.
TTTTTAAATCTGCAATTACTTTTTGCATTAAGCGCAGAGATCTCTGCCCACTCATGTCTGACTCACTGAATCTGCATGCGATTGAGCTCACCTTCCCCCCCCTGCCCAGCCCCTGTGAGTGTTTACTGATGGGATTGGATCTGTGCAGGAGTCTTCAAAGCAACAGAGCAAGTTAAGAGCGTTGTGTTAGAATTACAAATACTGTATCGACCGAGCTACAAATACAATGCCTTCCGATGTTTAGCAATTATTTTCTAAATTAAGACGACGAGAAAGTAAAGTTAAGAAAAGTAATGTTTGGGATACTCCAGTAACACAACTAATCTCCGTGACCATTTCATGAGATGGCACCCTACAAAACTTCAAACAAAATCCTGAACTACCCCGGAGTAAAAATGAAGAAAAGCAACCAAGATCGTTCCAAAAGCTGCATCTCTGTTCAGAAGTATTAAGCACCCTGGCAACGTCATTCCCTACTGAGCAGGTATTCAGTAATGCTGGGCAGAGTGTAAGCAAGTTAATTAAAACAAAATGTGGACACTGTCATGTTCCTTAACACAATTAAAATAAAAGCCATGGACAACACTCTTGTTACTAAACTGCTGGGGTTTTTTTTTTCTTTCTCTTGATTGGTTGTTATTCTGACTAGTTATGGATTTAAACAATGTTTTGTTTTGTTTTTTTGGATTTGTCTTTAACCCCTAACTGGTAAAAACGAATAAAGTCAACAAAAAAAAAAAAGTAATATATTTTGTAATTACTATATGCATAAATAGATGTAATCAATTTAATATGCATAATAGTTTTTAAAGCGTTACTACCAATGTTGCGCAGTAATCCACAGCTCCACATGTATTACTTTTGTTTTTGTTTTGTTTTTACCCGTTCATAACGTCGATAAATCGATGCATCGGCTTTTTTGGAGAACGATATATGGATAGTGAAAAATTAGGCATCGCCCCAGCTTTAAATCAGAGAATTTGTATTGTTGTGTTGCTGCAAAACGGAGCAATGGTTTGGATACAAATCCAGGATGCAGCAGAAGGCAAATGCTACTTTGTATGACGCATACTTGAAGTAGAATTGACAAGGAACTGATCAAAGCTGTGACTTTTTTTTCCTGCTGTCTATTTGAATTTTAAATTAAAAAGCCAGTCAATTTAAATCAAATAACTGCAATGCAGTACTTCCAGCTGTTCTAACAGTGGGTTGTCAAGCACATCAATCAGGCTGATCTATTAGACCAAAACCACAAGCCAGATAAAGAGGGCTAAAATCTTAACATACAGATGTAAAATCCAGCACAAGAGCAATATGAATCTATTGTGTCAGGGTTGCTTGTTCTCAAGGAGGAACAGGCTTACAGGCCTGGTTATGTGTTAATACATGAACTAGGTCTAGAAGCACAGCGACACATTATGTGATTGTGATGGGTCAAGATAAAGTAGACTCTGTGTTTTGGTTTTGTGTTCTGTTATTGGGCTGTTTTGCTATCACTTTAGGCCAGGGTGCGATTTGGCAAATTTCCAGTGGGGGGATAAAACAGACAAACAACAACACCTCATGGCAAGCCTTGATACATCAGAAGTATACAATGTAAACAGTTAAGAGAATCACTAAGTTACTTATTCATAAGGAATCAACTGCTAAAAAAATCTTAAGGAATCACACATTTGCCAAATCTGCCATCATGCAGGATAAATGCAGTTGTTATTATCTTTATGGATACTGTATCAAAAGGCAATAACACAAACTATCTATGCTTACAGCAACTAAAACAATGTTAAAACACACACATGACAAGTACTTGCGTTGTTGTACATAACCTCATAGATAACTACTCTCCATTGTTTTTTTTTTTCATTAGTATAGTATGCTCTTCCAATGACAATAAAAAACAACGCTTTGAAATACAGTAACTGAATGACATTGACATAGTTGATTTCGGTTAATTTGCCTTGCTACGGCGCGTACAGCACTACTGTTGGATGACAATGACAGGTGTGTGGAAACCGAGCCTGATCCACTTTATACAACCAAACTTCATGATCCGGCTCCAGTGAAACAAAACTCCATTCACTTGTGCTACTGATCTCACGGTCTGAAGTGCTTAGACCAAGCTTTATGAAGTCAGTTTGCGGAAAAATGATGCAGCATACATTTAGAATTTTAAATATCAGATGTTTAATGACAACTGAAAGTGCAGTCCCAGGGACAAAAAAAGCAGAGCCAGGGAAATATCCCCTCATCAAATCGCACCCTGCTTTAGGCAAAGCACATGGGTTACAATGACAAGCGGTGGACTGGTTTGGGATCCTGTCCATCTGCAGGTAGTTGTGGTAGGTGGAGGCTGGAGAGGGGTCACACCAATAGATGCTAGTGAAGCAAGTAGATGATGAGGCTTTCAAGTCTGTTAAAAGATACTGGAACAACCCACCAAATTGTAATTAGGCTCAGCCACGTTAATCCGGCTGACAAGCAAACCCCCAAAACTGAGACAATGCGATGCAACATGTGCCATGTTATAATGATTTTAGCATAACTACTTCCCTCGGTCTTTCCAGCTACATTCTTGTATAAACACAGCAATAATCATCCCACTCTTTCTAGCTAGGGGAGGTAAAAGGGAAAATGAAAGAACATGACTAATTGAGTGCTAGTGTCTGCAGATTGGTGTGGTTGTGTGGGCTGGTGTTTGGAGGAATGTCTCAGTTCATACTTCACCCCCACTTGCAGCTTTAAGCTATAGTAACATCATGGCTGTACATCAAGCAATTATAAATATTTCTCTGCTCATAACTTTTTGAAGCAGGATAGGAGAACGGAGGAGTAAATCTGAGAACTGCCAAACGTGCAATAAAAAAAGTAAAAAATGAGACTGAAACGTATGTCAAGAAAAATGTCACCTAAAGCACACTAAGCTTCATTGAAAGTAAGTTAATAAAAACATTCTGTATCAGGTCATCAAGTGTGCAGTGCACACCTACAACCAAAAACATAAGTAAGCAATTAAAATACCCAGATAAATGAGTTATCCTTGTCATCACATGATAAAAGCATGGCAAGTGACAAGGGTTGTGGTGTGGATAATTGCTGCCGTAAGGAAACGTAATTGGAAATTCTAAACTGCGGAGAAAATTGAGGGTAAAATAACGGGGCCATTTCGGGAGCAGACCCCGCCTATTACATACTTAACACAATAGAATAAAAAAAATTGAAATAATTTTTTTAGAACAAGATTCACAAAGTGAACCTGGGGCCACTTATAGTATGGCAAAAATGAGTATTCAACCTCTGAGCTAAAGGCACATTTCTGCTAGTTCAGATCAGCAGGTATTCTGCCTCACCACTCTTCACGAATGTAACAGAAACAGTCATATCTACAATATAAGAAGGTTCTTTTAATCTCAACGCTCTGAAGGCACATTTAATTAGAGACTATATTGGTTTCTGCCTTCCCTGCTCGACAGTATGCAATCAAGGGACCATTCCGATTTGCCAGCACAATCCTACAATATGACTGTCACTTATCACTAAGTACAATAAATTTACTAGCTAGTTCAAGTATTTAAGGGACAACCCATTAACAGCCTGGTTAATAACCCTTCAGACTCAGAGATAATAAACAATTAGAGTGACAGGTGACAGCAGCACATTATTTAGTGGGAGCGCAAACAGCAAGAGTGAGTATTAGTGGTTATCTTTTTACATTTGCGACAAATGAGTGCTTTGGTTGGTGAAAGTAATAAAATGGTGGGTGATTATCTTGTAAGAGCCCCCCCCCCCCCCACCCGTGAAGAAATGGAGGATCAAAGTGGGAAAAGAAAAAGGAAAAAGAAATGAAAATGCCACTGTGCTTCGAAAGATTTCTCAAAACTAAAAGCCTTGCCAACAAAGAAGGGTATTTGAAGAGCAATCAACCTGTCAGTTATTTTTAAACAAAATTGGCTTGCTCCACTTCACCACCATTGGAAAAACCATGGGGCGGTCAGGATCTCAGAACCAGTAGCAGTATTTCAAATGATTCATCAACGTTTTTAAAAAAATATAACGTGTTTTAAATGTTTCAAACTTTAACACTGTCCAATTTGCATTGTCCTCAGGTTATTTGGTATTTGTTGTTGTTTTTTTACTTTAATATATATATATATATATATATATATATATATATATATATATATATATAAAATACAATAAAACTGCTGCTTCAATGTACTTAACTTCCTGTGTTGTAGATCAGTCTCTGTCCAATGGTAGAAGCTGTTCTGTACCAGTAAAAACGTGAGCGTATTTGAAAAAATATGCATATCACAAACAAAAACTAATAATATAATAATCTTTGGCACAATGAAAGAGGGGGTGGGGGCAGTGTCAGTATTGCTAATGGTAATAGAAAGAATGCATTATGGGTTTATCTGTAAGTGTATTTCGAGTATTTTATTATTTATTTAATAAAATGTTTTACAAGGATAACCTCATTGAAACAAAACATCTGATTTTTAGAAAAACCCTCATGGACAGAAAAGGCAAGGCAACAAGCATTTAAAAATACATACATTCATATAATCTATATAAGAAATTGTTTAATGAATTATCAAATGCAATAAACAGGTGTATATATCACTTCATTTTACCCAAACAAGTTGAATTTCAGTGCATGAGACTTCAAATGTGAACCAGGTGTTTTTCCAAGTGATTCAGAGAAGGGTGGGATTATGAATATTAATGTTAGGATCTGATCCTCTGTATCTTCAATTGCTTTTGTTACGTATTCCATCATCTTCTAAATAAGGATGTGCAAGACTAATTTCAGGGCTAACAAGTATGACCTATGGAGCTATATGTTGAGGAAACTGAAACTCATTAGCCTACAGTAAAGCAGGGCTAGGGGAGACTTGATTAAAGTTTTTTTTTTTTTCGAAATCCATTAAAGGAGTTCTTTTAAGTGCTACACAGAGAGCTCAGGACCAGAGTACACAGCTGGACATTCAGCAGAGACCAGATGAGGCTATTGAGTGTATGGAATGGATTTACAAGCCATGCTGATGATGCTGAATCACTGGGATCCTTTAAAAGCATACTAGACGAGGTTCTGGGATCAATCGCCAACGAGGAACTGGACAAGTATGAATGGGCTGAATGGACTCCTTTCAATTGTAACTTTCTGTATGTTGTTATGTTATTTTAAATTAAATTACGTTATAATGAGCATGTGTGTCTTGACAGCAGTGTTATGATGCTTGTTGCTATGATCTAGTGAAAAGAGAGGGAAGTACATATTGTGTACAACAGGTATTACATCAGGTTAACTAAAATACAATCTATGGCAATAACTTCAATCCTACCGCACCCCACACTTGGTTTAATACAAGGTGCCTTTCAGCCGTCAACTTTGAGTCTCTGTCAACTAGGATTAAATACATGGATGTTTTGCCTTGGGTTCTTTTGTCCTCGTCCAGATACCGTACAGAACAAAAACTGCAATTAAACTAAGACCCATTGCTCCGGTACTCATATGGAATAACTCACTTCACAGCGTGAATCATATATTTTTCTCGTGTATTATCTTCAGTGTTAACACATCATTTGTTGGGGGCTCCCGAGTGGCGCATCCAGGATGTGCCCTATAGCCTGGAGATCGCTGGTTCGAATCCAGGCTATGTCAAAGCTGACCGTGACCGAGAGTTCCTAGGGGGCGGCGCACAATTGGCTGAGCGCTGCCCGGGTAGGGAGGGCTTAGGTCGGCAGGGGAATCCACGGCTCACCGCGCATCAGCGACCCCTGTGGCCGATAGGGCGCCTGTGGCTCTGCAGCGGAGCCGCCAGATCTGTGTTGTCCTCCGGCACTATAGGTCTGGTAGCATTGCTGTGGATCTGCAGTGCGAAAAATGACGGCTTGGAAGGAGCACGTTTCGGAGGACGCGTGTTTCAGCCTCCGTTTCCTGAGTCGGCGGGGGGGTTGCGAGCGGTGAGCCGGGGATACAGATAATAATTGGGCATGCTAAATTGGGGTGAAAACCGGGGTAAAAATAATTGGCGATGACTAAAAAATTTTAAAAAAATTAAATAAATAAATAAATAAATAAAAAAACACATCATTTGTTTCTTACCCTTTGGTTTCTTAATCAACCATCCCAATCCTTCCCTCCTGGCTGATGACGACCACCACGGCGACCATTGTTGCTCAAAATGAGGTATGAGATTAAATGGCTTTGACACATACTGTGCTGTGCTGTATCTCTTTCTTTTTAACAAAGAGACAGCTGAAATGTTATAGAATAGTGCAGCTTTATGCTTGCAGTTTTGTTCCTAATGATGACTCATTATGAAGCTCCCTTGAATGTGCAGTAGCCATGTACCAGTAAGGATAAACACCTTGAATGATATTTGAATAAATTACTACACAAGACACATGTACCACATATGTAAAACAAATGGCTTAGTGGTTATTAGTAAACATTGCCTTTAGGTTGCTAGGAATTGTTTTGAGTCCAGAGCTGACTCCTGATACAAATGAGGAAAGACTGGACATCATTGGCTAATACAAATAGATTATCCTGTGGCAGGGCAGACTGTCAGGTTGGCAGGGATGGAGTTAAATCTGTCCCTGCCAGCAATCACAGGTGTGGCCATTCCCCAATTAGGTAATCCCACTCACCGCTGCCAGCGCCACCACCGGAGTGCCCCACGCATCCGCCACCACCGGACTGCCCAGCATCGCTGCCTGTATTGCCACTGCCAGAGTGCCCAGTGTTGCCAAATATCCCTTCAACAAGCTTTTGCTCCCTGTTATATCACAGACAAGAGCTCCTAGGTTGTCAATTATAAAAGCTAGTTAACATGTTAACCCCTAAATAGGAAATGTTCTTTTTAAATTTGCCTGCACTTTACAGTATGTACCTAGACATGTACAGTATCCCTCTTAAAACACAACAGAATCCCTCTTAAAACAATGGGCTTAATAGCATATCGGAGGATGGTTACAGGTAAATTGACATATGAAACATGTTAAGGGCGAAACCCGGTGGTCTGGGGAGTCTAGTTTTGCACGGACCAATCTAGTTTCGCCAAGGGCTTCTGGGCGAATCCCGAAGTTACCACATTTTTTTGGCACTCTAGATTAGCCCCGAACTTGAAAAAGAAGACTGGGCGAAACCCATTTTTTCAACAGTTTTCACTGAATTCCGGGTCTAGCCCAGGTCTAGTTTCTAGTTTCGTCCAACGCTTCAAAATCGATGCTGGGTGAATCTCGTTTTGCCTATGCCAATTACTTGGGCAAGTCTAGTTTTGCATTTCTACACTCTTCCCTGCCAGCTTCCAAGTGCGTGTCAGGGTACCTGCCTCGCCTCCACTTCTGACAACAATGTAGCGACTGTGTGCTGGGTTTCCAGCAGAGGTGCAGACAAGGCAGGACACCAGGGCTGGTTTTAATAGTGGTTAAAACCACTCTTTTTATTAGCTCACTCTCCCGTGTGTGTGTGTAATTGTGGTAGAAAAGACTGAGACAACCAAATATCCTGACATTTGCTTTTCAAGTCAGACCATGAGTGAAAAGATACATTTATGTAAAGAGCCGTGGTTAACGGCTAGTTACAGGCATTCTTTTATGGAACATATCTGCTAACACATTCTCACTTGCAATTCTAATTGAAGTCATTGTTTTGGCAGTGGACTGTTCAAATCCTTTAAGTTAAATGTGCGCTGAGGGTTGCATCAGTGCAAGCAAATCTGAACTTGCCAAAGACAATAAGAAACAGCTTCTCTGCCGCTCCTGTGCCTCGGGTTAGCCTTTAAAAAGCACTTCCCGCCTCTCGTGGATTTCTTCTGTTATCACAATACTGTATCTGTCAGCTTGTCCTCAAGGGTTCCTAACATAAGGTAGACTGCCTTACAGCACCAGCTAAAAAAAAACCTTTCTAGAAAAACAAAAAGAATATATTGCCTCATTTATTATTTAAAGCCACTGTGTGTTGTACAGTGACTGGGGACTGGGGATCTGAGCAGCTGTGGTGGCTCTGGGAGAGAGGGGATTACTTTAACCAGTACACACACAGGCACACACACAGCCTCTCATGTTGTCCTGTCTGCCAAAGAGCAGCTGTGATGTATTTATAGTAATATTTACACATTGAATGTTGTTTAGCAGACATGGGCATGGTGAAAATGAAGCAAACCAGCAAATTTTGATAGTAGCATGCACATAAAGTAGTGAGCCTAACGTGCACGATAAATCTAAATTTAGAGAACGCATTGATTTACATGCACAGTATTTGGCTAATTTACATGCCATACCGTGCACACTGCATGTACTGTGAGCGATAATTTAATGTGCAGGATAATATCAGAGACTTACCCGTGACCACCATGATATCAAAAGCCCCAGCAGGCCAGGCGTATCTTTTGGTCAGCAGCTTATTGTGAAGGTGGAGGTGGCTTACATTGATCGAAAATGAGCAAACAGACACAGCACTCAGCAGGGGACAGGCAGAGGCAACGTAAAGTGAAACTGCACTGCTTACCTTTTAATTTTAACATGTATTCCTTGTCTGATGTAAAAAAAGCCTTTTTCCTTTCTCCTTTAATGCGCCCCCCCCCCCCATTAGTTCCTAAAATTGCAACTATGTACTGTATCATTTCAAGAGTATATAGCTGCAGAACGAAGGCTTGCACAGTGTAGCTCACACAACATAGCTCTCACAGTGTAGCTCACACAGCATAGCTCTCACAGCATAGCTCTCACAGGGTAGCTCACACAGCATAGCTCTCACAGTGTAGCTCACACAGCATAGCTCTCACAGCATAGCTCTCACAGGGTAGCTCACACAGCATAGCTCTCACTGTGTAGCTCACACAGCATAGCTCACACAGTGTAGCTCTCACAGGGTAGCTCACACAGTGTAGCTCTCGCAGGGTAGCTCACACAGCATAGCTCTCACAGGGTAGCTCTCACAGTGTAGCTCACACAGGGTAGCTCTCACAGGGTAGCTCTCACAGGGTAGCTCACACAGCGTAGCTCTCGCAGGGTAGCTCACACAGCGTAGCTCTCACAGGGTAGCTCACACAGCATAGCTCACACAGCGTAGCTCTCACAGGGTAGCTCTCACAGGGTAGCTCACACAGCATAGCTCTCACAGCATAGCTCTCACTGTGTAGCTCACACAGCATAGCTCACACAGTGTAGCTCTCACAGGGTAGCTCACACAGTGTAGCTCTCGCAGGGTAGCTCACACAGCATAGCTCTCACAGGGTAGCTCTCACAGTGTAGCTCTCACAGGGTAGCTCTCACAGTGTAGCTCACACAGGGTAGCTCTCACAGGGTAGCTCTCACAGGGTAGCTCACACAGCGTAGCTCTCGCAGGGTAGCTCACACAGCGTAGCTCTCACAGGGTAGCTCACACAGCATAGCTCACACAGCATAGCTCTCACAGGGTAGCTCTCACAGGGTAGCTCACACAGCGTAGCTCTCACAGGGTAGCTCACACAGCATAGCTCACACAGGGAGCTCACACATGGAGCTGACACAGGGTAGCTCTCACAGGGTAGCTCACACAGCATAGCTCTCACATGGTAGCTCTCACAGGGAGCTCTCAGGGTGGCTCTCACAGTGTAGCTCAAACAGCATAGCTCTCACATGGTAGCTCTCACAGGGTAGCTCACACAGCGTAGCTCACACAGGGAGCTCACACAGGGAGCTCACACATAGAGCTGACACAGGGTAGCTCTCACAGGGTAGCTCACACAGCATAGCTCTCACAGGGTAGCTCACACATAGAGCTGACACAGGGTAGCTCTCACAGGGTAGCTCACACAGCATAGCTCTCACAGGGTAGCTCTCACAGGGTAGCTCACACAGCATAGCTCTCACAGGGTAGCTCTCAAAGGGTAGCTCTCACAGTGTAGCTCACACAGCATAGCTCTCACATGGTAGCTCTCACAGGGTAGCTCACACAGGGTAGCTCACACAGCGTAGCTCACACAGGGAGCTCACACATGGAGCTGACACAGGGTAGCTCACACAGCATAGCTCTCACAGGGTAGCTCTCACAGTGTAGCTCACACAGCATAGCTCTCACATGGTAGCTCTCACAGGGTAGCTCACACAGGGTAGCTCACACAGCATAGCTCACACAGGGAGCTCACACATGGAGCTCACACAGGGTAGCTCACACAGCATAGCTCTCACAGGGTAGCTCTCACAGGGTAGCTCTCACAGTGTAGCTCTCACAGGGTAGCTCACACAGCGTAGCTCTCACAGGGAGCTCTCACAGGGTGGCTCTCACAGTGTAGCTCACACAGCATAGCTCTCACAGGGTAGCTCACACAGGGTAGCTCTCACAGGGTAGCTCACACAGCATAGCTCACACAGCATAGCTCTCACAGGGTAGCTCACACAGCATAGCTCACACAGGGTAGCTCACACAGGGTAGCTCACACAGGGTAGCTCACACAGCGTAGCTCACACAGCATAGCTCTCACAGGGAGCTCTCAGAGGGTATAAAACAATGAATAATCCTCTCCCTACACCGAAACCCTAACCTTAAGGTCAGTATCCTATACTGCAGTCATTACACATCTAAAGTAGTTCATGTTTGGTAGTGAATAAGCATTTTTGTTACTTAAAAAAAAGTGACCGGAGGTGCTGACTTCCTCAGTTGTCCTGACAGGAACATTTTGTGTCCTTTGTAAGCACGGTGTGAGTCTGCGTTCTGCAGCAATACCCCTGTCTATCGTTTTGGAATTCTTCTTTAAAACAACCCGCCTCGTTAATATAACGCGCGTATTCAACATGTGCAGTCTGCATTGTATGAGTGACATTCCCATTAAGCCAATCACAGCTCACAGAGGTAGTAAAATAGCCATCAAATTTCACACAGGATCCGTTTCCTTGATTAAACTGTTGATTAAACTGTTTATTTTACTTTGTGTAAAATTTAAAATCAGTAGCCAAAAAGTAGTTGGAAAAGTCACGGAAGCAAAAAGGTGTAGGTGTAACACAGAAGATTCCAAAATCGTTAGCCAGATGATTTGTTCAATTAATAATTTTGACTGCATCAGTTGCAGTTATGAAAGATTATAACATACAGTTTGCTGTAAAGTAATTCTGGAGAATGCACTGGTTCTTCTCAAAATATTGAAGTTGTACTTTGTGTAGATGCAAACCCAACCTGTCATTAAGCAGTTTGAATTTTAAATGTGTTTGTAGAACAGAAGGTGAATTATTCCAACTGCTTGTGTCGTTATAATCAAATGCTTACTGTACCTTTTGTGATTCCGTTTCAGCTGATCCTCTGATCTCAATTAGTCATTTACTTGTTTTGTGTACCAGAGATTCAATTAGATACCCAGGAGAGGTTCATATAATTATTAATGAATCAAATTAGTGTTAGAAAACAAGGCATCCCTGTATGTTGCTGGTTGCACCGTGTGAGAACATAACACAATTAAATATACTACAGGTACTTTTTTATATACAGTAAAAATCTGTGCAAATAATTCATTCCGTTTTCCGGTGTAAATATTGGGATAATATTGAGAGACAAAAATCTGACCTGCTTGATTGTATTCACAGTGAATGCTGAAAACTGTCAGGAGTGACCGTGACAGGGCAGTATCCCTGCAGATAAATAGTGTGTGTGAATAAAGCTTAATTATTTACAAATAAACTAAATAACCAAAACACTGGAACAAACAAAAAGGTTTAAACAAACACAAATCAAAATATAAATCAAATAGCCCGCTGTGGATCTCACCATGCAATACCTGCTCAAATATAAATCAAACACTATATTTCACTGGACTGGCCATTAGACAGTAACGCACCTCTCATGCTCATGGTTAAATAATGTTTTTGCATTACATAATAAGCATACTACCTTTGCCTATTCCGTATTGCAACATGAAATCTATTTTGTATTATTCTAAGGTAATTACTCTAAAGTGAGCTCAGTCCAGCTGGTACCCAGGGATTATTATAAACTAATGCATGTTTTTCAGAAGCATGCTGTATTGTAGCAGCATCCGCAGGTATGCAGTCTTACTAAAAGGAGTATGGTGGTCATGTGCATGGAACAAGATGTAAAAAGGCCTCCAATCTTGAAACAGGAGACATAGAAGTTGGTATGGGCTACCAGCGGCTTTTTACTTGAGTGGGTGACAACTGCTCAAACAGTTTCAAGTTTACAAGAAATGCTGCACTTTTATTTAACCTAGGCCAGAGAATGTAATCCTATATGGGAAGTAGCAGAATATCTGTGTGCTTTGACCTGAGATCGGGAGCTGCTCTTAGACATACTCATGTAACCCAGTAGATCAGCCAAGGTGTAACATCCGCCACTATCTACTGAACAGATATTAAACATCAAGCTTTGTTTTGTATTGCAGGCAATACACTGCTGTGCACTAGATGGCAAAGACCATAGGATAATGCCCAGTGCCTCTACCAGTTGCAGCTTAAGGTGGCAGAAATCTGTGACCTACTTTAAATGGAAATCTCTGAGAGTTTATGGATTTCCTACACTTGTCAAACTGCAAAGCTTGTTTTAAAATATCTATTTTTAACTTCATTCCTACCAAAAAAAAAAAAAAGCTCAATTCATGATCGTGCCGACTGGAGAGGACTTTGGCCTTTGCCGCTGTGTGACACATCACAAATATTTCTTCTTTCCATTAAAGATGTGGGCTGTGCACCACAATGCAGCTTAAAGTTACTTGATTAGACCATGTGTCAAATATAGAGTAGGAGCCTTCAGTCCTAAACAGGGATCTGCAAATTGTATTATACAGTGCATTTCAGGGATGCTTTTTGCACTCACAGTGTGGTCTGTAGACATGGTGTGAGTCAATTCAGGACCAGTGAGCATCGAGTTACAATAATCAAATCACGAAAGATAAACACATGGACCAGGGATTCAGCATAGCCCTAGTCTAAAATATTCCTTAGCTTAGCTATATTCCTTATTAAAGAAGACATGAAAGAATGGTTTTGCAAACCATTGTGATGAGCTGATTAAAGAGCCAGTATCACCACTCTTTATACTGTCTTTATACTGTACACTCAATAGAAGTGCACTGACATTACCCTTCCATTTGTCTTTACATTCGCATCAGGCATGTAATAGAATGGTTTTGATGTCATGTTGCAGCAGATACATTTTGCACCCCTTGCCAGCACTGTGTTGCCACAGCAACTGTGTGTTGAGACAGAGAGAAAAACACTTCCTTTTGTTTATTCTTTGGAAAGAAACAGGATTGATTCTGAAATAGGGTTGTGGGTCTTGTTCAACAATAGCTGAATACAATTTTGTGTAATTGCTTGTATTAGAAAATAAGAACATAAGAAAGGTTACAAATGAGAGGAGGCCATTCAGTCCATATTGCTTGTTTGATTGTTAGTAACTTATTGATCCCAGAATCACATCAAGCAGCTTCTTGAAGGATCCCAGTGTGTCAGCTTCAACAACATTATTGGGGAGTTGGTTCCAGACTCCCACAATTCTCTGTGTAAAAAGTGCCTCCTATTTTCTGTTCTGAATGCCCCTTTATCTAATCTCCATTTGTGACCCCTGGTCCTTGTTTCTGTTTTCAGGTCGAAAAAGTCCCCTGGGTCAATATTGTCAATACCTTTTAGAATTTTGAATGCTTGAATCAGATCGCCGTGTTCAAGACTGAATAAATTATTTTTTTTAGCCTGTCTGCATATCACATGCCTTTTAAACATGGGATAATTCTGGTTGCTCTTCTTTGCACTCTTTCTAGAGCAGTAATATCCTTTTTGTAGCGAGGTGACCAGAACTGAACACAATATTCTAGATGAGGTCTTACTAATGCAATGTAGATGCATCCTTTTTTCTTTTTTTTTTTTAGTAGTCGACAATTGATTTTACCCCATTTTTTCTCCCAATTTGAAATGTCCAATTGTATTTTAGGCTCAGCTCACCACTACCACCCCTGCGCTGCCTTGGGAGTGGTGAAGACGAACACACTCTGTCCTCCGCAGAGGACAACGCAGCTCTGGGCAGCTTACAGGCAAGCCTACAGGCGCCCGGCCAGTCTATAGGGGTCACTGGTGCGTGGTGAGCCGAGGACACCTTGGCTAACCTAAGCCCTCCCACCTGGGTTCACTCGGCCAGTTGTGCACCGCCCCCCTGGGAGCTCCCGTCCACGGTCAGCAGTGGAATAGCCTGGACGAACTGGCGACGTCCAGGCTATAGGGCGCATCCTGTACTCCACTCGGAGCACCTTAACCGAATGCGCCACTCGGGAGCCCCATGCATTGTAAAGTTTTAACATTACTTCCCTTGATTTTAAACACTTTTCACTATATATCCGAGCATTTTGTTTGGCCTTTTTATAGCTTTCCCACATTGTCTAGATGAAGACATTTCTGATTCAACTAAACTCCTAGGTCTTTTTCATAGATTCCTTCCAATTTCAGTATCTCCCATATGATATTTAGAATGCACATTTTTATTGCCTGCGCAGTACCTTACACTTTTCTCTATTAAATGTCATTTGCCATGTGTCTGCCCAGTTCTGAATGTCTAGATCATTTTAAATGACCTTTGCTGCTGCAATGGTGTTTGCCACTCCTCCTATTTTTGTGTCATCTACAAATTTAACAAGTTTGCTTACTATACCAGAATGTAAGTCATTAGTGTAGATTAGGAAGAACAGAGGACCTAATACTGATCCCTGTGGTACTCCACTGGTTACCTCGATCCATTTTGAGGCTTCTCTAATCAGTACTTTCTGTTTTCTACATGTTAACCACTCCCTAATCCATGTGCATGCATTTCCTTGAATCCCTACTGCGTTCATTTTGAGAATTAATCATTTATGCGGGACTTTGTCAAAAGATTTTTGGAAATCTAAATAAACCATGTCGTATGCTTTGCAATTATCCATTGTCGATGTTGCATCATCAAAAAAATCAGGCAGGTTAGTTAGACACGATCTCCCTTTCCTAAAACCATGCTGACTGTCTCCCAGGATACTGTTACCATATAGGTAATTTTCCTTTTTGGATATTATTATAGTTTCCATAAGTTTCCATATAAGTCCGGCTTATTGGTCTGTAGTTACCTGGTTCGGTTTTGTCTCCGTTTTTGTGGATCGGTATTACGTTTGCAATTCTCCAGTCTGTCGGTACAACCCCTGTCTCAAGAGACTGTTGCATGATCTTGGTTAGCGGTTTGTAAATAACTTCTTTCATTTCTTTGAGTACTATTGGGAGGATCTCATCCGGCCCAGGGGACTTGTTTATTTTAAGAGCTCCTAGTCCCTTTAACACTTCTGTCTCTGTTATGCTAAAGTTATTTAAAACTGGATAGGAACAGGTCAACATGTGGGGCATGTTGTCCTTATCCTCCTTTGTAAAAACTTGAGAAAAGTAATCATTTAATATATTTGCTATTTTTTTCTCTTCATCTATGATTTTGCCTTTTTCATCTCTTAGACATTTGACTTCCTCCTTGAATATTCTTTTGCTGTCATAAATAGGCAATGCTCATTTCGATTTCTCTCTTGGCCTTTCTAACTTCCTTTTTGACTTGCGTTTACAGTTCCAAGTACTCTTTCTGTGTACTTTGTTCTTGGTCCCCTTTACACGCTCTGTAAAGTGCCTTTTTTCTCTGAATATTTTTTTTTTAATTGATCTGTTAAACCATTTTGGCCATTTTGTTTTAGATTTTGATTTGTCTACTTTTGAGATGTATTTGTTTTGCGCCTCTAGTACAACATTGTTGAAAAATAGCCATCCTTTCTCTGTGGATGTTTTCTCTATTTAACTCCAATCTACTTCTGTTAGTCTCTGTTTCAATCCTTCATAGTTTGCCTTTTTAAAATTGTAAACCTTAGCTTTAGTCGTTACTTTTGGGGTTTTAACAAGCACTTCAAATGATACCATGTTGTGATCTGAGTTTGCCAATGATTCTCTGGCCTGTTTTAGTTATTCTGTCTTCATTATTTGAAAAGACTAAATCAAAGCATGTATAGCGCTACCCATCCGCCTCTTCTGTCCTGCCTGTCTTTCCTATACAGTGTATACCCACTAATATTATATTCGTCTCCATCACTCTCGAATAACCAAGTGTCTGCAACACCTATTACATCGTAGTTACTTGTTAGTGCAATAAAATAAAAGCAGAGTACAATGCAGGGCCAAAATAAGAAATAATATAAAATATAATTATCTTATTAATTTACTTTGCTGACATGAATTGTAAAAAAACCCCCACATGAATACTGCCATATTTGCAGGGACAGTTCTACAGAGTGCTGTGAAAGTGTCACAATGGCATCTAAGCCAGAGGTTGAGTTGGGGTGACCTCCTGCCTAAAGTTAAAATTGTGTACCCTATTATATGACAATGTATAGGATTTAAAGATGACATGCCAGAATGATATACAGCCTCTCCACAAGAGTATCTAAAAACCTAATCCATTCATTTAACTCTAATACTGTTTCTATTGCTGTGAGGTTAGCTTCACTTTACTGGAATGTGTTCATTATTCACAAGAACTTATGAAGAGTAGTAACAGTAACAGAAGGAGACTGAAAATGTTGCAGTTGTGTTTCATTATTAAGCCATTACTCTACACTGAATATGATAAAGTGTAAAATGAATAACTGAGGAAAAAGGAAGTTGCTTGGAAAACACACTGAGAAAGAGCTGCAAGTAAGAGACACACGTTACCTTGTCCAGGTGCACTTGTCAGGTAGTAAACCACGTGCAGCCATACCAACTTTGATTCTGGATGGGTTTGCTCAACCTATTACCTCCTGGGATAAATCACTGCTGTTTTTTAGAGCATTTTACAGTACCAGTATTGCATCAGTATGGCTAATCCCAGAATAACCATATATAGGTGCTTGATGCAGTCCAGGGTGATTTTACAGAGTCGTAAAATGCTTAAAAACATCCAGCAGTGGCATATCCTAGTGGTGTAACAGTTCAAATGAATCCCAAAGCTAGCTTGCTTAGGACAGACCATTACTTTGATGATAAAATGTTAGCCTGTGGGCCAGAATTCAACCAATACCCCATCAAGAAAGTGCAATAACTCAGATGTGACAAGAGACTGATTTATTTGAGATACTGTAACTAAATATGCCATGGTCTTAGCATGACACTTTACAAGGGGGTGAACCCAGCAAACTTGCTTCAGTCTTCTCCTGCACTACCTTGTTATGCTGATGATCAAGCACTCCTCTAGGCAAAACGAGACGACATAGGGAGGAGTGTCTGGTAAGAATAAATAGTTTGTGTTGTGTCCTGATTGGCTGTAAGATCATTTAGCTCCCTTCCAGACACACTGTAGCACTACTGTATTTTGTATTAATAGACAGTGTAAAAAAAGTGCATGGCTTCAGGTTCCTGAGACCTCCGACCTTTTGCAGTTGCAGATGCTTTATCTCCTGAAGGTCTCGGTGGCCCGAGATAAAACTCACATGTGAAATTAGATTTCATACCAGACTTGAAGGAACATAGTGGCCTTTGTAACCTTTACATTTTTCTTACGTTTAGGTAAGTAAAATTGGAACGTTTCTCTAATATCATTCTAAAATCTTACAAAGTCGTTGTAAACACAGGGTTTTTTTTATGCATTTACCAGTGTCTAAGAATTCAATTTCAGATTTTGTCCACTTTAAATCCACCAACATGTTAGGGTGGATATAATTTGCTAATTTATTATTAATTTCTTAGCAGACACCCTTATCCAGGGCGACTTACAGTCGTGAACAAAAATACATTTCAAGAATCACATTACAAGTATTAATACAATTAAGAGCAAGATAAAATACAATGACTTCGGTTCTAGCAAGTACATGTATATGACAAAATACGATTCAATAACGGAGCAGATAACAGTGTCAGTGCTTGTTACATCAGGATATAGGAGGCTGTGTGGTCCAGTGGTTAAAGAAACAGGCTTGTAACCAGGAGGTCCCCGGTTCAAATCAGCCACTGACACATTGTGTGACCCTAAGCAAGTCACTTAACCACCTGGTGCTCTGTCTTTCGGGTGAGATGTTGTTTTAAGTGACTGCAGCTGATGCATAGTTCACACACCCTAGTCTCTGTAAGTCATCAAGGATAAAGGTGTCTGCTAAATAAACAAATAATAATAGTAGTACAGTTTTTCATGTTAGAGTTTAAATGTCACAAGTATATGGAAAACTAAAAAAAAGCAGTATGTCATTTCAGTTTGTTAACGTAACATTTTTCATCAGGTTTCATTCGACTTTATGAAGCAACATTTGTTAATCCTTTTGGGTGATGCAAAACCTTTGGCCATAGCTGTAGTAAAGATTTTTTAAAATGTTGAATTACTCCTCAATCCTCAAAGGGGGAGTAAGGGTGGCCTAAGGACTACTTTGGGTTTCTACTATTTTGTCGTATTGAATTAATTTTGGGGTAAGTATTCTATGTTCCATATATATTTTAAGCTTTGAACTTTACTTCAAGGTTTTTAACACATTTTCCAAATGCAGTTTTGCCCGTCTGTCCCACAAATCAAACCTGCACTTACCTTTCACAGGACAACAATCTGAGCTTGAAAGACTGAAATAATAACTCTTGATTTACAGCTCACAGCATCTTCACAATGGCACCCGTGCAAGCAGCTGGAGAACATAATTGCATTTGGTGTCAACTCCTGCTCTCTGCAAAATAACTGAAAAGATGAGCCCCAAACAGGGCAAGGCATATTTTGACAGGTTAAAATATGCCTTGTCCTTGTGATAGCTGAAAGACACTAATGAGGCTGCATGTTCTACAGCACACATCCCAAGCTGCTATCCACACATTCGTTAATGTAGTGGGTCTGGAGGTGAAATCACAGCCGACAGGAAAGCGTGCAGATGCACATATATCCAGAGACCTTTGTGACAGTTTGTGAGCATGCTCTGTGCATTTACAAAGGCCGGACATGTTGAGAGATACAGTCTGAACCTCATCTTCTACTTTAGATTTGTCAGTTAAAATGACTTTGGACAACCAATTATAACCCACTGCAGCAGAAACAACATTAGGCAAAATAATGTAATTGACTAAGTGTGGCTACTTATAGATCTTTAGTGCATATAAAAACAAATAGAGAATACATTTTTGAGAATAGCCCCAAGGGAAAAACTGAAATGAACGTCATCCATTTGATGCATTTTAATGGCCATATAGGTCTGCATTACCTCAAACACATCTACCCAGCACCACCTGCTTGTCATGGGGGCTTTTGGTTCAGTAATCACTGGTGTCTAAAAGACTTCATCCATAACTTCAAACCTCTCAATCAAAAATATAAGGTAAATAAACTCAATTTAGAGTTTGTAAAGTATATTTTATTGGCGAGTCATATCCAGTCTTAACTTCTCCTAGTGCTTTACAAACCTTTTTTAGTTCAGCATTTAGGCACACTTTCCCAAAGACAGGTTGCCACAGGGAGCCATAGTTCCCAGCAGTGAACTTGAAGTCTATTGCTAAATGGGTCTTACTGATTTTCTGTACTTATGCAATTGTAGTATTGGCCGAATACTGTATTGAGAGCTTGACATTAATGGGGATTATATAAACTTTTATTTGAGCTGTACTTTTTATCCCTGTGGGGTTATACACCTTTTCATGCTGCTGAACCCCTCAATAATGCCTCTCTGCAGAGCTGACACCCACTCTACATTCACAGCGCTGCAGGCACATACTGTAGTTATAGTGAAGCTGAAATTGAATGGTCAGATGTCACTCACCAGTCAATCAAAACTTCCTCAATCAAAGGTTTGTCAAAGGTCCACTAGAAAACATTCTGGTGCATCTGAAAGCATACCACAATTTTCTTTAGTCATTCTAAGCACATTAAAAAACAAAACAAAACAAAACAAAAAAAGGTTTTTAAACACGAATAGTATTCAAATTGTTATGTGTAAAGTTTTCATATACTATATCTCGTTTATATCATTAGGTTAACATACTTGAAGACCTTTTTAAAGGCGACAGTCTTCAATGGAAAGTTAATTTAATATTTGCATATTACTTATTGTACAATGGCAAGGATCCTCCTCCTATTCATTTAATTGGGCTATGTGACATCTGAGATATGTACCAATCAGGTACACAGCCGATTGTGATGTCACTGTTTTGAATGAACTCTGCAGTTGAATGCAATTCCGAGAGTTGCTTCATGTATCATTTTTTTAAAGGTGATGTTAACCGTGCTTATATGGAGGATACAGCACGGTAAAAACTCAAAGCAGTGGGGGCTCCCGAGTGGCGCATCCAGCAAAAGCACTCGCTTAGAGTGCAGGATGCGCTCTGTAGCCTGGACGTCGCAAGTTCGAGTCCAGGCTATTCCACAGCCGACCGTGGATGGGAGCTCCCAGGGGGCGGCGCTCAATTGGCCGAGCGTCGCCCGGGGGGGGGGGAGGGAGGGTTAGGTCGGCCAGGGTGTCCTCGGCTCACCGCGCACCAGCGACCCCTGTAGTCTGGCCGGGCGCCTGCGGGCTTGCCTGTAAGCTGCCCTGAGCTGCGTTGTCCTCCGACGCTGTAGCTCTGAGGCGGCTGCACGGTGAGTCTGCAGAGTGTAAAGAAGCGGGCGGCTGACAGCACACGCTTCGGAGGACAGCGTGTGTTCATCTTCGCCCCTCCCGAGTCAGCGCAGGGGTGGTAGCGGTCAGCTGAGCATAATAAAATAATTGGGCCTTTCAAATTGGGGAGAAAATAATAAAAAACACTAATTGGCAACGACTAAATTTATATATATAAAAAAGAAAAACTCAAAGCAGTACGGTGATGTCATAAATAGGGCTTCTCTGTGATGTGTCGTGGAATACAGAAGGCAAAACGTGTGCTCTGATTGGCTGAAAGATCCTGAGCAGTCTATAATACAGTTTACTCTATAGAATGGAACTACCACTTGTATTACAGTATATGACTCAGGAATGACAAAACTGAGCTCATTACCCAAGGTAGAAGCCTAATGAGGGTTTGGGGTTAGGGTCATAAACAGATACTATATATTTTTTAATCAAATCTACCCCTTGGAAGCAGTGACAGTATTCTTTACTTGTGTAAGAGGCATACTGCAAACACCACTGCATACATGCATTTATATGGCATGCTCCTGTACCCTGCGACTGGAAGTCAGTAATCAGTTTCTTTTGTTTTTATTCTCACAGTCTTACACTGCAGTTACATAATTCAGCAGACTGCTTTCATTGCAGTTCAACGGCAATTACTTAATGTCACTAGTCTCATTACAAATAAGATAATCATATTCCTTTTAGAGCGAGGTCTTTAATGTCTGTTATTTTCATTTTGTTGAATTCAGATTAGAGTGCAATGGTTTAAAACACTACTTCCTCTGGTTGTTTTTTAATTGCTTTTTTTTTTTTTTTTTTTTTAAATATCGGCTGCTAAATTAGCTTTTAGACCTCTTGGATCTGACTGCAAAAAAATATCCAGAGATATTATGATCGTATCACAAATCTTTATTAAAAAACACACACACACACACACACACACAACAATGGAACCTACAATTATTAACTATTTACAGTATCAAAGAGCAGAAGAGAGGAGACATCTCTACATCATCGACCATCAGATGCTTCAAATTAAAGCCGATTTAATTATGGGACTGTTAACATGCCGTTAAAACAAACAGCAGTAGTCCAGCACCTGTCTTAACCCCTAACCCAATGGTACCCAACCAGGTCCTAAATTAGTTAAGTGCCTCTTAGTAGCTTCAATTAACTACATTAGAACCTGCTTGGAGTAAAAACCTGGACTGGATCGGATCTCGAGGGCCACAGTTGAGTATCACTGCCCTTACCTATCACAGGAACATGCAATCAGTGAGTATGTTTTCTGTGGAGGTCTCACTCTCATCTCCTCCTGGTTTCGCTCTAGCAGACAAAGTAGTAAGATTATGTAATCAGGATTGTGGCAGGGCAAAAGCCCTGCTGCTGTGAATAGTGTGTGTGGGAATGTTAGGTTGGCATGCATGGGGTTAAATCTGCCCCTGGCAACAATCACAGGTGTGGCCATTCCCCAATTCAGTAATTGAGTGCTAATTGGGGGGTGGTCACCTGTATAAAAGGGGAGCAGAACGCGTTTGGAGGTGTTAAGTGAGTGTATATACTTTGTTTTTGAGGACTATATAGAGCAGGAACAATGAAAAAGTACATTCAAATTACCTACAGCTATGGCCAAAAGTTTTGCATCACCTAGAATTTTAAAATTAAAAAATAAATAAATACAAAAATAAAAAGCACACTATATAAACATAATTCAGATATACTATTTAACATCATGTAATCAAAGAAACTACAAAATGAGATCTCAAAAGTCTACCGGAAGTGGGGGCGCATCCGGTAAAAGCAATCCTTGTGGAGCGCAGGATGCGCCCTATAGCCTGGAGATCCTGGTTGGAGTCCAGGCTATTCCACTGCCGACCGTGGACGAGGGCTCCCAGGGGGCAGTGCACGATTGGTTGAGCGTTGCCCGGGTGGGGAGGGCTTAGGTCAGCTAGAGTGTCCTTGGCTCAGCAACCCCTGTAGACTGGACAGGCACCTGCGGGCTTGCCTGTAAGCTGCGTTGTCCTCTGACGCTGTAGCTGAGGTGGCTGCATAGCAAGCCTGCAGAGTGAAAAAAAGCGGTCGGCTGACAGCACACATTTCAGAGGACACTGTGTGTTCATCTTCGCCGCTCCTGAGTCAGTGCGGGGGTGGTAGCAGTGAGCTGAGCCTAAAAATAATAGATTGGCTATTGGGGGGGTTGGGAAGGCTACCAGAAGCAAAAACAGCAGTAGAGTATTTCATGTTAGATTTAAAAATGTTGGCATTATATGGAAAACTATAACAGTCTAAATTCTTGGTTGAGTCTGAAATTGAACGATACAAATAATAAAAGGCTATCCTTCACTTTTATAGGCCAGAGATGCCAACTTATGAAAGTAGAAAATAGTAGCATATAGTAGCAGAAATGTTTTTTTAAGGCCAGTGGCTGCTAGCCCCTAGAAATTAAAAGGCTCTTAGGCTCTGGCAAGCCAATGACCTCAGTGTTTGCTGTTCAATCTATAATTTTGGTAATTGTAAGCACACAGCATTTAGAAATTTAAAAAACCCAATAAAAATACTTCAACACATAATCTTTGATTTGTTTTTATTTATTTTGAATTCTATTTATTCTGGATTTAAATATTAGTAATGAAGAGTGTTTTAGGATATCATAAGTGCTATCAAACCTGGACTGAAATATTCAACCTCAAAACTTTATAAAAATAACTATTAAAACAATACCTCAAGAAAGATTTAACAATGTTTTGTTTACATTTTTACTACTCTGCAACAATCAAAACACAAAATGCTGTGTAGTATCCATTAATTCATTAATTAAAGCGAGTTAAACCTCAAAACCCCTTTGCACAAACATACAGTAATAAGGAGTGTCAGATTTTGCTGGTGTTTCTTCTTAACTATGTGAGTTATACAGTCATGACGCCCACCATGTTTCACAGAGAAGTCCGTCAGTCAGTATTCACAGTAGACGTGAGATTCAGACACTCCACTTCTTTCAATGCATGACCATTCTGTGGTAAATTCCTCTATTTCTGACAAGCCAACCTCACGGAGGAAGGGGGAAATGGTGTGTGAAGTCATGGGGATGAAATTTTTTTAATACAATATACATTACAATATACATTACCTACATAAACATAAAATTAGTCTGTCTATAGAAGTAGGAAAAAGGGAAAATCGAAATATTTATTTATTATAGTTTTCACAACATCAGGTTCAAGTTTTAATCCTGTAAATCGGTAAGCTTCACAGCATATACAACTATAAACAAAAATGTCTGTTTTACATAACATTTGGTGGGGTTTCTACAGGCCAGCAAACGTTTTGGGTTGTTTGCTTGTTTACATATTATTCTGATACAACACGTTGTATATTTGATGACTTTCTGGAGCTCAAAGATGAAACCCTCAGATCCTATAATGCCATGGGACAACTGGTCTGGTTCTTGATCTTTAAATTATGTTAGTTTGGGAACTCCAAGAAAGAGAATTCTGTCATGCTTTCCATGCTCTTTAAGCCTGATATCTGCTATAAGTTGCTGTGTTGCTGCTACTATCATGTATTATGCACTTTCCACTGTATTTAAAGTATTATGGATTTTCTTGTTATTGCATCTTGTATGTGTGATGGTGGTCCACTATGAAAGGTGCTATATAAAATAAAGATTGATTGATAATGAACACTGAACTCAAGACTTTCCACATTTGAATGAATCGACAGAAAATAGCAAAATACAGGCAATTGGCATTTGCAATTTGATCGTAGCACTGCACAGCCAATATGCCCGAACTAACCAAACTCAAAATAGCAACTTCACAGGTCTCACATGCACAAATCCAGACGCTTAGAGATTTGAAACGGCTTTCAATTACTAGACGCTGGCTGGAGTTGCAACAGGAGGCAACTTACAGGTGAAAGGCTTTGGCTCTCTTGACACGCTTGCCATGTTAAAAATCACCCATCTCTTATTTTGTTAAGAAGGTCATTCCGGTATTGCATATTCTCAGTACGTTTGTATCAAGATACCACTAACAAGATTCAGTAAATTGAGAGATTAGGATGCAGTTACACCTAGTTCTGGAATCACCTTCAAAGCCATTTCATCACAGGGAATTTCAGAGCCAAAATGTCACCATATTAGGTTTTAAATCAAAAGAAATCTGCACCAATAGATCTTATACAATTAATATAAGATATGTTGAGTCTTAACAAATTAATTTATTATAGTGCTGGGAGGAACATGGGATTGTCATGTTCGGATATTCGTGTTTTCAAAAAATAATAAAAGACGTTCTATTGCTCAGAACACAGGCAGAGACAAGGGGGGGCGTGGCCCGTGTGTGCGCGCCTTTATTTTATAGCAAGACCTTACAATATGTAACACGTTAAAATAGAAAAATATCCCAGGAGTAAGAATGCGTTGTGTAGGGCTTACGTTACCCCAGTGAATTAACTACAAAAGGATGCAAAATAGCAGTTCAATTTAAACGTTTTGTTTATTCCTGAAATAGTAGATAAAGTTGGCACCGCATTTCATTTATTTTCTACTCTCCCCCAACCCCAACCCCACCTTGCCGTTGTAAAATGAAGGGTCTATTTAAAAACCCACACACACATCCAGCAAGTTGGGCACAGATTAAGCGAGGCAATTCAGAATGACGTGCTTGCCTTTGTCCCATGAGATTAACTCACTCTAAACTAGTGTTCTGCGGTATTTCGGTATATCGAAATATCATAATACAAAAAATTATACAATACTTAATATCGGGGTAAAAAAAAAAAAAAAAAATCGATATCGTTTTTTTTCGATCCCGTCTTTTTTTGGAGATATATCGTCTTTTTATTTTTTTTTTTTTTTTGAGACTTCAAAACAACACTTTATTTGTGTGCTTTAAAAACAATATGAACTTTTTTTGCATACACCGGAAGAAACAGCTGGTTTCTAAAGCCAATTTCACAAGTGTAGTGTGGAACTATTTTGGCTATCCATTAAATGAAAGTGGCACTCCAGTTGAAGGTGGACATCCAAAATGTAGGTGTTTGAAAGAAGTCAAAAACAAGGGAGGAAACGCCACCAATTTATTTAAGCATTTATTTAAGCAGATCGTCACCTGTGTTGAAGTGACGCGACAGCATGTAAGTTACAGTGAAAATAGTTTTACTTTTACTGTAGTTCTTTTGTTTTACATATTGAGATTCTGTAAATTCCATCTCTCCTTCAAAATGTAAATCATGAACCCAATTAGTATTAATATGTTAGTGTGTGTAACAGTATGAAGTTGAAATAGTACAATTTTGTACAATACTATTTAAAAAAAAAAATACTGTGTAAAGATAACGATAGGAATACTCTAAAAGCTGATCAAAATGCCGTTTGTTAGTTCACCAAGATGCAAATATATATTTTGCAGACGTGTCATTAAAACGACTCCATGTTAAAAAATGTTAACACTCTTTACATATTGCTTGGATTTTGCGGTAAACCATTTTTGTGTATGTGTAAAACAATTAGCTTTCATGCTGGAAACAGACTTCTGACTGTTGCAGGTTCAGCACAAAAACATACATTACATACATAGGCTACATAGTTTTTTTCCCCCCATATATAGTTCAAGGCGTACATACGCAGTTCAGCAGGTAAACTATCTGCTCTAATATATAGTTGTAAAAGTCTTTTGTCTAATTTATTTTCTTTGCAAAATTAACATCAACGCTCGCATGATGGTCTGAATAAAATTGCGTAACATTTCCTATGTTTATATAAGTGCACTGGAACATTGTTTTGAAGGAGACGTTTGGCTTGAATAAAATGCAATATAATATTATGTTCTAATAGTGATCAGTACTACAGTATCAAGTTCTATTCCAGAAATATTTCTCATCAGCTGAACATATTTTATAAGATGTATTTGAAGTAATGATTCTCTCTCGATAAAAAGTTTCATTTTTTCATTCCTTAGAGCACTTCTAAGACACTATTGTATATAAACATCTGACCTAGTAATAAAAAGCATGCTTTGAGAAAAGTATGTGTGTTATTTTGTTTTACAGTACTGTAAGTTTTGAAACACCAGTGGGACTGGGTGTTTTTCTTTACACTCATCTAAAACCAGCACAACACGCTTCACCCATAGAGATCACTATGCTTGCGCATAATCTGGTTTGCTTACTTTTTGCTGTCTAAAACTCTTAAATAGACACACAAGAGCTGCTGTAGTCCTGTTTTTATACCGATTCGTTTAATATCTGAGCGTTTTTTTTAAAAACTAAGTGCAAGGTATGTCATTTCTAGCGAACAAACATTTGATTTTTGTATCTGAATACATGTCAAAAATATATACTTGGATATTTGTCCCAGCACTAGTTATTTGTATGCAGACTAACTAGGTTGCCAGATTTAATAAAAAGTACAGCTGGATTTAATATAGAATATTAAACACCTGCTTTGATCATGCCCCAACACCCCTACTTTTGCCATTCTTGCTCCAAAACATAAAACACGCCCCCAGGACACCTGTAGCCAGAGCTTTAGTACCAAAACAAGTAAAATGTATTTAATCTTTACAAGTGCAAACACAACTATATACATACAATAAAATCTACAAAATTAATTATTATTATTGTACAAAATATGTAGTGACAAACAGGTTTTGTTTGTGGCAAGTATTATGCCCATGCAAGTATTCATATTCTCCACATTTAAATGTAAAAAGCTAGCACTGCAGGAGAGTTTATTCCAGGACAGTATGGCATGTACTACCAGGTCTCCAAGTATCACATGAAATAACCAAGTTGATGCAAAACTCTGAAGCCCATTTAGAAGTCTGCATCCAATGTGAATGTTTTCTCTGTTGGTTTGGACATCACTCCCATTCTCTGATACTCTCCTACCCGCTTCTCAAAGAAGTTGGTCTTTCCTTCCAAGGAGATGTTCTCCATAAAATCAAAAGGATTCTCAGCTCTGAAGATCTGCAGGAAAAAAAAGCTTTTAGGAAATAGCCTTTTGCAAGGGTCAAAATAAATTGGTCTGCAATGGAACACTCAAGAAGAGCCTGGTTAAACCATAAATCGAGATGAAATTGAACTATTAAAGCCCCCTTTCGTACTGGCACTCCTACCCGGGTCCCGACCCAGGTTTTGGCTGTCCGGGTCACAATCCCACGTAGTGTGAAACCACGTACCCGGGTCATGCCCGGGTTAACCTGGGTCCCAGCGCAACCCACCTCACTCTCTGACCCGGGTTGAGCGAGATGAAATGCTTGACAGCCGTTTGTGAGCCAACACAATAACAAACAGTTACACCTGCATGAAGGTTTCACTTCTGCAAGAAACACTTCTGTTTAACCATATTTTTGTTGCTTGAGACACACCACGAGCCAGATTGCAGCAGGGCTGTAGAAACATTTGCTTCAAATCAACATTTGGGCCAACGGTTCAATCCAGAGAAGCTTGAAGCGTCTAACAAGCTGCTTCCGGGGCATTGATACCCGCATTGTTTACTTGCGTCACCCAGGTCAACCCTGCTTTACTGGGGCAACAGTGTGGAGTAGTGGTTAGGGCTCTCGACTCCTGACCAGAGGGTCCCAGGTGGGACACTGCTGTTGTACCCTTGATCAAGGTACTTGTATGTAAAAATAATGTGTAAAATAATTTAATTGCATGTAAAAATAATATGATGATATCTTGTAAAAACTGTAAGTCGCCCTGGATAAGGGAGTCTAAGAAATAAATAATAATAATAATAATAATAATAATAATAAAAGCAGAGTGAAATCACATACCCGACCTGCATGACACCGGGTCCTGACCCGGGTAGAGCTTGCCAGTGTGGAAAGGGCATAAGTTTAGAATAAACTTTAAAAGTGCTACAGTCTGTATTCATTTTAAATGAGGCTTTAAAAACTCAAAACATTATTTTGTAGGCTGCTCAAGCAAAGTACAGTGTCAAGACTCATATAAACTTAAATCCAGATGGATTAAACTTATTCCAATTATCCTCATGTCAGTCAAATATAGGACAAGTTAATAAAAAATTACCTTGCTGAAACCCAGCTCCAGCATCAGCCGATCAGCCACAAACTCAATGTACTGTTTCATTAAAGTGCAGTTCATTCCAATCAAGTTCACTGGCAACGAATCTGTTAGAAACTCCTGAAAAAGAAAATAATAAAATCAGTGAAACACAAATCTTTCTGCATCTCCCCCCCCCCCCCCTCCATTGTAAATGCTCTGGCTAAAGGAACAGGAACTTTGTGTGGAAGAACACCACCTTGGCTCCGCTAGCGATTCGTTCACAATGGATACAATACTGTTTCGTAACATGAAAACTAAACTGAATAAGCCATTTTAAATTTAAATCTCTTCAAAAGCGACTCGTCATCACTACAATGGCATGTAAACAAAACTGCAAAACGCCCCGCTGTTTCTCTTGCTACAAAAAAAAAAAAAAAGAACTGGAAATTGTTCGAGCTCTTGAGGAAAAACACCCCACCATACACCTGAATCAGACACAAGTCGCCGAGCAATTTGGTGTCCCTGTCCCCCGTACTTGAGCTGAAACTACTGATGGATTTACCTGTTCTATCCGGACAGCATCCTTGATGATTTCCTTTACTTTTCCTTCCGAGGGTTTATTCACTAGGTGCTTGAACATAAGGCACGCAAAGTCACAGTGCAAACCCTGTAAAAAAAAAAATTAGAGAAACCAATTAAGTCAACAACGGACACTTGAGACAACTGGCAATAAACAGAGGGCTCTAACTGGCCAAAGAGAAAATTGTATAGCAGCAGTGTGGAGTAGTGGTTAGGGCACTGGACTCTTGACCGGAGGGTCGTGGGTTCAATCCCTGGTGGGTGACACTGCTGCTGTACCCTTGAGCAAGGTACTTTACCTAGATTGCTCCAGTAAAAACCCAACTGTATAAGTGGGGAATTGTATGTAAAAATAATGTGATATCTTGTAACAATTGTAAGTCGCCCTGGATAAGGGCGTCTGCTAAGAAATTAATAATAATAATAATAATAATAATAATGTTACAGTATATCGTTAAATACAAACCCAGTACCAGTGTGGATTAAAGGGATAATGGGAGAAATACTGCAAGACATTTTAAAATTGAGCATCAAAATAATTTCATTCACTGCAAGTGCTAAATGGTGCACACGTTGTTCACTGTACTTTTTGCAGGCCAAGTCAAGCTCATGAAAATTTGGGAAAAGGAAAAAATACCAACCCCCCAAATTATGTTTTGTCACAGCAAGTAGAAACCCACCTCATCTCTGCTAATGAGTTCATTAGAAAACGTCAGCCCAGGCATCAACCCTCGTTTCTTCAACCAGAATATCGAAGCAAATGATCCAGAGAAAAAGATTCCTTCAACCGCAGCAAAGGCCACAACACGTTCACCTGAGGCGTAAAGAATTTGTTAACAGCAAGTCAAGTTAAATTAGCTTTTTTCAAATCAGTTAGTTTCACAGTAGTTATAGTCAAGTGAGCAATTAAATACAGGTCATTTCAAGACTAGCAACTCACCATATTGTGCTTCCTCGTTTCCAATCCAGTTCATAGCCCAGTCAGCCTTCTTTCTTACACATGGCAAGGTTTCAATGGCATTAAACAGGTACTCCCTAATGGGGACAAGAGGCAAAAATCAGTTTCTCTTCACCCCCCCCCCAAAAATAATTCACACTTCACTTCATTTTAAAATATAGGTGGTAAACATTTAGTTATTGCAGCCCACCAGTTACACATTTCAGTTTACAGAAAAAAAGCTGCCACGTTTACATGGAAAGACAGAACAGGAATATAATTAATGAATGGACTGAAAAGGGTTAATGCATAAGTTGCTCCAATTTAATATAAACAAAAAAAAAAGTACCTCTCTGTGGGATCTTTGATGTAGGTATCAATAAGCAGACTGTACATTTCAGAGTGGATGTTCTCCATGGCAATCTGGAAACCATAGAAACAACGGGCTTCAGTGACTTGCACTTCCTGGCTGAAGCGTTCCACCTAGCGAGCAAAGAAATGAAATGAGACCAGTTCCAAATGGTTCATGTCACAGGCTGCAGTTACCATTTCAGAAAAGTCTCAAAGCAGCACTTAATACATACCAAATTCTCATTAACTATGCCATCACTCGCAGCAAAGAACGCGAGTACGTGAGAGATGAAGTATCTTTCTTCTTTTCTCAGCGATTCCCAGTGCCCGATGTCTTTGGAGAGGTCAACCTAGTCAATTCAAAAAGTATACCAGAGGTTTTAAATCCAGTCTTCTGCAGCAACACTTATCAATGCAGATTCAGGAGGCGATATACATCAAATATAAGGAACAAACCTCTTCTGCTGTCCAGAAAGAGGCCTTTGCTTTCTTGTACATCTGCCAGATGTCATGGTACTGGATGGGAAAGATGACGAATCTGCGAGGGTTATCTTTCAAGAGAGGCTCTTCCTGGATTGTGTCATTTTTTGACTTTCCCTATACAAAAAAAAAAAAAAAAAAAAAAAAAAAAAGGAAAATTAACTAGTGACATTATGCAAGCCTTAAATATAATTAATAATAATAATAATTTCTCCCCAGGCCTTTTCAGCCGGGCAGGCCGCCCATCAGTGTCAGTCGCCTCCCGGCTGAAAAAACCTGATCCGCCCGTCTTGCAGATGCTACTGTACTGTGCCTTTAACAAGAAGGATTGATTGCGCTTCTAGTGGAACAGATCACTTGCATGTTGGGTGAAAAAAAAAAAAAAAAAAAATCTTGGCACCACTCGACAGCTGTGTTACGTCTTGACAATATTTAACCAAATCAGAGAGTTGAAGGGGCGGGTTTTCTGTGTTAAGCACTTGAGGCACCAAAACGTTAGATAAAAAAAAAAAGACAATGATTGCAGGGTTTTCAAAATAAGCCAGTGATCGGCGCAATCCACCGCCTAATACTATATTTGCGCCGGCTACTTCATTAAAAAAATATTAAGATTATTTTCAGATATTATCATTGTCCATTTTGTCGTATAATTGTACTACAAGTATATATAGTACATATGCACAAAAAAAGCATATTCCTTTTGTTGCAAAATCGTAAAAATATGTACCCAGGTGCTTGTGAGATATTGGGGGTTCATGCATAGAGGCTGTACGAGTAGAAAACGTTCTCATTACGTACTGTTTCATACATGCTAACATTCTGACAATTAAATAGTTCAATATTGAACACTTGATTTGGTATGTTTGTTTATAAATAAGGGTTAAAATTAACTTTTGGGGAGGGGGGCCACAATAAGGTCCTGCAGTGGGCCCCATCTTCCTCTGCCACTGGTGCCAGGATATACCCGTTTTTTGTTTTTTTTTCTTCCCCCCCCAAATACAAAATATCGTTAATATAAAAGTGACTGACTTATTTATGTGCATTAATGCTTGATTATGTCAAGAAACATTTTGCCAGGGCAAGCGCGATACGTTAAAAGCATTGCGAGGGCGCTGTTAAAGTGCTTGACGGGCTCCACAAATGCTCCACTGTTTACTTGTGACATCGTTCCTATCCTTTATATAGTCCTAGAATTTAAAAAGACGCTCGACTCTGCTTAACGTCTTCACTGCGCGCAAAGCATTGCGGTATATTCAGAGAGCTCGGCAGAATTTTTTTTCTAAGCAGTTAATGGAGGCGTAAGAAATTGCTGGTTTTCGGCATGTTAAAGCAAACTTTTGAATTATATTTCACATTTGCCCAAGGTCTTTTGAAGACGGCAATATCAGCAAATTATGACAATATGCAATTATGAAAAATGCTATTTTCTGAGCACTGCCCTGTTCCGCGGCGCATGCGCAGTAAATACAGTTACGGCCGATCGCAGATGTCATCGATGATAATCTCTATCGACAGCTTTCGGGTAACGGGAAATTTAAAAGCTATATCATATTAGATATTGTATTACTATGTGTACGTTAATTGTTTGTGAAATCATTTTATAACAAATACGGATGAACATTACCTATAGTGTTTAAAAAAACAATAACTAATTTGTAAATATAAGTTATGTAATTGTTGCATTTTTGTAAATTTAAAATAATCTGTTATGTACCACTGAAGAGTTATTTGAATAAAATTCGTTTCTCCAAGAATAAATGTTGACTTTATACTTCCCTGCTATTAAAGCACCCGTATTTAATAGCTTATAAACAATAGTGTCAATTAACCTATAAAAATTAAATAAAAATAGTTTAACTTCACTTTACACATAAAACACCGTATATTATGTAATAAATTGTTTAACTGCAATAACCTATTTTTAGATAAATAACTGAAAAGATTGTTACACGGTTTAACTTAATTTCAACTTGCATGCAGTCGTCGCTTCTTTAGAGCGATGTTTCTGCGCATGTGCAACGTAAAGGGTCAGTGCTCAGAAAACAGCATTTCTCATTATTATGTATTGTCAATTTGCTAATGTTGCCGTTTTCTTGGGCAAATGTGAAATCTACTTCAAAAGTTTATTATTTAACATTTCTTACGCCTCCACTGACTGGAGCAATCTAAAGTACCTTGCTACACTGCTGCCCTATACAAAATGCAGAGGTGCTGGATTATTACACACCCGTTTCATGCAACAGTTATGTGATGGTGACCAAACGTGTGTGAGTACAGTTTTGTAAAAAAAAAAAAAAAAGATAAAATGAACAGGTCCATTAAAAATGTATAACGGCGAACAAAAATAGACGTCCATTAAAATGCCCTGAATTTAACGAATAACAATTTTAAATAATTAAGCTAAAAACAAAAAAAAGTTATCTTTCCCAGTCAAATCGTAGTGCATAAATAAACACTAATAATATGTTTCCGTTAAAATTACTCCCGGCTGCACAGAAGATTAAAGTTTAAAGATTATTGCTAGTGTGCCCCCCCGCCCCCAAACAAGCGCGGACTCTGGTGACAATGCCCGGCTGTCTCTTTGGCGCCAAGACAACCCCCTCCACACACAAGCACACCATCGTTTACTTACTTCAGTTTCTTCAAAGATTCTCCTTGCCGTTTTCGATGCTAAAATTCTGGTCGTGTTCATGCTTGGAGGCTGCGATAAAAATAGGCTATATTATACAATCTGCTACATACTAGTATACTACATCCGTTAACATTACGTGATGGCAGCTCAAGTTAATTTCTACAAGATTCCTTATACAAAAAAGTTTACAGAGAACTAAATGTAAAGAGAAAAATACACTTACTGTATTCTCCTTATCAGTCAAAGAAATGTTGGTTATATTTGAAACCATTGCGTTTTCGTTCTTGGAAGACAGAGGAGAGCGAGCAGAAAGCATTTTTTAGAGGATGTAAACAAAAAAAAACTAAACAGGACTGATGTATAAATTGCTATTAAAAAACTGAAAAAATGCGTCTCTTTAACTGAAGTTAAAAGTAAAAAAAACGGCAACTTATAAACCCTATTATCAGTGACCTTTTCTCAATTCCAACAATACTCTGTAGTGAAATGACTTGCTGAATATTTGTGTTCAATTTTATCTCTCAAATCCTTGGCGTCAAAAAAAAGCTGAACCAATCAGAAGGCTACTAGAAGTGACGAAACCGTACAAGAGTTGAAAAACCAAACACACCGTCCAATCATTTTTGTCTTCAGATTGCGGGAAAATTCGAGCTTGTTTTGTAATCTTGAAGAAAAAAACCGCAAAAGAAATGTCGTTTTAATTTAAACAAAACAATACTTACAATATAACAACAACGTAATTGTTTAAAACAAAAGTATGCAATAAATAAAAAGAAATATACACGCTAAACGTTTTAGTAAGCAAGTAAACCATAACCAGTTCACACTAATTCAATAGGACAGAAATAATACGCTTATAAAGTTATTTTAAAGTACTGTATAGGTTAGAATCTATATTCTAGTGTATACATTATCTGTACTAATGAAACTATCCGACTTATCACTGCAGCAACAAGAAAGCAACAGCAATGTATTTATTTATTGAATCGGTACTGGCATTGTTTTAATTTCAGACTGCTTGCTACGTTTAAATAATTGCAGAAGCGTGATCATTTTTTTGTTAACATGTTACTTACTACAAAATTACTCAAGTCAAGAATTTAGGATAGTGAACTAGTAGCTTTTATTATTTTCCAAATATAAAGTGCAAATTTAGGACATGCCCATGTTAAGGAAATTAATCAATTTATAATATACAGCAGTAGTTAGCTGGTCATATTAATATCATTTAATCTGGTTCAAATCTCATTTGCCGCCAGATCTTGAGTAACATATTTTTTGGCGCTCTATTTTTCGATATAGTGAAATCTTCAAGATATAGGAAGTTTTTAGTGCATATACATGTTTTATTTATTTATTTTTCTTTACGATTTTAGTAGTAGCTGATATATCATTCGTTAGTTACACTATAACGGAGGGGGTTGTCTGAATTGCAGATTTACATACAGGATTGCCATTACATTATGTAAGTATTTTCTTGCGCGTTAAAGCTAAAGTAGAACAAAATGCAGGTCCAGTTTCCTTCGTCATTATTAAACGCACATTAATTGGATTAAACAGTCAATATACTTTGTATTAATTAGCTCTTACTGAAGTTATTGTTTTGTTTTCATGGATCTGCACAGAACAAAGGCTGCAGGCGGTAACTTTGCATCAGCTAAAGAACGAAAAGGCCGATTGAGTTTCTTCTTTCACAGTTCTGTGCTCTTTCATTAGAGGTTTATAAGAAATACGGTGTAATATTATTAATAACACTATTAAATTATTACATAATATATTTTTTCTTCAAGCAAACCACAGCACCAACTGGCCATTTAATAATCAACAAACATTTTATTTTTGTCAGGATGGACTTGTTTCACAGGAAGAGTAAAAATGTTGACAGTGACATAAACTGTACCTCCCTCTACCGTTGGGAGGATTAGATGGCAATGGCTTTACATTTTATATATATAATCTCAGTTCCAGTATTTATATAATAAAGATCACAAACTGTAGTGTTAACTAATGATCAGTTTAGTGGTCACTTGTTAAAAGTTGAACAAGTTTGATCCCACCCACCATTGCATTACTTTTGTCTTAGTAGTTTGTTTTTTAAACACAGGACGGGTTATGGGTTTGAGTTGGTGGAGCTAAAAGTTAGTAATGAGATTCAGAAATGTAACTATCTTAATTGCCAGGAAATAGGCTCACAGACAGGACTTGGCTAAGTGAGTCAGTATTGTCACATCAGGCGATACACTCAGCTAAATGAGTGAAAATTACCTATTAACACCCAGAACTCCTCATCTACTGAGCTTTACAGTTCAAGGTAGGTGAATAAATTGAGGGGGTTTTAATTGAACTAAACACTACAGACATGCATACACCCTTATATAAGTTTACCATAATCACAGCAAAGTGTAATGAAGCATAGCAAGGTAAAGCACTATAATAAACACGACAAGCTAGGGTAAACTATCCATTGAAGAACCATGGGAAAAGCATGTGAAAACTGCAAAAAAATACTGTTGTAAACGTTTATAAGGGCTGTGGGGTCACTATAAACCTGGGCTCAACACAGCAAATCAGAACACAAATGAAATATACTTTAATATGTCTGTCTATGGATATTTCTTGTGTTTGTTTTTCAGTCTTTAAAAAGAGAAAAGTAAGACAGGTATACATTCCACTAGTATAACATTTTGAAGCTAAAAATCATCTGTAGAGTTGCCTTGTAGCCTCAAGGACTTGACTGGTTATTTGAATACAGTAATGTATCTGTTTTTTTCTAAGGAGAGTCAGTTATTCAGGGAACAGTGCAACGCAGCAACTTTCTGCCACTGGGTGGTGCTGGTGTTTTCGAAATGAAAACAAATAAGTTTACATTTGGAAATGCATTAGTTGTTTTTCTAAAGAGGGGAACAGAAAACATCATAACGAACAAAGTTTCTCTGGTTAGTCTACATAGCTGCTCTTTGCTGGACTCTTTCCAAAGTTTTTTTTTTTTCTTTTCCCCCAACTAGGCTATTACTATACTATTAGTTTTTGGCCATTTTTATTTTAGTTTTCGTTAACTGAAAAAACACTGATTGAAGTGCAGGAGGTTAGTCAGACAGGATCAGCCTTTTCTGACTGTCTCCTAATGTTGTTTCTATATTATTATTATTATTATTATTATTATTATTATTATTATTATTATTATTATTATTTATTTCTTAGCAGACGCCCTTATCCAGGGCGACTTACAGTTGTAAACAAAAATACATTTCAAGAATCAGAGTACAAGTAATAATACAATTAAGAGCAAGATAAATACAATGACTTTGATTCTAGCAAGTACAAGTATGACAAAATACGATTCAATAACGGAGCAGATAACAGTGTCAGTGATAGTTACATCAGGATATAATTAAATACAAAATACTTATAAACAGAATATAATTAAATACAAAATACTTATAAACAATTCTCTAAATAACCATTGATTTTGCATGTTGTGGAGTTTAGGCCGATGGGTCTAGTTTCCTGATTCCTCCTCATCTGCTAGATACCATTTTTTAAATGAAAATATGTTTGCTATAGCCTGAGAAGCACAATTATGGAATTATTTCACTCACAGACACAAGCCACA
Source organism: Acipenser ruthenus (assembly GCF_902713425.1). Lineage (NCBI taxonomy): Eukaryota > Metazoa > Chordata > Actinopteri > Acipenseriformes > Acipenseridae > Acipenser > Acipenser ruthenus. The sequence goes on from NC_081194.1 coordinate 74,123,984, forward strand.
GTGCAAATACATCTCTTTCAGCTGTCGCTAAACAACAGAAACCTATGTGGCCAGCCGAGTTTCCTAGCTTAGCGTATAGAGCCTTGTCAAATCAAAATCAAGTTAAACTGCTGAATTAAAAATATCACTAGTTTAGAATTGTAAATCAAGTGCTATTTTTGCTTCAAGATTTATTATTATTATTTATTTCTTAGCAGACGCCCTTAACCAGGGCAACTTACAATTGTTACAAGATACCACATTATTTTTACATACAATTACCCAGTTATACAGTTGGGTTTTTACTGGAGCAATCTAGGTAAAGTACCTTGCTCAAGGGTACAGCAGCAGTGTCCCCCATCTGAGATTGAACCCACGACCCTCCGGTCAAGAGGCCAGAGCCCTAAACACTACTCCACACTGCTGCCTCAGTGATGTCCGCCTGAGCGCACTGCGTGCCTGGCCAGCAGGGTTCGCTGCAGAGTGATGAGGAGAAGCAGTCCCTGCTGGTTTGCCTCCCTAACCTACAGGAGTGCCAGAGCCAATGCAACGCTCCCTTCTGAGTCCTCAGCGAAGAAGAAGTGTTATAATAACTAGAAAGGATGCCGGGCAGAAAAAAAATTAAATGCTTTTATTTCAAGGCAGCTACTTACTTGGTGTAGAATTATCAATAAGAAACCTGTCAGTGGGTCAGCAAAACAGCTAATAGCATACATATATTGAAGCACTTTTTCGGCAGGTTTCACAGACCCGAGATAACATTATTTAGTCCAAGATTAGTGCTAATCGGGCTCTGTGAAACCAGCCATTTGTGTTCAGGGAATATAACTTAATTAAGCTTTTTTGCTTCTGAAAGCCTTTGTATGATGACTTACAGTGCACTCAAACTACTTGTAATTTACACTGGGACAAAGTAGTTAGAAAAAGTCAAGAGCTGTGTACTCTCCTGATAATAGGAAACATGCTCCACGCAGAAACTGGAGTTCTGTTTTAGTAAACCCATTCAAATCGGGTTATACAGTAAAGTATCATCTTAAACAATTAAAACAATTAAAACATTGTCACATTTAAAAAGTTTTTCGTTAAGTATATGGAAAACTACAAAGCGGTGTGTAATTCAATATGTTAACTTAACATGATTTAGCAGGCTTCATTTCACTTCATGAAGAAAAATTAGTTAATTCTATAGGGCGGTGATGCAAAACCTTTGGCCATAACTGTGTGTTCTTGAATTCTAGTATGAAGAAAAATGGCAGGACGGTCCTATTTTAATGATTTAAATAAAGGCAGTATTTTGATCGACTGCTTTTAAGAGGCTCTTGTGCATTTTCTGCATGGGCTTACTTCCAGGAATGGAAAGGAAAGTATTTATAGTAAGGGAGACGGGGGCTAGGAATGTACACAGAGGAGTTGTGTTTCTTGCTGCTGATGGTGTCACATTTTGTTCAGGCGGTTATGATTGGTTTTCCTTTCTTACTCTGTGAGGGACACTGGAACTGGCTACACTATTAAGGCATGGTGCTAGCTGGTCCGTGAGATCTCCCCCTCACAGTCTTATATTAACCTTCTTGAACATTGCTGATCTTTCTTTGTTTATTATGACAACTACTGTCCACATGGTTCTAGGCTAAGACCACCACACTCTTTTCACTTGAAGAAAAGAACAAAACATACTACTCGTGGGGGTTATACACTATACTCAGTTAGAAATGACGTCATGTTTTTTACATTTAACACATTAAACCGTTACTAGTGACCTTCACTCCTGTGAAATTCCCAGAACTGTATAAGCAACTGGAGGCTGCGTTGTACAGGATATCGGCAGGCCGCACGCTTCATAGCCAAGCAGAATGTAACCGTAGCAACCCTGATGTTTTCATCTGGAGGGTTCTATCAGTTTCCGCACCAGTAATGTTTATGACTTAAATTCTTTGTAGCTTTACTGTGCTAAAAAAAAAAATCGTTCACTTGCATTGAAAAAAGGGTTACCTTAGATGCAAAGCATTGAGGCAGAAGTATCTGGAAAGTAAACAGGCAAGGTCATTAAAAAGGTATAGAGAGCATATAAGGATAGATTCCTGGGAGATAATAGGGTTTAAGGCTCCATAAATGAAAGGGGTCAAGTTCAACTGAAACTAGACGTGCTGTTTTATAGCTTTGAAAAGGGTTTCCTGGAGAGTCTTTACAAGCTTGCTGCCTACTGATAAATATTCCTGGGGGGGGAAGGGGGGGCTCTTCAGAGCTACAAATATTAAAAGGCCTCCTAGATTTGTGGACACAGTTCTGTTTTTCCTACAGTTTTCTTTTCTTCTTTAGGTATCTTTTCTATTATCATACAATATAAAAAATACATTATTTAAGGAGGCAAGAAGAATCCACCATTACTTACGATGGGGTTTAAAATAATGACCCTTGAATAAATTTGTCGAAGCAGAAATCACCCCATACACTATTTCTTGTAGTTTGAAATACATTGTTGAAAAAAATAAACAATGTAAGTACTTGTAATACCATTCCCTATGACAGAAACCTAACTGTAACTGAAGCAACCAGGAGAACAGGTTACATGAAAAGGAACTGGGCCATTTTGGCCCAGCAAGCCTACTTATCCCTGTCTCAAAGTCCGTCTTTCTCCCCATATTTACTCTTTCTTAAGAAACCCTTACCATGGTCCTTTCTTTATGACATGGTCGTGATTATTTTGATATTTTAATTTAAGTGTCCTGGGGTTTAATCAACAAGGGCATTGCTAGCAAAGTAAATTCCTTCCCCTAACTCTAGAGCTGTTACAGGGGTTGATATGTTCTGAAGAACAGCATTACAGTGAATAGCAGATCCTTCTCCCCTAATCACTGTGTTACATCACTGTTCTGACCATAGAGCCAATTTAAAAAAGTAAAACTGAGAAAAGAATTATGTTTTAATGAGTTTTACTGAAATGATGAGAGAAAACAGGTAAGAGGAAGAACACACAACCATTCTGATGCACTGTTAAAGTTTTTATTACATCTATTTAAAATATTTAAATAGACTGAATGGAAATATGCAGTCAACTAACAACCCCAGGGAACAGGGAATTGCAGCAAAGTTGTGGGTGGGAGGAAAGCCACAGCAAGCTTTTGATAAAAATGTATGTGAAAAACATTGCCAAATATTTGTCTAATTAGAACGGTTTGGTCTGGAAGACTGTGTATATGCCTCAGCAGAGCCTTTTCAGTGAAAAGCAGTTCATCTGTTTATAAGTTTAGGAGAATAATGAGGGTTACAAGTGCGCCACAACATGATCAGAACTTGACCGCTTAATGAGAATTAATTGTTCGTTTGCATTCCCAACGGTACCACACTTAAAATGTTCTTCATTTTTTGTTCTGTTTTTTCTTTCGCTCAGCATCTTTTAATTCATAAACAGACTGTGCACATGTTTCAGTGCTTTTCATATGCGTATTATATACTGTGGATATAAACTTTGAATTTGATATGTCATTATGAGACCCTCCATTGGAAAGGAATTTTAAAAAGTAAATATTTGCAAAAGAATAATTGAATCTCATAATATACGCAGGAAGGGGGTGTTTTGTTTTTTCTTTGATTTAACCGGAGCTATAAATAGAGCTCTTTCTTTTTCTTTGATTTAACAAGTGCTCTAAATAGAGCTCTTTCTTTTTATCTTTGATTTGATCAGGGTTATAAATAGAGCTCTTTCTTTATCAACCCTACTAAAATGCTCATTAATATTCACCACAGACATAAAGGCTGGAACCATTCTAGAGCCCTAAGTGTTTATTGGTGGGTGGCTTTTGTTGTTCTGTGGCACTGGAAGATGAAAAGTGCAGGTTGTAAATCAGGTCTTTAACTGGACCACCAGCTGCTTTGACAGGGGACTGGGTGAGCCAGAGCTATCCTACCAAGTCATCCGCATTGTGTAACGCAGGGGACCACAAGGAGAAAGCCCCCAAGGCTTAACTCGAGCGAAAACATTGGTAACAGCTAATAAATTGTAATATATATATATATATATATATATATATATATAGAGAGAGAGAGAGAGAGAGAGAGAGAGAGAGAGAGAGAGAGAGATGTACATACACACAGTATGTATGTACAATTACAAATTATTAGCTCTACATTATAATGTTTCATTTTGACGAGAGAAATTGAGACACCAGATGTTTACATGCCTGAAAACATTATTATTATTATTTTGTTTTTTGTAATGTTAAGTTTCCACATTAAAGAGCAAATATAGGGCAATATTCATTTGTAATGGATTCAGGGTTGGTAAGCCATCAGTACGATTACAGAATTTCACCATTTCCAGCATAAAACCAAAAACAGAGTACAGTATTCATTGAGAACATAGAAATTCCCAGTCAATGACAGAGATTTAGCTGAGGACCCTCTGTACTTAAACACAAGCGTTCCACAGCTGAGGTCATGCCTGTGGATGTTCTTTTAACTCTCTCCAGACTCATCACCGCCACATCTGTGAGCTATGAACAACAACATCTGGGTACTCAATCTGAAAAACGCCTTAATCATCCAGAGAGACAGCTTGAGCAAGAAAACGTTTGAGCATTAGTACGGTATACTTAATAACAAGATAATACAATGTTTAAAAAAAATTACAACCAAAAATGACAGCAGGGACAGCCATCTGTTATAAAATTACCCAAACAAATGTAGATATCTTTTTTCACCTCGTTGGATATCACTTTCATCTGTTGAACAGGTCATTCTAATAGTTTACAAAATGAAAGAGGCTGCAAAAGCAGGAAATGGTGGGTGTCTTCTCTATGCAACAGGTTTATTGCTAGGCAACCAGACTGGAGCTTGAAATGAACAGAAAGGTAACCTGGGTACCCAGATATTTGTAACGATTGGTATGCTGTTGGTACCAGGTTTTCTAACCGTGACAACCTATACCAGTAACAGACATTTTAGATAATATTTGATAAGTGTAGGACTTGAAGCAAAGCGGCCATGTGTCAGTGCTAAATGGGCCTACTCCATTATTCCTTTTTGGGATAATTTCTACAAAGAAGACCAGAGCACTGTCATAACATAAAATTAAACAATGACTTCAGTGCTCCTTCCTTTACGACTTAAAGAAACTTGTGTCCTCTTGACCCTACCCTGAACCTGGCCCTGAAAGTGACCTCCCTCTGAAACAGTCAAAGGGTCATCTGTTTCAATGTCCAGTCACTTCTTGGCCTCTTGGAAAGGATGGAAAACAAAGGTGAAAGTGACAGATGTTTTGTCAGGTGTCCACTTGGTCCAAGCCTGACAAAACTCCATACACATACATCCCCTTAAGGCCACCGAATGGAAACGACTTTTATTAATTAATCAGATACTGAACGCCAGTATTGACAGTTGTCTGGACCAACCACTGCCATGGTGAAAAAAAAAACATATTAAAAGCAGGTTTGTTTACCATGGATAAGAACCCCATTGAGTTCTGCATCCTGGGAGGCTGTGTAATGTGTAATCTGCAATGTGTAATGTGTAATGTGCATGAGTCTGTGGTTAAATATCATTATGCAGTCCATTATTTGAGTGAATAAATGCATTATAATTGAACTGCAGACAGGTGGTAGTGGTCCATTTTACAAGCACCCTGGGAGACTTCTTATCCAAACTGTGTTGGTTAAACACTTCATGTATTAAAGTGAATGATTAATCAATCGCTATGGTGACAAAGGTATGTTCTTCTGGCTAGAGCACTACAGCATCTGCTGTAAGTACGTGATATGATTATATTTTAGCCATAATACTGTCAGGCTGCCAAACTAGAGCTCTTCTTTTACTGCCAGTCTCACCCTTAATTTGATTTTCCTGCTGTGGATAATATTATATTACTGGGTTCTCCTCAAAACCAAAGTGCTTTCATAAGCAACTTCAGTGCCAGTTTTCCAAAGATTCCTAGCTTTTTTAAATTGGAAGATCAGATGTTTGGTCATACTATATATATGAATTATGGATGGGTAACTGATAAATACACTAGTGCCACAAGCAGTCACTCCCTTTGTGTGATGACAAAGGGATTACAGTTTTAGAGCACTTCGAAATTTGAATGGGTAATATGCAGTTGTTGATTTACATCCATTTGGTTACCACTTCAGACACTTCAGGCCCAGAATGGGCTTCTTTAAAGACCAGCCTACTTTTACATTTTCGAAATGTTTTCCGATTGGGGTGGCATTATAGGGCAGCAGTGTGGAGTAGTGGTTAGGGCTCTGGCCTCTTGACGAGAGGGTCGTGGGTTCAATCTCAGGTAGGAGACACTGCTGCTGTACCCTTGAGCAAGGTACTTTACCTAGATTGCTCCAGTAAAAACCCAACTGTATAAATGGGTAATTGTATGTAAAAATAATGAGTAAAAAATAATGTAATTGTATGTAAAAAAAATGTGATATCTTGTAACAATTGTAAGTCTCCCTGGATAAGGGCGTCTGCTAAGAAATAAATAATAATATGAGATGAGACAGGGTCTTCAATGGCCACAGAGTAGACAGGTACTCAGTTTAAACAACGTTTGCTTGACAAGTAAAGCTACTCCTATTCCAAGATACAGCATTATGAGAAGCTAACTTTTTATTTTTTATTTTTTTAGGGTTTTAGGCATAATATTCGCACATGTTGGAAAACAACTTAATAACCAACGTCAGTGAAGATGGTCAATACAGATTCTCTTCAGACGTTTCTGTGTACATTCCAACAGTGAAGGTCGACAAACACAGAGGATGGATTGGGTCTGGGTTCTGCCCCAGATGTAATAATGGAACAAGAGCGGAATTCGCTCACTGGTCCTTTGTTGGGAAAGGAGAGCTAAAGAAAGGCTTTGTCGATGATCACTGGGATGCCCCTGATCTGCGCATGGAATGTGCCTCTCTAGCGTCACACAAAGTGTAACTCCAATCAGTCTCCGTCGAAATACCCAGGAGCAATTCAATTAAGAACAAACCAGAAGTGCCCTTTTCAGCCAGGGCAATAAAACGCATCAGTCGAACACAGATGTACAAAATGACCCAGTCATTGTCAGTGACAGGTGGTGTAATGTGAACGCAAGGATGCCTTAAACTTGAGGAATATGCAGGCATTGTAATACATGCTGTCTGCTTTTCTACATGGAATACAACAGAAATCAGGATTATGCTTTTTAAAAGATTAAAAGCATAATTTCCAAAACATGGAAATGAGAAACCCTAGATTAAGGGGGTTAAGTAGCAATTTTGTTTTAGTGTTTTTTTTTTTGTTTTTTTTGGTGTTTTTTGCGGCAAAATTTAATTTGGATCAGTTTGTTCTCAAAGAAAAAAGGACTTTAGAACTTTTGAATATTTCTAACTCTTGTAATTGTTGTTTGAGTTCTTGTTTTCTTCGAGTGTGTTAATATTGAATTTAATAAGTAGCGTGGTCTCTTCACACCTCTGAATACTTATCTGATAAGACAGGGTCTTGAATGGCCACAGAGAGAGGATTATTAGTATGTCATGTTAGTCGAATCCCTGACTTGTAGTCTTTATGTACATATCTTGTAGAAAGTTTCTTAATCACAATAGACAATATAACATATTGAACAGACAGTTAGTGACAGGTTGGCAGTTGTTGTGTTTCATATCCAAGGCTGCACATGTTACTGACACTTCTCAAGGAAAGAAATGCTCAATAGACAGGGACTGTTCTTGAGAATAGAAACTTTGCTATATATTTCCACCACCAGCTTACAGGTATTAGAAGTTGCAATAATTGCAGAATGAGGTACTGCATACAGTACCTCCAGAACAATTTTAACTTTCTTCAGATTTGTCATTCCAAACCAATACATAACCATGGTGGTCCTGTAGAGTATAGAACACCCAAGGCTTCTGATTTTAAATGAAAATGATTACCCATCTTACCGTTGTTTCTATTCACTTTTAATATAGGCTAATGTGCAGAACATACTGAAAGGGGTCATGACCTTAGCTGTAAAACTCAACAAGCACTTGGAATAATGGCAACAACAAACAATGAACCTTTTGAAAAAGATTTAACATCAAATGAATCACTTTTTTATTGTTGTTTGCTAACAGGTCTTCTAAAATGGAAGTTATTTGAAGTACCATGCTTAAGGCTTACTTTAGGTTTATTATTCATATGTTGATTCATATGTCTTATTTATATCTATGTAAATCGATAATTTAACTGCATCACAATCTTAATGTAATCATTATTTTAGCTAACTTTAATACAGAATCATTATACAACGTCAACATTTATCTGATGTTTAATTAGGGTTGTATTGAACACAATCTTAAGTGTACAGCAAGAAAATGGTAGCTCTTTTTCTTGTGGTAAATGAATACACAACTGTTCCTGAATAAAATGGTTAAACATGTTTAAGACATCTCATTTTTGGATAGGGGCGTGCTTCCCGTGGGACGACCACTAGATTCTATTTAGGTTATGTAATCTTTTTTTTTATATATGTGCATTGGAGCACTTTGTTGTGTAAACCTTCTTTTGCGTGAAGGAGACACCGCACTCTCAAGAGTGCAGTCAAACGCCCCCGAGCTGCACAAGCAAGGGCAGCTGAAAGCAGTGTTTTCTTTCCGTCTTCTGCGATACTAACTGAAGAGCGCGGTATGCGGGTCTGTGTAAACAGTGAGGTCTTTTCAGCCAGATGCATCCAGATGGATTGGGAGCACCACGGCAGAGTTTCAGCTTAACTTCAGCGTGAGAACATTTCTTCCAGTTAGCTACTGCTGCTGTGTCAAAAACTATGTTTATCTTTCAACTGTAGACTGTCTTCTGTCTTAGAATAATAGTCAACAAAGTTATTTGGGCAATAAAGTTTGTACCTCGTAATACTTTTTACACTAGTTTTCAAAGGAAAACGTGATGAATGTATTTCTATTTTTTTTATTGTTTTTATTTTATTTTCCTTTGTTCAGTCTTCCCAGTTCTGATGTCAGCCTAAGTGGAGAAGTTACATTTTAACTTACTCAATGTGCGAATCGCCCTTTGGTGGAAGGCAGGGGAATTCAACCACATCTCAGACATCAGAGAAAATGTAACCACCACCAGAATCTCACGCATTGCATTGACTTTGACAACAGCTAAATCACTTATTGTATAATCTCACAGAGGACAACACCATGGGCAGTGGAAGCAGCAGAGAGAAAAAGATTTCATCTGGATTACAAAAAGAAGATCATATGTACATAAATAATAAAGAAAGGAATGGAGGTGACTGTGATCCCAAAGAGGAAAAGCGCTTGTATAAATCCTACAAGATTCAGCAACTTTCCGACTTCAGCAAGTCTAGCAACAGGACTGGCCTGGGCTGCCACAGCGAAGGACACGACTCTGATTTTTCAATCGACGACGATGAAGATGACATAGAAGGGGAACTAGATAGAGTTTTGGCAGAATACGAAAGTCGTGATTTTTACTCGAGCAGAAAACATCAAAATAACTCCTTTCTCAGATCAAACACCTACAGTTTTTGTAATTCAAGACAGGTGTACAAGGAATCTGACTTTAATTCGACGCCTTATATTCAGAAAGTGGACCAGATGAGAACTAACAAACAGACTGCCTTTGGGCTCTTTGGCTCAAAGGACGTACAACACTACGACCGCGTCCAGATGTGTGAAGGCACGGTGGTCAGTCCTTCGGAAAACAACATACCGGTATTTAACAACAGAGACACCTGCAGCCAAAACATGCAGAGAAATGTAAGTGACAAATTAACCAACATAGAGTTGTTAATTCACAAAGTTTCTTAACATCAATTAATCGTATGCCATGTTGATTCTATACTGTCTGTTCACTGGGAAAAATTATTTCTGCATATTGTCCTCCTGCGTTATTTATTACTAGATGTAAAAGTAAGAATCGAGAACGAATTGAATCAGTGGTGTGGCTATAGGCTTATTCACAGATATTTGTTTAGTTACTGTTGTATTTATTAAAAAAACGTTTCTCTATTATTATCAGTTTTCTTATAATTCTCTTAATTTGCCTATTGATACAATAGTTTGTAGCAGTGTTTCGACATGTAAATTGTAACAATTCTGCAGTTCAGGACAGGTTTGTGTATTAATTAAACTGGAATTTATAGCTGACGCTATTTACAGTAGTTAAAAAAAATATGAATGGCTCTTTATCCTCAGTACATTTTTGCTACGCTGTCAGAATTCCTGTCCCATGTACAAGTCTTGTAAAAACAGTTGCCACGCAGCTACCATATGTGTTGCAAAATTAAAATTCTTACATTAAAAATACATTAAACTCATTTTATATAAAACCTAAATATCTACACACTTACACGTACAAATATCTGTAGGCTATTGAAAATCGTAAATATCTCGCAGACCAGTTGTTTAATAAAGGAAACGGTCGACATATTCCGTGCCATGATTCAATTTAAAGACGTAAACAGCATTTTCCCAAGTTCCCAAATTAGATTACTCCATAACGGTTTTTTTTTCTATGATCATTAACAACATAGGGCAGTTTATAATGGAATATATAAATATTTAACCAGTGGTATGCCACAGGGATCAGTATTAGGTTATCTGCTATTCCTAATCTACATTAATGATTTAGAATCTGGTATAGTAAGCAAACTTGTTAAATTTGCAGACGACACAAAAATAGGAGGAGTGGCAAACACCGTTGCAGCAGCAAAGGTCATTCAAAATGATCTAGACAGCATTCAGAACTGGGCAGACATATGGCAAATGACATTTAATAGAGAAAAGTGTAAAGTATTGCATGCAGGCAATAAAAATGTGCATTATAAATATCATATGGGAGATACTGAAATTGAAGAAGGGAACTATGAAAAAGACCTAGGAGTTTATGTTGACTCAGAAATGTCTTCATCTAGACAATGTGGGAAAGCTATAAAAAAGGCCAACAAGATGCTTGGATATATTGTGAAAAGTGTTGAATTTAAATCAAGGGAAGTAATGTTAAAATTTTACAATGCATTAGTAAGACCTCATTTAGAATATTGTGTTCAGTTCTGGTCACGGATATTGCTGCTCTACAAAGAGTGCAAAGAAGAGCGACCAGAATTATCCCGGGTTTAAAAGGCATGTCGTATGCAGACAGGCTAAAAGAATTGAATCTATTCTGGGGTCCAGTTCAAGGGCAGGGCCAATAGAATGTGTGTGGGTTTCTGCACCCTCATTTGCATAAAAGGGTCAGTTTGGGTCACTTTTGTTCCTGGAAGCAGAGTTGCTGTCAGAGCTGTCAACTCTGAACCTGCCAGCGAGAGCAGCATCAATAAAGAGTGTCAGTTTCCCAAGAGCGTCTCCGCTGTCTCTTCTGCCTTGCCGACATGCTACATTGGCGTTAGAAGTGGGATGGAGATCGATCCAGGCAGCATGAAGCAAGAACCGGCAAGATGGAGGAGAGCATCATATTCAAATCGTATTGCATGAAGCAATACGATTAAGGAGGCTGTGTGGTCCAGTGGTTAAAGAAAAGGGCTTGTACCCAGGAGGTCCCCGGTTCAAATCCCACCTCAGCCACTGACTCATTGTGTGACCCTGAGCAAGTCACTTAACCTCCTTGTGCTCCGTCTTTCGGGTGAGACGTAATTGTAAGTGACTCTGCAGCTGATGCATAGTTCACACACCCTAGTCTTTCTGTAAGTTGCCTTGGATAAAGGCGTCTGCTAAATAAACTAATAATAATGAAATTTGATATGGTAAACATTATCTATCAAAATATGCAATTCTGTCCTTATAGAGAATTTTGCAGTCACCTGCACTCTTTCTAGTTTAACCTTGTGGTTAAGTTTCTATTTATTTAATATTTCTTCCTGCTTCACACAGTCCCGCCAGGCTTTATAGGTCTGATTGATGGAAACTATCCTCACAGGAAGTAATTCCCACCCGCGGACAGGTGTGTGCTTTTGGTAACAATTTGGTAACAATACAATCCCTGCCAGTCAGTGTTGCCCTCTCTCTGGGGCAATCATTTTCTGATATGTGACTGAAAACTATGTTGCGTGTGTGTGTGTGTGTATGTTGATTATGTTTCTTTTATTTTTTACCTGTAAACATACTAACGTACCCTCATTATTAATATAAAGGACTCCCAGAAGCAGGGAAAGACCCAAGATTTGAAGAACAACAATTTGGCAGACATGTGAGTACCTTGCTCAACATATTATTCAGTTGCCGCTCAATGTATAAAATCAAGTACATATAATTCATTTAAAAGAAATTCATTCCTCATAACTTCAACACAAATAAATAGCTAGAGAGATAAATAGGAAACAACAAAACATTTGGAATTACCATTTAATCAACACCAGTCTGTCCTCTCTGTGATTACTTAATGTAAAAACTTACGTAAAACAACGGGGATGTTATTGTCTGTAGTGTCGTTCCATGCCAGTAGCCTGGAATAAAACAAAGTATCTATAAATCACACAAAGAAATACATCCGTTAATTATTTATTTGTATTTATTTATTTGCTTTAATGTGTACAACAACCATTTGTTCAACCTTTAAAAGTCTTTCTCTAAAACCATGTGGAAATTGTATTTAATAATGCATGCAATTTATTTTCATCAAGAATATTTTCCTTTTTTTAAGAACCTAGCTTTACTGTTTTATTATTATTATTATTATTATTATTATTATTATTATTATTATTACATAATTGCACATAATTATTTAAAATTATTTTATAGAAACTGACTGTTTTGGGGTGCTTCTGTATAGCTTTCCAAGGATAAAAATAACAGATTACAAATGTCACTGCCATTAAAGTTACAGACTTCCATCCACAGAAGGTGTAATGGAATATCATAACAAGTGGTCCTGCATTGGTCCATGGAAATCCAACTAGCAGTTCACGAGCAGATGGTCTCAATAACAGTTGCTATGGTTTTCTAACTTGTATATTAACAGTAAAGCAGTATATACTATTTTAGGAAGGCATACAATATTATAGGAAGGCGTGCTTCTGTGTTTAGGTTATATGACACTCATGGTGTGACACCCACAGCCTGTTTACTTCCGTCATACACTCCCCTGCAATTACACCTATAATATCACAGAATATTCTACTGCCTTCCTTCTACTCCCTGTCGTTTTCAGATTGCACAGCAGCAGTAAGAATCCAGCCCCAGTTCTCTATGACGGCTTTGAAGAGGAACTCATGTCCAGCATAGAACGAGAGTACAGCTGATAAGCAGATGAAGTCAACATATCAACACAAAGGCACTTTACATTGCATTTGTTCAAAGAGGTGGTGAACTGATTCAAGAAATAACTAAATACAGAATCTGTTTAATGTGTCAAACATGTGATGTTTTGTGTAGGAAAGGCAAGACTCCTTTGGTAATTTGTAATGACAGAATTCTTGACATAGGGCAGGTGTATGACAGCACTGATTCCTGAAAGGTATTGACATTGTTCTGAAGTGAGTTGTGATTATCACTTCTATTCCTTTATTGACTGTTCCTCATGAAATCAGAAATGTGTGCAGTCTTGGATACAGAAGCACCTGCCAACCAAGCGCCTGTTGTAAAGAAGGATCAGATCTGCTGCCTTGCCAGTCAACAATGAAACTGATGTGCAACAGGGATATGCAGCTTTTATAATATGTATATATCTATAACATAATATGCCAGGGATGACATTTGCATAACAAATTCATTAATATTTGTCCATATTGACTGCATGGAAAATATTAATTCCATGGTCTGAAAACTGAGCGAGAACCATTTTATTATGTGCCTCAATCCATTGATATCACAGCACACAAATTAAACATAATGTCGAAACTGAGGGAGAGAATGTTTTTCTAACTCTGCACTCTGGCGTTTGAGTTATTTGAGCCTCTTTCAGTATGCTTCATTTCCTGACTTCGCCCAAAATATCTTAATTGTGCTATGCTAGCCTGAGAAGGCACGCCACTCCACAAAGCCTGAATTATTCAGCTGGAGTTGTGGAGGGAAATCCCAGACGACTCAAATGTCGACCAAGCTGCTGTGTCTGTGTACCTCATTGGCGCCACCTTCTGTATTTTAAAATGAAGTACAACCATTTAGATTTCATTGTATCTATTTGCAGGAAAGCGACAGCTGGTTTATTTCCTATTGATTAATAAAACAAGTTATTCATAAAAATATTATTCATTAAACATTTTTTCAATTTGTAACCAATTTATCAAATGTACTTCTTACAAAAATACATCCCGCTGATATAAGTATGTAATTTAAAGTTTTGTAATCTTTTTTTGAAGCACCATGTCCACTCGTTGTTGTTAGCATGGTTGGAAACGGTTTAGTTTAAGTGTCAGTTATGTTATTACTAATATCAGGAGACTGGTGCAACGAAGTGTTTTAAAACATGAACACTGTTGTCTCTGGGGGTTGTATATAATTGCATTTTTTAAAACCAGTTTCATGAGCTCTGAGGTAGGAATCTCATTGGGCTTGAAAATGTGATAAATGAGAAATCATAAACAAAAAAGTCAGGGCTAACTGCTTTATTGCAAGACCTTCCATTAAATGTGTCAAACCTTTAAAAGGATGTTTAGAAATGCTTTCTTATGCATCCCTAAAGTAAAATGCAGCCTAATGTAATTATTTTATAGTTTCAATAAGATCTATTTAGAGTACCCTGCATTGTTAACATCAGATGTCCACAAAACGACAAAAACTTTCTGTGAAAGTTTGCATTCACTCATTTTTTTAAATAGAAATCCCAATTGATTCAGATATGCAAGACATCCTATGCAAGACATCCTTCTCTTAACAAATATTTTGTGTCTGCTGTTTTCACTGGGCTTTATTATGCGTAATCTAGTTTATAAAACATGTATTCAGTGTGATGATGCGCTATGTAGAAATGTCAATAAAAATTCTGCAATTTACATTGCTTGTTCTACTGTAATGTTTTCCTTTAAATTGATTTATTGCATTGTATATATAAAGGTCAAAGTGAAGGGTGGAGTTGATGTCTCCCAAAGTGTTACCAATATGTAGTCTGGTTGACAAAAATATATAAGCTCTCTTTACAGGGATACTTAAATATAAATAAACACATTTATAGGAGGTCCCATGCGGTTTGATTATGGCTCAAATCACAAGTGGAATTAGTCCACGTTACAAAACCACTGCACAGTTTCACACATTTTTCCATGACTTCTTGAGAGAGGTCAAGTTAATTTAGCACAAATACAAAAAGAAACTAGTCAAATTAATTGTGCCAAGTGGTGCACAAAAGCAGCATTTCAGTAGAATAATCGTAGCATCAGTGGATACAAAGTTTTGGAGTGTGCAGGGTACCAATAGTAAAAGCCTACATACAGCTGGTATACACTGGAAGATACGGTCATTCTGTGAAATGAGCTCACGTTGTGATGAGCAGCAACAGGTGCTGGGTTTATTGTGTTTTAGAAGAAAATAAAAGTAATCAGTAAATAGCCTGTAAGGTTTTAAATATATAGTCAAATGTGTTTCTAGTTTTAAATTTGCATGCAAAAAAGGCTTCATAAGGAACTAGGAGCTCGATATTGACGGATAAAGCAAAACAGAATCAATCCGGAAATGGAAATGCTGATGGAGGAGGAATGTCTCCAATGCACCCACAGTATTGTTCAGGACTCGTGCTTTTATATTGCGTCATAAAATTAACCTCATCATATTGCGTCATCAATTAACCTTTCCAACTATACACTTCCCCATTCAGAGCAATACCTTTGAACTTATTTTGTGCACAAAATGGAATGTGACACTGTGGTATAGCATCTGCTTCGCAAGACAACCAATTACAGTAGCCTACCCTCTCAACACAACTCCACAACCACAGCCTGTGAATCTGGACTCCGATTGGCTGGGTCTTGTTACCGGGTAACAGATGAAAGCCAAAGACCCATCTACCCATTCACTCTCTATACTTGACAACATTTATAACACCTATAGAAAAACCTTACCGTTGCTTAGATCTAGTATAGCAGTACCGAATCACAATATCATGTATATGACTGGTTGATAAATAATTTGATAACAAATAAAATCCACTGACAAAGGTTGAAATGGAAGCACATTGGAATACAGTATATTGTTATTGTTTGGACAGCGACACAGCCAGATGGTTTTCATTAATGATTTAGAAAAGTTAAGCCAGCAACTGATAAGCTAGTATGGTTTTCTACAGAAGCACACTTATTAAACATTGTACAAAAGGATCGAACAGGTATTTGATGGTGCCTATATCAAATTGGTATTATAGCCTTCATTTGCCAGTCAAAGGCAGGGAAGGCCTAATGATAACCGTTTCTCAAGATACTGTTAAAATGTTACTTTCATAATTCTTGTTGCTATGAAATATTACAGCTTTCTTTTGTAAAAATGTTTATTAAATATCATGTAAAGCGATATAGTACATAATCACAGTGAAGGATACAGTCTTTTTACAAATCTTTTACATAATCATAGCATTTTAACATTTGCGTAAAAATATTCCAATTAATAAATGCAATTCAGTACATACTTTCATATAGAGATATACATAGATACATACATTCAGACATTCATACATAAATGAGTACTTCAGACAAAGACTTTGGCAAAAGAGTGCATTCTTTTTTAGAAGATTACTTACAACACAGTAAGCACATTTTTCCTTTAAAAATCGATAAGCAAGTTCAGTGCAAGGTCTGCTTTCCATCAGCTAGTAGCACTCTCTATACAACAAACCGTCAGACTCATATCCGACTGTCATATTTAAGTGGATGGGTTATTTTGAAGCAGGAGCAAACACACCTAGTGGAAGAACATGGTTTGAAGCCGAGTGCTCTGTGGTTATCCTGTTCAGTTTTCCCACTTCAGTTTGCCAGTTCGGAACTCTTTTGGTGGTCATGTGACGGCGAGCATGTTTTGTCAGGTGGTCGCTGCGCATGAAGCGTCGATCACACACGGGGCACACAAACTTCTTCTCTCCGGTGTGAGTCCTGCGGTGGCGTGAAAGCTCATCGGAACGGGCAAACTTTTTATCACAGCCTTCCCAATTACAGCTGAATGGTTTTTCACCTAAAAATAAACAAATACAAAATTACCTAAACAAGGAAAAACCTTTTGTCACATTTTTAATAACCCAACTTAGAACATAACCAGTATACATCTATTAAGGCTTGTACCAGTTTTACTGACATTAAAATATATATTTATTCACGTATTATATACAATACAGATAGATCTAGCATGAAGCAGTACTTACACCCAACCCCGACACCTAGCCTGACCTTCAAACTGATTCGCAGGCCTCCTTCAGCTGTAATTGTACTGTATCTAGTGATATTAACAAGGTGCTGGTATCAAGAACCACCATCTGTTTAGATCATTAACAAGACCCCATGATGCTCCTACTTTTACAGACAAACTTTTCCTCCTTAACTAGTTTTAAAGTGTTGAAATCTATACATGTACTACAAACATCAGCAACTGATTCTGTCTATAGTTATTTCTAATTAACACATTTATGTATACACATTATATATATATATATATATATATATATATATATATATATATATATATATATATATATATAATTTACCTGTGTGAGTGCGAAGATGTGCTTTGAGGTGGGAACTCTTGAAGTAAGTCTTCCTACAACCTGGGAAGTTGCAAACATAATTCCGTCTCCGACAAAATTCCATCTGCGACGTACAGCTGGGACCTGAAGGCAGGAAGACTGGCGCAGGAGCCAGGGGCAGTAACTTTGTGTTCCCAAGGGTCATTACAGTCTGTGGGCACTGAGGAAGCGGTGTAACATGGGATTGTGGAAGGACAAACATGACAGTGCCTTGTGGTACCACTTGGCCTCCCATAAGGAATGGCTGAGAAAAAGGAGACATCTGGGGTAAAATGGGTTTCACCCTACTTGCCTGTGGCTGCGCAGTCTGGATGAAAGTGGGTATCATTCCGGCCTGACTGCCTGCATGGCAGATTACAGGAGGGCTAGCCACAGGAGCAGTAGGCATGGGGCTGGCTGCAATTTTATTTTCAGTTCCCCTGCTATTTTCTGGCATTACTGATGATGGTGCTAGTACAGGCAATGTCTGTTGGTTCTGTTTTTCTGAACAACACATTTCGTTCGCAGCAGGATTTCCCGTACAGTCCTGTACAGTCTTTAAGAAGGTATGTTTGCTGTGCTGCTGGTGCTGCTCTGCTGAAGGAATGTGCTGGCAAGGGGAGCTGTCAGCAGTGTGACGTATTACGCTAGTTGCCATGGCTCTGCAGGGATGGGAGGCAGTCTGTTGCTGGGGTGACTTCACGGCGGAAAAGGCTGTGAAATCTACCGGTGCTGGCCTTGCACAGCCAGATACTGTGCCACTTGATAAACCATTTGAGCATATGCCTGAGTTTGCAATGACAGTTTTTGGTACAAAAAAAGTCAACTGTGAAGATGTAAGGATTGAGGTGGCTGTGGATGCCTCCGCA
Organism: Acipenser ruthenus; assembly: GCF_902713425.1. Taxonomy (NCBI): domain Eukaryota; kingdom Metazoa; phylum Chordata; class Actinopteri; order Acipenseriformes; family Acipenseridae; genus Acipenser; species Acipenser ruthenus. Next base: position 74,142,427 of record NC_081194.1, read on the forward strand.
GAGTTAGGGCTGTGTGGTGGTGTCATACACTAAAAGATAAGAAAATAATAAATAAATTGACCAACAGCAATTTCAGTTTAATGGCTAATTCTCTTTGTTTAGATAAACATACTCAAATCATAAAGTTACATATAATCATAAAGTTAATACATATATGTATTACTTGTATTGTAACACTTGAAATGTATTTGCTTAAGATTGTAAGTCACCCTGGATAAGGGCGTCTGCTAAGAAATAAATAATAATAATAATACTGTGTCAAATATGCAAATGAGTTATCCGGGTCAAGTAGATCCTGGGTGAGTCTTCACAGTGTGCCTAGAATCCACTCAGCTAAAACTGTGCATTTACAACAAGGGTTCTCCTGCACCCCATCCTGGATTCCAGGTATGCTGTATTACTGAAATACAATTTCAACGCATTTGAGCAAGCAGGTCCCTGTTAAATCCCAATGATCACACAGTATGTTTGTAGATATACTATCAAGAGATATTGACACAGCTATAGGAGAGGTGCATTTTATTAAATAGGGCCTGAATGCTCAAACACCTGTACTAAATTGAGGCTAGAGGGTGCAGAACTAGAGTTTCTAACCCTGCAGCTAATCAAGTGTTTTAAAACAAAAGTAACCCAACTTCAGACCTGTATTAGAATTACAAAACTTTCTGAAACTGTTACAATGCAGATATGTGATTTTGAAAGATTGCACTGTACTGTAGTTTCAATATCTCACTGTTACTTACCAGCGATGAACACAAAACAAAGTCCTTATGTAGTTCCACGAGGGTCTCTGTCTGAGTTACTGAGTCACAAGAATCGGAGGCCGGGGTGAGCGGCCTCGCCCTGAACTGGTCCTGCCTGTGCGCCCTCTGACCCCCGGAGCTCATACACAGAAGAGCCTCTACAGCCTCAAAATCATTCTGTTCCAGCGTGCTGCAGGCGGAGCGCTCGCTGTCGTGGCGCTTTCTTTCCATGATAGATTCACAGATATCCATTATGTCAACCTAAACAAAAGAAAATAATGCGTAACCGACTGGTAGTGCAGCTCAAGAGATAAACCTAAAAAAAATGTTTGAATACATTTTCTGTTATAATACTCAAGAATGTACTGCAGTGTACATAGGGCTTTTTAACTGATAAAAAAAACCGATAAAACACCGGAAAAACGCTGGAAATGGTTACTCAATTCATGTTTACGTGACCCCTTTCCCCGTAAAATAAATAAATAAAATACCTCCACAATAAAATAAACTCTTAGTTCTGCTGAGCAATGTCCCTCCTTCCTGACTTGTATCTATCATTGATTCGTTCTGAATACATTAAACCCGCCCCAACTACTGAGTGACAGCACATTCGTACATTTCTATTGGACGACTGTAACACGCTTACGAGATTTAAACTATATTACAGTACGATAGGGAGTATTTAAAACAGAATTACAAATTGTGGTTAAATATAAAAAAAAAATGGCTAAACACGCAATAAAATAACAATATGCCCGTGACCATAAGGATTTCATTGTGGACGACAGCAAAGGAAAGGTACAATTGAAGTGTTTAAATACTGTCGAGATACTATACATATTGTGACAGAAAAGAACGAAAACAATAACGTCATACATTACAGTAGATAAAAAACTAAAGCCCCGAAAAAATAATATTTACATATAACTCGAAAATATCTAAAAATAACCGCCTAAAAATTAAATTAATAAAAACCGAAAAATAGAAGTCCTAAGTATACACCAGACATTTGGAAATAGCTGAAAGCTTTACATTTTTTACAGTAGTATATAATAATGGATTTTTACTGTATCTACACCAAACAATTTCTGTAGCTCAGTAAGTCGTTTTGAGGGCATAGTATTTAGTTCTGTCTTTCAAGGAAGTGACATAGAACCAGCTTTGCTTTTTGTTAAACTGGGACATTCCAAATATTAAAACATGCTGGATGGAAATTAAACAGAACTTTAAAAATATAATTGATGTATCAAATTCTTTCAATCCAAGAAATTGTTTGGGTGACAGATGTGATCAAAGTGGCGACCAAAAAAAAAACCCTATGGTATTATTTTCTTTTTTGTTGGCAAGCTAGGTTATTCTTCGACCATGGATATACTCTCCCCCACCTACTTCTTACAAAGAGTGGAATACAGAACACGCAATCCATTCACAAGAACAGCAGAGCATTAGCAACGCATCTGAGAATGCTTTTTAAAATACGGTCAACATAACCAATCTGTTCATTAAGCAATAACACTGCTAAAAATTTAAAACAAAACTATGTGAAATTATTTTATATAATTATGTTCTCCAAACGTCATACTTCATGAACTGACATGATGATTATTGTATGACAAATGACACCTGAAAAAAAAAAAAAAAACTGGTACATAAACTAGTGCTGTACTAATATTTATGGCTAGTACATAACGGTCCCGTGTTCTCGTGAATAGGTTTAAAACGTCGTGGTGTTGCTGTTCTTGTTTGAAGTACCTTCAGCAAACAGGAAAACTGCTGTAGCTACTCTTGAGTCCAGATCAGGTATAATAGGTCCAGTCTGCAATCCGAGCCACCACAGACAGTGGCTAACACAAGATTATTATAACTGGCACCCTAGTCAAGCTCTGTTTCAGAGTGCGCTGCTAAATGCCGATCTACTTTTACACCACACCCTACAATTTATTCGACAGCACAGAAACCTCCCATTTCAAAATATATGCTGCTGGACTTCAGTGTGACGTCCCAGGGCAAACAACCATGTGAGGCCAACAGGCGTGGATCCATGGGGAAAAAAATAAATAGATCTGGAAATATAGATTTCCAGTATTCACCTCCTGTAACACAAGTAGTTGACTTTACTGAAACCACCCTCACAAATATACGGCAATAACGGTTTTGCCAAACTTAGGCTGGATATGTGCTGTGAATTGCTCTGCTCCATTTGTTTTAACCAAACAGGAAACACATTTCACAATGTGTGGCCACGATTTTAAAAAACGCACATAAACACGATCCGAGCTTTACAGATATTTTTCTTTATATTCCATTCAGCAAAATCTTACTCAAAATGACAATCAACATATACGGTAATATCGCAGGTGTGTGTTTTAGTAGGTTGCATTCGGGACAAAACATTCTAATTATATACATATATATATATATATATATATATATATATATATATATATATATATATATATATATAATGTACAAAAATGACAATATTTAATACAGAAGCGTTTTTTGTTAATCAAAGGTTACAAATGGCAATATAATCTCTGCAAAACTTGACCCGTTACAATTACATAAATCGGCAGTTGTAACGTACAGTAATGTAGTAACAGTTACATTACCTGAAGATCTTTTAGTATCATTTAAAGTAAAAAGCAGGGTAACAATGAAAAACTACAATATAACAACTAGCATTTCCTCTACTGCTAGAGCGGAACAAAAGGCTATTGATGAAATAATATATAATGAAATATGCCATTCATAAAAAATAATAAGCTAATTGCTGCTTACACTCAAATTTGCATGCGATATTACTGTACTTACACAACTCGAGTCTTCCATTTCAGAGCTCTGACAGGGTCAAGCTTTTTAAATAAAAATACACTGTACATTCGCCAAGTTAAAACCAACGCGACCGTCCTACAGTTACACACAATCGGCATTAAACCCTCTGAACCTCAGCTGTGTTAATCACAAAAAAAGAAAAACAAAATATACAGAACCCTAGCGGGTAGCAACACGCCACCAATCAGAACCAAAGGTGTAAAAGCTCTTGACCAATGGGCGAATATATAGCGCGTGATCAGTGCATGATCGCGGGGTGATTGGAGGAAATAGGGTGCGTGGCCCTAGAAGGCGTGTCGGGGGTGTCAGCGGTGTCAGAGTGAACCTGATGAACCAAGAGCATGAAAACTGGGGGAAAGGTCGCAGCGCTGAGGCAGCGAAATCATCACAAATATCTGTCTGTCTCAACGTGCCAGGACAGCACTACATTACAGCAGTACGTGTATGTTTTAGCAGTGTCTAAAAAGCCAACTGCTAAAGTTTTACTCAAATATTTATATGGTCACTTTTTTTTTTCTTGTAAAAGGTAGTGTTCTGTGATACATTTTATGTTATTGTTATTGTAACATTGGCGATTCCATAAAGTTATCATTTACCACCAGTAAAGTGAAATTGCAAAAGCTCGCAGTCTTATTACAAACGGATCTTTAGAAAAGGGAGACAAGAACTTACCTTTACATCCAATGATTTCTTTTTTATTCATGGAACTGCTGCTGTTTAATCAGAGACATTGTTGAAACCCACTCATCAACTCACTGCATTCCCAGTTCCATGTCATAAAAATTCCAGTCACGTGGTGGAAATATAAGACTATAACAGTTGCAGACAAAAGTATTGACACCCTATACTTACTATAATTCAAGAAAACATGTAAAATACAAGTATTTAGTGAACATTAGCCGCTAATGAATACAACTAAGACCAAAATACATATGGGGGTGTTTTAGTAGTTCAGGGACTGGAGACATTCATGTGATTGAAGATTGAATGAATGCAGCATGCATCAAAACATTCTACACAGTACAATGATACCATCTGCTTGTAGGCTGACTAACAGAGTTTATCTTCCAATGCAACAATGACCCAAAGCATACGACTAAATCAACTGTGGAATTTTTGAAGAAAACAAAGATAAAAGTTATTTAGAGGAGAAGGTATACCAGTTATTGTGGCAGATTACTTGAATATATGTTTACTAAACCAATAACTTAACTAGTTGCTCCAATTTGTGTTCTATTACATTCCACAGTAGGTCCCCATCCCCCAGCCTAGAAGCCACTGACATTAGAGCACCCCCAACCATCAAGGAGGTGAGGGGAAGGTCTAGGTGGCAGACACTGGAGATTGTTTTCACCAATAGCCAGCAGGAATGTTTGTCATGGCACTTCATAGGGGGCTAAATCTATCTCTTCATTTATTTATTTATTTATTGTTTTTACCTTTACGATCACATTATGTCCAGATACTTACTGATTACTGCTGATAGAGCCGTTGTCAATTATGGAAGCTTCAGCTAGACTTGAATGCATGCATATCTTATTGTCGTTAGGAAATTATCTCTGCATAATACCTCTACAAAACGAGAAATATGTGAGATTCCAGCTACTTAACTTATCCTATATGTTAATATGTAATGTTCAAATCTGATTACTCACCTTGAACGAGGCGGCCTGCTGCAATAAAAAACTGGCATGCAGCTTTTCAGAGCTATAGATTCACGTGGTAAACAAACACCAAGGAATCATGATTTAATATGGAATAGGAAAGTATTTGTGGACACTGCAGCTTTCATAATTAACTCAATCAAAACAACAACAAAAGCTTTACTTATATAATCTCAACACGGGGTTGGATGCTGTGAGAAACTATATAAAGAAACCAAAGTAAAAAAAAATAATTAAAAAGTTTATTCCATTTGAGATAGTCCTGCCGCTATTGTAATAAGACCCCTTGAAGCAACCACTTAGTCTGGTTAAGGGCCACAGGTTCACCTTGGGATTATTGGACTCAAACAATGGATTGACGAGCACGATGCAGACTTCCTACCTCTCCCTGGAAGGAGGCAGTAATCACAGAGGAACAGTAACAAATGCAACAATTAAAAGAACAAATCCAGAACACAAACGCATTGTGCTATATCGTATTGACAGTGTTATGGCAGGTGTTTCCAATTGACTGTCAGAGTTCTGTCTGCTAAAGTGTATACTCCACACAAGGAGCTTTTTTTTGGCTATAATTTAAAACAGGGAATAATGCACACATATTCCATGGCAGTATATTGCTAATTCTCTTCCTTTACAGATAATGGTATATAAATGTATGCAAGCAGATAACATGAAAAAAAGCATTTTAATTAATTTTAATACCTTACCATCAAATGAGAAAATCAGCATTTATTCATTGTAAGAAAAATGGATGTAACGACCCTGTTAAATTTCAATGCCAATCAATTTATGCCAGCAATGTAAAGACACCACCTGAGACACCACAATTGCCCTAAAAGCAGCAGTTATGCAAGCTGTCAAAGTTGTTGTTGAAAACCTGAAGTGTAACATGACCGTGACCTGCACTTGAACGTGATACTATGAGCAATGCTTGGACAGCTTTAGGCATGCTCCTTGTTTAGTGAGTGGGGTAAACCGAATGAACCTAGCAAAGAAACTAGGGGAAAGGTTACTCTGAACATGCATGCATAAAGGGACTAGTAGAATAAAGGCTGAGGTAAGGCCGGACCGATCAACCTCCAAGGCTGGGAAGTGAGGGACTTCCCCCTAGGGGAAACTAAGGAAGGATAGTGGATGAACGAAGGTCTCCCTTGCTAACTGAGAGGTCAGACTCGGCTGACACTCCGAGGCCACACGGGAAGGCTCGCGATCTATGCAGGAAGAACAAAAGCGCTGGAAAACTGAATGATTTCCATTACACGAGAGTAGATGTTAAAACTTCATGCTGATTTGAACTCGGCTCTCACCAAGATAAGCACCAACTAAGACGTAGCTTTACAGTAAACTAATGTGATCCATCTGTGTCTCCATCCATTTGCGTTTCCTTCCATATGATGATGTAGATATCCTTCTGCATGGTGTTGATGGCTGAAGTGTAAGGCTGGCTCCAGGGATCAGCTTATTTTGCCTCCCCAGCACATCAGCACACACAACGGCTGCAATGCTGGCTCTGGGGATCAACAACAGTGAGGTCTCCCCAGCGCATCAGCATGACAACCATCTGGATTGAGCTAAGTAGGTGTGGCGGAGTGTCCCGCCCCTATGTATTATTATTTGTATTTTTGTTTGCGGCACGGATAAAAGCGCTGCGTCTTTTATTATATATATTTAAAAACCTCGTGAGGATGCATGACTGATCAGCTACTGATTATTTAACTAGCTGACAGTCATGCATCCTTACCAAACGCGTGCAGACTGTGGCCGAGGGGTAATAAGATAATTAACAGCTAGTTAACCCCTCGGCCAGAGTATAAGAATCGGCAGCTGTCCGTGCTGCAAGGGGAGTGTACAGAGGAGAGTTCGGGGAGCGGAGAGAGCGAGTGAGCAGAAATAACGACATTTAAAAACAACTGCTAAACAGCACTTGTTTATTCGTTTGGCCCTTGTGCCTTTTTGTTTTGTGTTTGTTGATTGTTTAAATCTTTTGTTTTGTTTATTTGATTTAATAAATCCACGCTGAATGCTGTTGCATTCAGCTTCACCCGCCCATCCATTGTTTTGGTTTCTGTACTTCCTGGTCCGTGACGTCACCACACCTCACCACTGCGAGCCATCCTGTCACAGTAGGGTACATCTCTGGGGTCTTCAAGTGGGCACCTTCCATCCTCGGTGTTTCGTCGACTAACCCACGACACCTCAAGAGGGCTCGACTGTGATTCTGGCGTCCCAGCATCAGCCCCCTCCATCCCCCACTCAACTCAGCCCAGCTTACTTACCCGTACATCAGCGTTGAGATCCCCAACCAGAATCTTTCCGTCTCAACCACAGCCAGTTGCTGCTCCTCTCTGCTGCTTCAGATAAGTTCTTCACTGTGCGACACAACTCTTGGCCACTGAATCCAACGTCTCTGAGAAACAGGGTTGTAGAGTGTGCCACAAATCCTCGACAACCCACCTCCACTGGGTAAACCCGGACTCTCCATCCTCGCTGTTCTGATTCGGTAGGCTAGTTAAGCATACCGCAGTTTCTTCCTCTCATATGCCTCATCTACAGCATCCTCCCATGGCACTTAACTCAACCAGGTGAACAAGGGGTGCTGATCCAGACCTCAAGACAATATCTGGTCGAAGGTTAGTGGTGGAACCGGTGGAAAAATAAGCCGTTGACCAACATCTGCCAGCATTTTCCAGTCTCCAGCAGCATCCAGTTGTCCTGGCGAGACTTGGTTTTAACATCTTTTCTTGGTGGTTGCTCTCCTGGGCAGAGGAATGTTGTGGAACTGGTGGCAACTTATTGGTCATGTTACGCTTGTCTTCCAATGCTAAGGCCAAACATCACAGCACCTGGTCATGGCGCCAAGTAAACCGTCCTTGGCTAAGAGCCACCTTACATCCTGTCAAAATGTGCCTTAATGTTGCAGGTGATGAACACAAAGGACATGAGGGATCTTCTCCTACCCAGAGGTTTAGGTTCTGTCGTGATGGGAGAACATCATATGTTGACCTGATGAGGAAATTGATCCTGCTCTGTTCCATTGACCATAGGTCTTGCCAGCCAATCTTGCATTGTTCCACACTCTCCCATCTCATCCATTCTCCCTGCTTGGCCTGGGAAACGGCCTTTATGCACCTCATCCTTTCCTCCTGCTTTTTCACCTCGTTGACTACCAGCTTCCTCCGTTGAGCTGGGGCTGCCTTGTGCCATGTAGGAGGAGCTGAACTGAGACCAAGACCCCCTCTTCCATGCTGAACTCCATGATATCACCAATTTGAAGGGCAGCCTTTGCATCTTCCATAGCTTTCTTTGCCGCCCACTTTCTTCCAGTTTTCAACACAGGTGCTGCCTCCCTTACGCATTTGTCGCGTGAATCTACAAATGTCATTTCCAGTCGGACCTTGGCGCACTTAAACTCCTCGGTTAGAGCAGAGACTGGTAGCTGCAGAATTCTTTTACCATAAAGTCCAGCTCTGCTGAGGCAGAGTGGAACTCCCAACCATTTCCTGATGTACGAACTGATTAAAGCTTCCAGCTTCTCTACTGTTGTCAAAGAAACCTCGTACACAGTCAGTGGACACAGCAGCCTCGGCAGTAGACCAAACTGAAAGCACCAAAGTTTTAGTTTGCCTGGTAAAGCGCTGCTGTCTATGCTCTTCAACCCTTCCACTTCTTGTTGTCTAACTTCTCCCACACAAACTGTGTCCTTTAGATCCCCATCGTACCATCTCCCAAGACTTTTCACTGGCTTCTCAGACACTGTTGGTATTGCCTCACCGTTAATGTAGAACATTTTATCTACTACTTTACCTTTAATTATAGAGATGCTCCTTGATTTAGTGGGCTTGAATTGCATTCGTGCCCATTCAATGTTATTGGTTAATTTGCCCAACAACCGATTAGTGCTCCCTGATACCTAATTATTTAAAGTGTTGTAGCTCAAACATAGACCATGTGATCTAGAGAAAACATAGAAGCATGCAGCAGTTTAATCATAGCATTGTATCTGAAATATTTGTGTATCCTATAAAAAAACTAAAAATGGAAAAACAAACAAGATTCTCAGTACAACGAAAGGAAGATCAGTAATACCATTAATAGAGCTGATGGTTAAGCATTGGGTAGCACTCGTCTAAGGAGAATAAGCCCAACAACAATAAATTATGCTATAATACTTCAAGTGCTCGATTGACGTATTACTTGGGAATATCATTTCCAATAACTCAATTTTACCTGGACTATTTTAAGTAAATATTTTGCAGCATTTCAATAAGTAACCTGTGGTGGGTTGTGAAGTGGGAATGCTGGCACCAGCAAGTAAACCAGGCGATCCTTTAGATAGAATGTCAACTCAATTCAGAAAAACAGCAACAGCATTTATGATATCATAAACAGGGTTTATTAAACACAAAATATCTCATCAATGTAAAATTAAAAAAAGCCATATTCAATTGATATAAACATCATTTATATTATACACGCAAAACAAAAGGACATACAACCCATTCACTGTTTTATGACAAATGGTTAAGTACTTTGTGTATAATAAGTATAGCCTTTTACCAAGAAGACTGATATAAAAAAAAACAATGTTTCTATGACCCGAAATATTCATAACAGTGAGACAATGCATGACTGAAGTTACCATTTTGTATGATGTTTAAAAAATCTGTACATGGAACACATTTTGTACCCATTCCTTAACAAAATATTGAGGAGGAGACTGGAGTAAAAAATTGTATAAAACATATATATTTATATTATATATTTAAAATATTGTATTGCACTTACTATACACATAAGAGTGGATACTTCTAGATAGGCTGTAGTAACATGAATCAGACCTCCAGAAATGAGGCAGTAGTAAAAGAGAAACAGATTATGTAACTTTGTAATTTCGGTAATATAAAGACCCTGGCTGGCAACAATTCTGCACACAATTTATGGAAACAGCACACTTAATAACACCATTGACACCTGCATTCCATGATGTTCAAAAGCAGGTCCATATTCCACTCCTCACGGAAAACACTGGAAATGTCAATACAAAGAGCAATGGTGTGCCCCTCCCCCTTGAATTACCACCTCAGCTAATATATATATATATATATATATATATATATATATATATATAAAAAAAATAGTAAACACGCCATGCCAACAAAATGTTAAAATATAGGCTATCCACTTCACCTTGCTTGTCTTTGAAGCTTGCGACCTGTGGTCTTAAACCAGACACAGTATTTGTGCAGAATTCTTTATATTACGGCCATATTAACTGTAATGTACTTTTTTTTTATATTTAGTATTAAACATTTAAGCTTTTCCATAAATATTTTATTGGCAAATCTTTATTTATTTTTTTCCTGACTTATTTATACAAAATTGTTACGAAGAACAAAAATAACACCCTACTGTTACTTCATTGCTCTAAACAGTGGCACGTCTCAATATGCCGCCTCTTTATCAGTGTTCTGAATGACTTAATTGCACACCTTGGATCAATGTAACTGTTAAAAGACCAGCTTGGAAATAAACTCCGTGTTGTTCAGTTCAATAACTGAGGACAGGGTTGAAACAATAGAAATAATATGATATTAAATTAATTAAAAAGAAAAAAAATGAAAAGAGGTATAGAGCAGTGTTAAAGGTTTTAGGATGCTGTTAAGATCACACACATTTTTAAAAAAAATCATAATGTAATTTAGTGCTATTTACTAAAGATTTTGAGGAAACCCTTAGGTGTTTTGCATAATTTGGCATCAAAATATGGACCTTGAACCTCAAAAAGCAAAGTACAGGCAAGACATTCTTATCTTTTATATTTTTACATGATGTTACTATGTTAAACATTATTATTATTATTATTATTATTATTATTATTATTATTATTATTATTATAATATATGGCATGACGTTTAAAACAAAAATGCCAGTTCTAAAGAAATTCCTTCACACAAAAACATGGGAACCAATTTTCCAAATGCCCAGTTGCTACCTGAAAGGCAACAGTAGTGTACTTCAAGAAACAGAAAACAATTCAACTTTATAACGCACAAGAAAATAGATATGTGTAAACTGGTGTCCTCTCTGTACTCCATAACACTTACAGTTAGTGTATTGACAAGCTTCGCAAGTCGGAATATTCATGTACGTGATACCTGATTAATGTACTTTACAATTTTCTACTTCATAAATGCTTGCGTTCTGAATCTCTCCCGACTTATATTTCAGTAAGTGTGAGTTTATAGGATCCTCCCATTTCCTCAATCGCTATCTGGAAGGTGTCTTCGTTGGAGTAATGCTTCACAATGTTGTCATCCATATTAACCAGGATCCTGGAACACATGAAGTAGTGTTAAGTTCAGCTGGCTAAGTCCACTATACTCTTTTATGAAGTTATGAAACTGCTGATGATCAGGTTCCATGGAATATACACGAGTGATAACAAAGGCTATATTATCACTAGCAAGGCTGCCACTGGTTTTCTTGCGTATTTTACTTAAATACAGCTATCTCTTGAAGAGTCAAAAGAACTGAGATTCATGAAAGAGATGAAATGCATAAACTGGCAGGATCCAAGAAAGTGGGGATACACCCTCGTAGGCTTAAGAAAACATCTTTCTGCTGTTTGATAAAAGCTGGTTTTGTTGATGGTATTCAGTAGGTGGCGTGTTGATACTCAGATTTTTTGAGTAATTACCTTTAATACATATTTGTCAGCAGGTATTAAATAAATCAGTGTGTCAAAACAAGAATAGCTGACCTTCCATCATCTTTATTTCCTCCTTCAGTGGAAGACACTGCTTTTCATATATGGCATGGGAACGGTGCTAAGTGTCTAAAAGACCTATTTATCGACAATAGCTTCGGGTCTTTTGAAAAAACACTCTCAGAAATACAATCTGCCCAGAACCCACTTTTTCAGATACCTACAAATTAGAAATGTTGTCAGGAATACAGTAGCACAGTTCCCTGCACGTCCCCCTGAGTCTGCTCTTGACTGTGTGCTTCGATTCGACCCCTACTGCAATGGTTTGATAATTAAATCTTCACACTGTCCTTCACTTTCCAACCTAAAAATATTTTGGGAGCAGGATTTGTGATTCAGTCTCTGGGAGGATGATTGGGAGTCTGCTCTCACTCACGTGCACTCTTCATCGGTTTGTGTCCGGCATGGCCTTATACAGCTTAAAGTTCTGCACCATATTCATGTCTCAAAGGCCAGGCTGGCAAGGATTTATCCCGGTTTAGACCCAACCTGGGACTGATGTGGGTGGGCCCTTGCTACCCTCATCCATATGTTTTGGCCCTGTCCTAATCTAGCTCACTTCTGGACGCCTGTTTGAGACCCTCTCCCAAATCATTCAGCACCCTATTGATCTTAACCCTCAATTGCATTATTTGGTATGACACCAGATGACATTTCTTTAACAAAACTCCAGTCTGACTATTTGGCCTTCTCCACACTACTGGCTAGACGCCTGATTCTGTTTGCCTGGAAACAAGCTGCCCCGCCCACACATGCTCAGTGGCTGAGGAACCTTTTGCAGCATCTAAAGCTGGAAAAAATAAAATATACACTTCAAGGATCTACTGACAATTTTTTATTTTGCTTGGCATGCCCTTCTATCACATACTAATAAACTTAGATTTCCACGGCTCCTGATACCCATCTGTCTACCCTTTTTCTCTCTTCTGAATGCAAACTGATTGCTTGCAATCTCTTTCTTTCATCTTTCACTCTTCCTCTCTCTCCCTTTTCCTGTCTTTGTTTTTCTCTCTTTTGTCTCCTAAATAAATTTTTAAAAAAAAACAATCCTGGCAAATTGAAAATGATTTCATGATGCTATGTATTATATTATTTGAAATGTGTATATTACCTTTGTTATTTTGTAAGTAATTTTGTGTGTAATTTCTTTACTTAACAAAACCAATAAACAAAATTCAAAAAAAAAGAAGAACCGCCCCTTACCAATCTGAGAGGGAATTTGTCCACAGTTAGTATTTACTCACCCTTTTTTGCACTTCTTGTAAACTTTTTCCACTTTTTCTATTGGCACGTCATATTTGTCTGAAACCTAAAACACAACACCCAGCAATTACATTTCACACCGGAATTTTCTAAACCCAATAACACAAAAACATTATTACAGTTATAAAGAGCAGCTCATTGCCTAAATCAGTGGTTCTCAGTCACCTAAGGGTCAGTTAAATAAATTAGGGCTTGAATGGAACAAAGTCCTGAATGGGTATGGACCCTGAGGGTCAGATTTGGGAACCACTGTCTCAAATGGTTCATGCTGTCAAATAATAGCAAGTAAGGAGAATCTGAATAAAACTAAAAAGAAGTCGTCCTGTTCAGGGAGCGCACACAATGAGATCCAGCCCAGGGTGAAGGCTGGCACACACAATGAGATCCAGCCCAGGGTGAAGGCTGGCGCACACATTGAGATCCAGCCCAGGGTGATGGCTGGCACACACAATGAGATCCAGCCCAGGGTGAAGGCTGGCACACACAATGAGATCCAGCCCAGGGTGAAGGCTGGCGCACACAATGAGATCCAGCCCAGGGTGAAGGTTGGCGCACACAATGAGATCCAGCCCAGGGTGAAGGCTGGCACACACAATGAGATCTAGCCCAGGGTGAAGGCTGGCACACACAATGAGATCCAGCCCAGGGTGATGGCTGGCACACACAATGAGATCCAGCCCAGGGTGAAGGCTGGCACACACAATGAGATCCAGCCCAGGGTGAAGGCTGGCACACACAATGAGATCCAGCCCAGGGTGAAGGTTGGCACACACAATGAGATCCAGCCCAGGGTGAAGGCTGGCACACACAATGAGATTCAGCCCAGGGTGAAGGTTGGCACACACAATGAGATCCAGTCCAGGGTGAAGGCTGGCACACACAATGAGATCCAGCCCAGGGTGAAGGTTGGCACACACAATGAGATCCAGCCCAGGGTGAAGGCTGGCACACACATAACGTATAGAACCTCAGTGTCAAGACAGAGAAAGCCTGATTAAATGTGCACTGCAGATATACCAATACACAGGCACATTGCAATTTAACCCACATATATAAACAGTCACATTTACAAAGAAAACAACATTAAAACATTGTAGTCCCCAGAACAGGAATCTGGCAGGTGTCCACTATAGGCTTAACTGCATGCTGAGATTATAGGGCTCTTTTTCTGCTGGCAGCAGTAGTTTTCTCTCCCAGTGGACTATGGCATTCACACACCATTGTTTTTATAACCAGGAAGAGATTTTTTTCCTAACCCTCCTGGCATATTGCCAGGCAGCTCAGGGGCTCTGCTCATTCATTAAAGCTGACTTCATTCACAAGGTTTAACCAATCAAGACCCAGGGACTGAACTCATGATGACCTCCCTGTGTCTGTCTGCGCTGATGACTAAGTCATTGAATTGCTCTGACCTCCCCAGCCTCCCTTTCTGTTGTGAAGATCCAGACTACAGAAAGACTGGATACTTACTGCTTCCATCAGTCCTTTCAGAGATGGGGTCTTCAGCAAAATTGCATCAAAGACTTCCTCAGACTCTTTCCTTACATACAGCAGTACTAAAGGAATGGGAAGAAAATGCATGTTACAAAAACAAGCCTTAAACAACTTGCGAAGATTCAGCTACTGTTACTTGCAGGGTAGTTGCATTACAAGTAAGCATTGCTCTGTGATTAGACTGATGGCTCAGGCTGGCAGGGCAATAATTGCATGAGTGAGAGCATGTGTGTTAAAGTGCATCTCTAATCAGTAACAGCATAGGAGCAAAACATTTTTTTTTTAAAAAACAGGTCAATGGTTCAATTCACATTTTACAGAACAGAGAGAAACACATGCACTGCAAGTGTGTTTTACTTCTTTTTCCTGGTCACCTGACAAGGCCAGCACTCTGTCTGAACAAACTGCAGTCGAGTTTTCCAGGGCATTGACTTGAAAGGGCAAGCGGTTTTGTTGGCACGTGAACTTTCCAGTCACACGTTACAAGAACAAGCAACAACATCAGTTAGGGGTATACTGAAGTTCAGCTGCCCCCCCCCCCCCTTCACCCCACCACTGGAGATCATGCATAAGTAGATCAGCATAACCTCAACTTTGACACTCTCTATAAGTTCTAAGGACTGCCTATACGTTTCATCACCATTTTATGACAGGTTCTGAAGATATAACCATATGTAGGTACATATGGGAGCCTCAACTGTTTCCAGGAACTATTCAACCCCCACAGGGGATTACCAAACTAGTCCGTTCAAATATATAAAGCAAACACCATAGGTCTTTTATTTGTCGTTGTTTTTAAAAATGGGTATCCTATACCAAACCCTTTATTACAATTGCAGTTGTTCAAAGGGTGCCAGGGATCCATGAAAACAAGCTCAAAGTTAAAAGAATAATAACAAATAATTTAAAAAGACATAAAAACCTTTTTTGTGCTCATCAATCCTGGCGACTTTTCTCGAAGTTGCACCGAAGTCTTCATTGGACACGAAGGGTCCCCTTTTCATCCCAGCCCTAAATGAAAGCAAAACTGGACAGTGAGCATCAGCTTGGGCCTTCGAAATCTGCGCTAATGCTACAAAAGCCCCTTTTTTTACAATGCTAACACTACAACATTGCAAACATGCAGCAGTTATTTACAATCAATTATTATTATTATTATTTGTTTATTTAGCGGACGCCTTTATCCAAGGCGACTTACAGAGACTAGGGTGTGTAAACTCAGCTGCAGAGTCACTTACAACTACGTCTCACCCGAAAGACGGAGCACAAGGAGGTTAAGTGACTTGCTCAAGGTCACACAATGAGTCAGTGGCTGAGGTGGGATTTGAACCAGGGACCTCCTGGTTACAAGCCCATTTCTTTAACCACTGGACCACACAGCCTCCTATAATTAAAAACAGTTTCTTTAAAAAAACAAAAAAAACAAATCCTTACCCTTCTGTCATATCTTCTGAGCCAAGTGGCTAAAAATAGAAAAAAAAAGTAACAGTTATTTTGTGCACTCTTAAAAAAAGTTCATTTCTGCACCCCATGATTTTTCATACTGTGGAGGTTTGAGGTTGTAGACTTATTTTGTGACACACTGTCATTTTTATCTGCCCCTGTCCCAGTGTTGTGCTCTGTGTCCACTGTAGAGAACACCACATCAATACAGTAATGGTTTGGGTCTGAATAGTAATATTTTGGGTCACAACAATACAACCAGATACAGTACATTTAAAAAAAAGCTTTAACAAAAGGGCTGGGGGGTGGGGGTGGGGCTTACATGACGCTGCAGGTTCGCGAAGTGGCGGTCAGGGATGAAGAGGATGGGCTGAGTCTCGAATTCACCCATCGCTTTGAAAGTTGTGATGTCAGTCCTTTTGACAATAAGTGGCATCTTGACATCTGAATCTGGAAAGAGAAAGCCAGCCGTGACACCCTGCAACTTCTTGTGGGTGTGCAAACATAGATAAAGATGTGGCTCGATATGCACAGGGCAGCAATTATCATGCAGAGCTGCATGGGTTTCTCATTCTTGTTTATTTATTGAATATTTTAGATACAAAATAATTAAAAACAAGAAGCTTCTCAGTCTAGAAAACGGTTTTGACAGTTTTTTGGTATTTCATTTGCAGGTGGATAAAGTTGTTGTGTGTGTGAAATGTATAGAAAATGTGTTTCGTCTTTTAAAAATACATTAACATCTAAAATACAGTGCAGGGGCTCCCGAGTGGCGCATCCAGTAAAGGCGCTCCTCGCAGGATGTGCCCTATAGCCTGGAGATCGCTGGTTCGAATCCAGGCTATGTCACAGCTGACCGTGACCGAGAGTTCCTAGGGGGCGGCGCACAATTGGCTGAGCGCTGCCCGGGTAGGGAGGGCTTAGGTCGGCAGGGGAATCCACGGCTCACCGCGCATCAGCGACCCCTGTGGCCGATAGGGCGCCTGTGGCTCTGCAGCGGAGCCGCCAGATCTGTGTTGTCCTCCGGCACTATAGGTCTGGTAGCATTGCTGTGGATCTGCAGTGCGAAAAATGACGGCTTGGAAGGAGCACGTTTCGGAGGACGCGTGTTCCAGCCTCCGTTTCCCGAGTCGGCGGGGGGGTTGCGAGCGGTGAGCCGGGGATACAGATAATAATTGGGCATGCTAAATTGGGGTGAAAACCGGGGTAAAAATAATTGGCGACGACTAAATTAAAAAAAATAAATAAATAAAATAAATAAATAATAATAAAAAAAAAAATACAGTGCAGAAGCATTGATTTGCGTAGCACCCAGCCTAACTGTGCCCTACAGCCACAAACTCCCTTGCGGTTATTAACAGGATATTGTTTTCCTGTTTCAGATAGAATAGCACTGTTGTTCCAGTTATAATACCCATCACCCAAAGCCAGTACCCGCCTCATTGTAATATTACAGTAAAGCTGTTGCCAGTGTGCGCAGGCCCTGCATACGTACAGGTACTGAGGGGAGTAGTGGGGTCAGTGCCCTTCCCCTTCCTCCTGGACTGCTTCCTCCTCTCATCCCGGATCTTGCGCTCAGCTCCCTTGTCGCAGAACACTTTGATCTGGCAGAAGGCACGATGGATGGGCTTGTTGCTGCGGTTGTTGTAGCTGTACGTGTCGATCTGGAGGTTGAGAGGAAGGCCCTTGACACCCTTCTGAGAGGAGAAGTCGGTGCTCAGACAGTTCACAGAGATGAAGATCTGCAAGAAATGACACAGAGCGAGCCAGCATAAGCACTGGTGACAACTGGTCTTGTGTGTTCTGAATATCTAGTTTACATATGTTTGTTTAGGGCAGAATTAATCTAGGACACCGTGAACATTGTTAAAAACCTATTGTACAGTATACATCTCTTACACAAGGATACAGGATCCATGAACAGTCCATACCTAAATGAATAAAGATATGTCATACTGAACTGTTTTGCATTTATGAGCCATGGTGAGGTTTTATACCCCAGCACTTATTATGATAGCTCTGTTGTGGTTTTATTTAAGGTTTCGCTGCCTTCCAGTTGATAGGTTTTCGTTTTTTTTTGTTTTTTTGTTATTATGTTCAGTGGTAACCAGTGTATTGTATTTATTTCAGTACTGTGATAGATATGCATGCACCTTCAAAAGGGCAACAGCAACATACGCATATGGCCCCCTGCTGGAAACTTTGTTTATTACTTGTTCAGCGCTTTCAGGATTTATAAAGTTAATGCTTGAAGGCTATGGGAAATCATTTTAACATTTAATGTTTATTGCACAATTAGAGCTATCAAGAATGAATGAATGAATGAATGAATGAATGAATTTTTATCAATAACACTATTAAATAACCAAAATAAAGTGTATATGTATTGTGAGAGACTCACGCTCTCTCGGGTTCGTTTCCAGCGCGTAAACACTGTCCCAACATACAGGAACTTGTTTTAACAGCGTGATTGCGCTGTTTTTATTTACAAAAACATTAAAAAAAAAGGAAAACGACAATTTTTTTGAGTACTTACTAGCTGTTCACAAGTCCCTATACTCACCACTGGACAGCTAAGCTTGTTACCAGTTACAAAAACCTTCAAACAAACACAGTTTACACAGAACACAAACTTAGCCAAACGTCGGTTTAAACAGTACCTAATTAATTCAAACCTCAGCCTCACACACGCTACAGCAGCCCTGAATGATTAAACTGTGAGGTTTTTATACCCCACAATAATTAGACAATTACACAAATCACTAAACACTAATACAATTAATCCATACCAAATGTAGGTTCCCAGGACTACACTTTCTCTGCTCCCTGTCTCACAGTATGCATAGGCCCGACACGGCTTCGATATGCGTCGAATGTACGGACGCCTCGGGGCGTTGTGCGGCACGACAGGTGCCAAATAGTGTGGTTTTGAAAAAAAAACAAAAGTAAAGCATATTCATGTTTCATCATCTTTAGGGCAAAAAAATATTCTTTTTTTAAAATATATTATAATTAAATATATTTACGCCAATAAAGTAGTCTCATTTATAACTTTGAATACACACTAAATTAAGCTGAGTAAATTAATTTTATTGGAACATGTGAAAGAAAGTACAGTGTATTTTTTTACTGAGGACATTGCCATTGAAAAGATACACCAGGGGGCGGAGTTGAGAGTTGTTTTTTCCCGTCACTGACTGCAGAGTGCAGACACACTGTTTACGCAGAACAGACATCTCGGAATTCAGTAATTTTTCAAGTTATGTGTCAGAGGGGTGGATAATGTGCATAAGTGTCTTTTTGTGTTTTTCTGTAAGTTATCGTTTACAAACTGCTAAAAATATACCGAGCATCAAAATAAACTTATCACTATTATAACACATTTATTTTCAGAAAAAAATAAGGTATATAAGATGGACATTGACGAAATGTGTGTTTTTTTTTAAATCACTCTATCATTCATCCTTGACCATGACATGCTTGAGTGACTATGACTGAAGCATATGCACTTAATCACCTAATTAGTGAAACAGTTGATTGGATGTTGATCGGAGTGATTTCAGCTTTTGAATTGCAAGCTTGGATAAAAGCAATAAAGAAAATCACAGAAAAACACCAACATGCCACGTCTGTCAAGAGAGCAGCGCCTTCCTACAATCGGCATGCTGGAGGCTGGACTAGGGCTTGCCAGACACACTCTGTCAATGACAGGCCAAGAACTGGGAGACCAAGTCACAACACCTGCCCACGATGGAAAAATCATTTTGCAGCATCTTGGTGATGTCAATTGTAATCAGCACAATACAAAGTCACTGCACCTGCTCTAAAATAGAGTTTGTCATATTTTGATCACATCTAGTGAATTTTATCCAAATATAAGTGTTAAGTTTCTTTTGATGCTCAGTATACATTATTTGAAGTGACAAAGTCAGGGTGAGTGAGTATAAGACAGCGATTATTATTATTATTATTATTATTATTATTATTATTATTATTATTATTATTATTGCTGCTATCCTCCAGTTCATTTAATCTTCTTCATCCAAATTGGCATGGCTACTTATTACTTTTGGGATTTTTTGCTGGTAATTGGTCATTCGGTTTCATAGTTACTGTGTACATTTGTAACTGTAAGCAAGATGGCTACCGAAACTTTACATTTGTTTCACGTTCCATTGCCAGCCCCGGATTATATTTTTTGCATCTACAGCATTCACTGTGTGTGTGTGTCTGTATATGTGTGTATATATATATATATATATATATATATATATATATATATATATATATATATATATATATATATATATATATATATATTATATATATATATATATATATATATATATATATATATTATATATATATATATATATATATATATATATATATATATATATATATATGGCCTTTTTTTATCAGAAATTGTATTATTACTTATATTTGGATGATTAAATGTTACATTGGCTTACCATAAAATTCAACTCTTTAAAAACTGCAGTAATGTTGGAAAAGTATGGTTGTTTCCATCTATGAACACTAGATGGCAGTACAAATATAGACATTCTAAACTACAATCTGTGGTTCCCTGGCCACTGTTTAAGTGATTCAACAAATAAGAGGAAAACTGATGGCCTTGTTTAGAACTTATCACTGAGGCACCACAGCCATACAAACACTATTGTGTATTGTGCAAACACTAATCAAACAGTTCCTCTTTCAACAAAACAAAAGAAGACCACAGTTTTGGCAGTACCTGTAGCTCATACGCTATGGGATAGAAACACAGGATCTATTGCCTCTAGTCTGCTCCCCACAATCAAACAATGCAGTTCTGTACACAGAGTCAACTGTCCCATGAAAACACCTGCACAGAGCTGCTGTTGGAGGGTTATATCATCCTGAACCCACATCCTGTTTCAAGGAAAACCCAGCGTAAGTCTTTCTTGAGAGAAGTTCATACACATTGAAAAGCGATAAACACTGGCTGCCACCCTGTTCTGCAATCTACAGAGAGGAAGTGAGAAAAAAAGGGAAATGCAAAAGTAGGATAGAATCTTGGGGAGATCTTGAGGGGTGTTCTTCACTGAGGGAAAGTCAACATGCTTGAGTGTGCAGCTCAGAGCTAATCGCCTACATCGCAGTCTTTAGAAAGGGTCAGTATCTCTGGAATTACCACAAGAAGCTCCCATCCAGTCTTGCAAACCACCTTTGTCTACCTGTCTGGTGAAATTCCACTGCAGAACTGTCAAAAACAGTTTTCTGCACAACAAAGTTCCTCATTCTCCGTGGCAATGTTCACAGCTTACCAGAAATACAGTTCAAGTAGCCATCATAAACAAACAGTGCTTTTTGTGATGCCAACTGGGAAATTCAAAGTCCCTCTTTTCCCCCTAACCACTTCGCCACTAACAAAACTGCAGTTTATCTGTGCCTCGTGAGGTCACTTGAAAAAGAGCAGACTTCACTGTGGAAGCAGAGGGAGTTTTCTGCCTGGGGGAGTTTCAGTGTCTGTGCTAAGAGGAGTATCTGTTTTCAAATATAATCCTCCTTAATAAAACTATAATAATAACCGGTTTCTACTCCACAGCCAAGAAAAGCTAAAGTGACATGAAACAATGTGTGCGTTTCAAAAGAAAATCCTACAAACTTCCTCATCTTCAAACTCCAACTAGCATCTCCTGCCACTTTCAACCATTATAGTGAGCGTTAGCTGGCGGGACAAGGGGCCTTGTTATTTTTACAAGACTGTCTATTGTGTGGTACATGAAATGTACCAAGAATAGAAGTCTGGGAGTTTTTCTTTTCCAGCTTAACTTTACCATGTAACTTACTATATATGCATTTAATCAAACTTTCTTTTATACACATTTTTTTTTTTTGGAACCTATCGAGAAAATGTCATGTATTTGAACATATATTTTGGTGAAAATGAAGGTATGCAGTACATCATTTGCTTCAGCATGTGGTTACCTAAAAATGACCCACAAAAATTCGGCCCTAACAGATCTATACATCATTTATTTCTGCCGCCAGGTGACTAGATAGCATCCTCCAATTCAGATTTTTTTCAGATCACAGCAGACTGGAGAAAACCCCTAGAAATGATCACAGAGCAACACTAGTTGTAATTCATGTTGGACTCACCTTTGCTTCATCATTTATGTCCCAGGTGAAGGAGATGGCGTTGTATGAAATCTCTTCAATGTTGCTGATCGTACTGAAGCTTTCTTTGTAATCAGCTGTTCAAAAAAGGATGAAGAATATTAAAACACAAATATACAATATAGTGGAGATACCTGAGGGGATGCAGTGGAGGAGGCTATATTTTCATAATCGCTCACACGAATTTCAGTTGACTTAAAACGTACAACAAGGCTTCTGTTGAACCAGAGCCACAATGCAAATGAAGGTGGAGTAATTGAAAAAAATAAATAAATAAAAAAGTGTATCCAGAGCATGTTCCCTCTTGCAACAATGTTCGTTTTCTGTTCACACAATAGACACTCGTTTCAATCACAGCGCCAACATTGTTGCAGGAGGGAGCATGATCTGGCTTTATCATGCCTATAAAAGAAATACTCTTGATCCTGAAGATTGTTCCCAAGGAAAAGTTAAGAAATGTGTTTCCAGCAGATTTATTGCCATTGTCTAGTTTAAACAGTTTGTTTCATTGTCAATCACAAAAACAGTAACACCACAAAACAATAAACAGTATGCAAATGGTAAATATCTGGGTAATGTGCAATAGGAACACAAACAGCCAGAATTAACCATTCCTGGTGTAGCTCAACTTGTAACATTAGTGACCCACAGTGATACTTAAAAAAGAATAGGACATTTTTTGATAAAAACAATAAAAAAACAATATTTAAAAAAAAACGCCAAAAGAAAATCTGGTTCTATGTTCATTTTGGGGTTCCACTTTGTGCAACAATATGCAAATGTGCTTTTGAGAAAGCAGGGGTAGGTGAAGCCGGCGGATCTCACAACTGTAAGTTTTGAAAGTTTGCTGTAAACAGGCAATTATCTACCACTCACTGTATTTGAGTCATGTTTTTAGTCAAAACATAAATAAAAAAATAAACGTTGCCTTTGCTTTTTTTATTATATTGTACATTGTCAGCTTGTTTGTTTAAAAACAAACATGTTAAAAAAAACAAACACAAAAAACTGCATAACCACCTGGCAAACCTGAAGTGGGCACTTACAAAAAGTTTTTTTTCTGAAATGGGGCCGTACATCTTTTAATTAGCATCTGATTCTGTCACACAGCTCCACTCACTTTGCTTATTTGTATTAAACAAGGAAAAGGTAAGCAGGAGCTGGTGAGCTCTCTGGGTTTGTTACATAATCAAGGACATGTAATCAAACAGAAATAGACCCTGCTTAATTATTTTGTTTCTGTACACCTAGGTGTTACCCCTATGATTTAACTGTTCAAATAAAAAAGAGTAACTGGAGTCATAAGGTGTGAACAGATAAATGAACAGCAACAGCAGAGAAAAAATATGACATGCATTGTGCAACAACCAGTTCATACACTCATTTTTTTTTTTCTTTTGAAGGCAAAGCAGTGACCAGCCTCTGAGCTGGATGATCAAGCCAAGCAAAGGCAATGAGAGGGGAAGTGACCCATCAGTCAATACTCCAGTCACATAAACGTAAGCAACATGTTGCATAGAACGGGTTTACTTAAATAGGTATTTATAGGGGACAACATAGGGGCCTAACTTTCCTGTTTGGGTCTTTGTAACCATGCTAGTGGTCCACTTTGACTCCCTTTTTTACTGAAGTGGAAATGAAGCATGAAAGCAGAAGGTTTCTTACCAATGTCAACGCATCTCTGTTTGGCGGTGTGTTGCCGAGAGTGCCAATATTTCCAGTGCTTGAGCTGGTCGTCCCTGCATTTCTCTTCCCCAAACACAACCATGACGACACTCTGCAAAATAATACAGTGAAATCCTGGCACTAGCATTTGTTTTATTATCCCAGTATGACTTCGAGTACTGTCAAACAGGCAGGGTTACAATAAGGCACCTAACAGTCCTAAAAACTATAGTTATAGGAAGTTAAAAAAAAGTATTTTAATAGTGTTCGACTCGTAAAAGTACAATATCAATACAGGCTGTCTGAGATCGAGAGCACTCACCCGGACTTTGCTGATTGGGGGATGCAGTCCTTTGCCCCTTCCATGCTCCTTCAGTGTGATTGGATAGAACTGCCCCTTGTTCAGGTAGGTCATTGTGCCATCTCCTGACTTCTGCCGAAGGGATTTAGAGGCTTCCAGTGTGTACTCAAAATGATTCCTAAAATAAGAAACCCATACTATTTATTAAAATAAACAAATTAATAACGAAATAAAATACATGTAGTCATTGCCAATGTTTTTTTTTACCCCGGTTTTCTCCCCAATTTAGAATGCCCAATTATTATTTGTATCCCGGTTCACCGCTGCAACCCCCTGGCGACTCGGGAAATGGAGGCTGGAACACCCGTCCTCCGAAACGTGCTCCTGTCAATCCATCATTTTTCACACTGTGGATCCACATCGAGGCCACCAGACCTATAGTGCCGGAGGACAACACAGATCTGATGGCTCCACTGCAGAACCGCAGGCACGCTATCGGCCACAGGGGTCGCTGTTGCGCAGTGAACCGTGGATTCCCCTGCTGAACTAAGCCCTCCCTACCCAGGCGGCGCTCGGCCAATTGTGCGCCGCCCCCTAGGAACCCTGGTCATGGTCGGCCGTGACATAGCCTGGATTCAAACCTGCGATCTCCAGGCTATAGGGTGCATCCTGCACTCCACATGGAGCATCTTTACTGGACGCACCCCTCTGGAGCCCGATAAATACATGTTCTTAATGTCAAAATCATTAGGTGGTATAACCGCTTACAGGGTATAGGATTCTCATCACAAATGTATTCAACAAGACAGAAATGATGACTTACCCTGAGATATTGTCGAATGTATAACCATCCGGCTCCATTCTTAGCTGCAGGTCGCTAGGGAAAGAAAACACCTGAAACAGTCGGAGAGAGAAAGAAGATTGCTGTTTTATATAAAACAAATGATAATAATACATAAGCCAACAACATCCTAGAACAGTATCAAACTTGTGCATTTCCCATGCTTACTATGATTAAGCATGTTCCGATTTTATATATATATATATATATATATATATATATATATATATATATATATATATATATATATAAAATATATATTTTAAGTTTTACAATGAATGTCTGTGTTTTACTATGTTTTTACAATAGTATACAGTAAACTTTTCTAAGGGTAAATACAGAAAAAAACCTTATATTTTTGTTATATAATGAAAGCATGCAACGTTCTAATTTCCAAAAATGAGACCTGTAGACCAGTCACTTCTCTCCCTCTATGCTACCACAACAGAAGTTACGGCTGTCCAGATCCTGCCAGGAAAAAAAAATAAAAAATAAAAAAAGGGTTTTGAAGCGCATTACCCACAATGGATTTTACCTCATGGGCCTCGTCCTTGAATCTCTCTGTGAAGGTGGAGTCTGGCGTCCTGCGTTGGGAGTTCTGCGTCTGGGGGTTGGGACTGAAGTGGTCTGGGTCGAGACGACGGTCAAACACAACGATGCGGCTGTCTGGCTCGGCATAGTGTACACCAGGAGGGATCCCCACCGTGAAGCCGTGGGACGGGGCTTCAGTCTTCAAGGCGTAGTTGGGGACTGTGGCAATGGAGAGGGTTACCATGGTATCCGGGGAGGGGAAGTGGTTCCTCTTGTCCTGCTGGTTTCCAGGCATTACAATGTTGAGTGGAAGCCCCTTTAAAAGCTGGAGTCTGTTCTCTCCTGCCAGCGTGGCTGGTTCTGGCACAGAAACCATGCAGTTCCTGAACAAAGAACATACATATTTGTGTAGGTTTCCTTTCCATGTTGTAATGCACATCAATAATACATACAGATGTTAAGTGAACATGCATTCATAAGGATACGGTCACAGCTGTGCATAGGAGGTTCAACAGCAGAACATTTTAATTCACAATTACCAAACCCATTGGTGGTTCAGTTATTGGAAGAGTTTGTATGCATTTTGTATAAGTAGTGTTCTAATTTACAGAGTATGCCATACATTAAAAATAAAACTACCCACTGACACAGAAATTTCTCACATTTCACACAAAATTCTAAATAGGTTTAAAAGGCCTAATAGTTCATTTGAAATTGCAACTTCAATATATATTGCTGTAAGTTCCATTTTAATATATTGAGCAGTTTATTATTTTTTTTAGGATCTTGTACTGTATGGTCTTATCTGGGTTTGGTTCCCAAGCACGGGTCAAGGTTTTTAAGGAATCTTAAGTGAACTAGCCGAGATACTTACTTTGAAGTCACAATTGCCAATTGTAGTTAGAGTACATTGGTTCACAAAGCCCTAAGGCGAATATGTATAATTTTTATGTTGTTTAAGATTTTCAGCTAAAGATTGGACAGGAGATGAGAACTGGGGGTGGTCGTGGCTTCAGGTGGCTGTTGGTCCACTTAGTAGCCTTTTGTCTTGGTCTTACTCAATTTGTAATCAATACCATCATACCTTTTGGCGAAATCAACATCAGTCAAAATAACTTCTGGTTTTGATGGCGAGAGCGTTCTCTTTTCTCTTGGCACCTAGAGGACATCATCACACGGTTATCATCATGCACCCACTCTTACACAAAGGCATAACAGATGCATTGATCCAGCCTGAAACTGAACTTGCTTTGAATGGGAAATCATACCATGTCTACTTCAAATCTGCTTCTCCTGCCTCCTGCCAAGCCTGATTGAAAGTCATACCTAATTTACTTTCTTTTTTTTTTTTTTACTGTTCCCAAACTGCAAGTACCTTGTAATAATCGTACAGCAACCCCAAGGCCGCTGCGCTGTCGTCATCTCCGTTGATGCTCATCATGGCCTTGGTGGCAGCTGTGAGCGGATTCTCCAGGAAAGACTTCCAGGCCTCGTCCTCGTTGGTGTAGGATCTCCGCTGGCTGTACGGGGTTTCATTCTGCAGCACCAGCACCGCCCTTTTGCTGCAAGTCAGATGTACACATTACTATATACAGCACCAATATACAGGTTTTACAGAGCAGAAGTGTGCCATTTTGCAGTTATCCTACCTCACCCTGCTTCAGCTTAACCATTTTCAATAAATCTATTTTACAGATGCTGGGCACAGAAAATGTGATATGCAGCAGATTTATGTATATGGCCTTGCTTGACAAATGTCATTCTTCACATACAGTAGTAGTATGTATATTCTGTAATATATAAAGGCTGCACCTCCCTCTTGCAGTTTAATTCACAACAGGGAGCAGCATATCTTATGAGCTTTGATAGTCATTCATGGGAACAGGCTTTGCTGCAGATTTCCACCTCAAGAAAGAATTTGTACTTGAAGAGATTATAATAAGAAAGGCCAGGTATGTGTCTATCTATGTGTTTATATAGTAACGTGTGTGCATGCATCATTTACCTCAGATCACTTGCTTTGAGAGGCTCTGCTGAGCAGGTTGCAGGAAATGGTTGGTAGAAACCGCAAGGCAGAGATCATTAAAAGATGAGCAAGGGCTGCAATTATGTTTTCTTTCAGATCAGTAGGGGCCAGATTGAGCAACAAATCACAATGCTGACTGATGTGTTCACTTCCTTATGCTACCTACCTTTATAGCATGACTTGCCTTCAGCAAAAAACGCACACATGCACTTAAAAGTTTTTCTTTTTGTTGTTATTATTATTACATTATTCTTGAATTATTTTTGATCACGGTTGTTGTTTTATCTTTAGAGTGTGTTAAATGTGTGTTTGGCTACTGCTGCTGGAAGGCTCTGGGAAATCTCTGCTGGTTTCAGAAATAAACAAATGCATAAGTAAACCAACACGGGGTAACCCACCTTTATCAGCCTGGGTTATGAATATTTACAGCACATGATAAGTTGAAAATGAGTGGCTGGACTGTGAAAGACTTTAAACCTGTGCTCGTCTCAGGTACTTGTCTTGTAAGGGCCAACCCGTTTAACCAGCGATGGTAACCCAATGAACTCTACAATAGGGGGCCTTCAGTTGATTTGCCAAATAGAAAACACAACTTTAGTCCAAATGTATTTTCTATTACTGTGGAATGCTTTAAATACCCAGGGATACGGCTCAACACAAACTTACAGTAGTATAGTAGATGCATGTGGATTGAGTCAAAACATGGAATTCAAGCATGATGAACAGGATACAATTCTGACTGGACTGGTTTGTCCAGAAAACTGGCCAAGCCAGTCAAGTAAGATTCCTCCTTTCAATCTGCTGTCTTCTGCAAAGACACAGATAGTCAGATATGATCATTCCAGCCCTTGTGCTACTTCTGAAGTGTGATCTCAGAAAGTGTCCCCGATTTGGGTTCTATAATCTGCCAAAATCCTTCTGACAAATAACACACCAAAATGGCTTTGACTTTTGACTACACTCAAAAACAGATTCTCTCTAGGTAACCATTCTATAATTTTCAAATGCAGCATTGACTGCTGCAGTCAACTTGGGAGACTTATACATAACTCACAGAACCTACAATAGCCTGGCAGGCAAAATAATGCTAACATAACAAGATGCAGCCTGTAGAAACTGCCTTGAAATCCTGATTAGAAACATTAGCACTAATAAATATGCCATAGAGAACAGAGCTTTCTCCTCATTTACGAAAGCTCAGACAAATGTCACAAGCAGTTCTAACTAACAGTAACTAACAGTGTCTTAAATGATCTCACATTGAATCACAATGTTGAGAGATCCTGTGCTGTGAAAATGTATAGTTGAACTACACAGAGCTGGTCAAATTGAGTATAGCTGTGGTCACTCTAATCCGTTTGAATTGTAACACCTCGTATAGAGTTCTGTCTAACTGCACAGGGGTTTCAGGTAACAGCAAATCAAGCTGCTCTATTACAGATACTTTTCTGTTGAAGAGTTTTGAATGACTGAATAATGAACACTGAGGCCTACACAATTTCTAAAATGTTTAGAAAAAGAGACTGAAGGACTGGCTCTACGGTCTCTTCAGAAATGTACACGAGTGTTCTTCATTGCTTAAATATTTCCTAATAAAGAGGTCACACTCTATAATAATAACAATAATAATAATAATACAATGATCAGTTCCCAAGTAGTTTCTGTCTATTCTGTTCTTCACAGAATACCATTGATTTCTGCAACCTGGCTGTCCCCCCTGTTTTACGGTCCTCCAACAGATTACCTGTGAATTAGTCAGAGGAATGCATCACAGAGGATAATAAACCAAACCGATTACCGAAAACAGAATTTCCTGCCAGTCAGGTGTAACTAACAGGGGGTTGTGCTCAGACAGGCTCAAGGCCCCGTCAGGTATGTTGTAACTACCAAAAAGATCCATCAGAGAGTTGGGAGAGAAATACATGCAAGACATTATAATAGAGAACACCTCAGGGATTCCTTCTGCAGAGCAAATTAACCTGCGTGTGAGGGAGAGCACATTTACTCAAAAGTATTTACAAGGTACTGCAGGGATTTCTACCAATTAGACTGGGAATTGTTCAGGATGGGGTGCTTAAGGCACAACACCAGAAACCAACTGTAAACGCCTGCCTGTTAGTAGGCCTCATTATGAATGTGTGGAGGGGTGGAGGGAGGAAAGGGGCGGGCGAGGGGGTGTGCAGTGTCATAGTGTTTCACATAATTTAGAACTTTTTTCTTTCTTTAACTGCGGCTTAGCCATGGTGGTGCCAAGTATATTACACAAATAAACAAGCCACAGTAAAGAGGAATCACTTAGAAGCTGTTTGTGCCCAAACATATGTTTCATCAGCTCACCCCGAGTTTAAATTACTTAAACACCCACTTGCAAATACTGTTTCTTCCAAGCCGCAACAAGAACGTGTATTATCACAGAATATTATCTCCTACTTAAAATGTAAATACATGTGTTTTTTTTTTTTTCTCACTACATGGCCACATGGCTAATTTCGTTCGAAATTAAAACGTTTAAATCTTTTTTTTTTTTTTTTTAAGCAACCTGACGTCCTTAAATAACTACCATTCAGTCGTTTTCTTCATTTAACAATTGATTTTTATAACCAGGCATCGAGGCATCATCCGCAACATACAGAATAGTAAAAATGATGACTACGGTGCTAAAAAATATAAGTATTGTCCTGATAGTAGTTGGTATTTAAAGGCGTTTTGTTAGCACAGCTGTTTCAAGATGAATAGAGATCCCGTAGTGTTTTCTTTAATTTAAATGTTTTAAGAACATACAAACGAATGTAATGACGTGAAAGCATTCCATTGCTACCAACAATGAGCAGCGAATGCGCCAGTGTTTTTATTAAAGCGCTGTGTTATTGAAAGCCTGCTGGCAAACCGATTGTTAAAGAGATTTTAAAGAAACCAAGGAACAACGCCTCCAGTGTGCTCCGTTTCACTGGAGCCAAATGTGTTTTTGTAATTTGCTTTATAAGATATGTATCTCAAGAAACTAGTACAGAAACCAACCAAGTAAGATACTAATGTATTACTAGGCTAGATTAAAATCGCACTTATTTAAACATGTAGAAAAACTGCCTAGATAGAGTTAAACCAAAAGAAACACGTACACAAATAAAAGCAAACAAACAAGCAAAAAAAGAAATAAATGAATAAAACGCATTTACAAATTTGACAGAAGTTCTCGTTCAATTAAAAAAAAAATAGAAGAAAAAAAAAATCCATGATTTGTGAAACAAAAAACATAATACGATCGGGGAAAATGTAAAAGCGTTAAACTGTTAATAAGGTTTAACAAAATCTTGCTGAAAAGGTGCAGTGTAAGTAGAAAGTTTTTTTTAAAAAAGAGAACGTCTCAAAACCCAAGTTAGAGCTGTATGGCAGGTGCTCATATTCACCTGCGCGAGCTGCAGGTTGCAACTTGACAGGTGAAACTACAAAACGCATCTACACACTGTCTACACTTGTCACACACGCACCCGAAACTCCCGTCTGCTAAAATCCAAACTGATGCAAGTTTTACCTGAGTCAGGTAAATGAGAAGAAGAAGAAAAAATCTATCAAAAAAGAAATAACTCGTTTATTTTAATCCATCTGCCCAAAATCTGTATCACTCACTGTTCTCCACCTGAACAAACTGAAGTAACAAAAGCACAAAAGAAAGATATATGTTTGGCATAGACAACACACCTGTTCCTCTGGACTTCACAATACAGTGAGATGATGAGAACTTACTTGTCGTGCTCTTGTGTCATCTCGAACGGTGGAACTGGACTTTCTAGTTAGGACGGTAAATCCGATCCGGCCGCTTTATCTGAAACCCTAATTTGAGAAGCAGAATGAGGGATATGTGAGAGGAGTCCTGAAAGAACGGGTTTTGTTCGCTTTTCTCGCTTTTTGGGGTGTATACAGATTGCGAGGCCGGTTTTACATGTGATTGGGATTGGGTTACCTAATGAAGGAGGAGACTGCGCTGTAATAACATTGGTTTGCTGCTTTTCATTGGGTTGCTGCGGTGGGCAGAGCAAATTTGTAAAATTGCTCAGGTGCAAAGTTGGCATGTTGCGGGTTATGAAAGGTGTGACAGAATTTGTAATGCTTTACTTATAAATAGTTTTCTTTTTACTTGTTGCTTTTGCGTGTTTTGGTAAAACCCTGCATTTAAAGAAAAAAATAATGTCGTAAAAAACTGTACCACACTAAAACTACTGTCTCTGTGAATAACTAGTGTTGGATAAAATACTTAATACCGGCAAATCTTAATACCGAAGTTGGACCGTTTGCTTAGCATTTTAGGCATAAGGTGCTGTAATTGGTGTAGTAGAAACCTATAAAGACATCAAGACACATCTGTCGCGTGTAGCATTACTAGCCCAACTATAATCTTAACATTCGTTTTTAGAATAGGACATTTGACACACACAGCATTGACATTAAAGCACAGAACTGGAAGCCAAGTGTTGTGTCCAAGGCGAGCTTCTCTGGTTGAATATATCTTCAAGTAAATATGTGTTCATTGACCTTCATTACTTAAATAAATAAATAAAACATTAGCCTACAGTGTGTCTATCACATTATTTCTGTGTTTGTCTTATTCATTTGGTGTATGCGTGTGAAACGGTTGAAAAAACTGAATGTGGACAAGGGGCGAGTGAAGTGAAGTGAAACAAAATGTTATGTTTAATTGTTTCGTTAAAATAAAAAAGCGTCCTGAAAAGACCAGCAACGTTTCTATTCATGTGTTGATGACGAGGGAGAGGATTAAGGGTCTGAAATTGGCCAAAACCTGAAGATTTAATAAATATACTTGAACGTACCCAATATAGGGGGTAGATGTGAAGCCTAATCGTGACTAGGGTTGCATCTCCCTACTATTTAGTTTACTTCAAAAAGGCATAGATTACTATATTTGAGAAAACATAGGCGCATTTTTCCAAACGAATCAAAATGGGGGGGGGGGGGGGGGGAAGGAAACCAGCTATTCCGCTTTGAATTATAATTAAACGAATCACATTTTGGTCCAAGCATTGTTGCTCGTACAAACCACACATAAGAACCGCCCTTTAGTTTTTTGTCTGCTGGATGCAGATGTAGCGCATTCAGTTAGGCTCTTAACAATGATGTCAGGCCCGTAACTGAGTCTCAAACGGTGATCCTGCACTGTCAAACCAAATATTTAGGAGTTGAACAAATACACTTTTTGCAACATATTTTGATAGATCTTCGTGTTATTTCAGAATATCATTTAAAGCAGACACACGTTTGAAAAATATGTTAAAACATTAAGTTTACATACTGCTGAAGCTGACCAGTCAGTCTGGCGTGTAAGAGACATTATTACCTAGACGACGCCTGGTTTGGTCGCTCCAGGCAAGGGAGGTCTGTATAGCCAACGGGCGAAATTGTAATGTTGTTGCTGCTGTTGTTGTTGGTAAGGGCGCATGCAACAACGTCGTCAGTTGCGGAGGAATAGCCGGTGCAGCAAGTGCTACACAGGGCACCCGACGAGTCTGAAAGGGTGGAGATTATTAATAATAATAATAATAATAATAATAATAATAATAATAATAAAAACATTGATAATTTTCTTCACATTCATGTTTATATCATTGTAGCTACCGGTGTAGTGTTAGAAAGTGGTACATCGTCAGAATGTGGTAGCCTACACATACCAAAACGTGGCCAATGTAATGTCAGAAAGTGGTACGCTGTCAGATTTGGGTACATGTGCAATCAATTTCGATCCAATGGGTGTTTTTCTATTGTCAAACAGAGGTACATTTACCATTAATTATACTTTTTTTTTCTAATGGTGGAAAATATTATAAATTACATTAACAACGATGTAAAAGACTGGAAACTGTGATAAATTAAATTGATGTAAATGATGTAAAAGACTGGAAACTGTGATAAATTAAATTGATGTAAATGATGTAAAAGACTGGAAACTGTGATAAATTAAATTGATGTAAATGATGTAAAAGACTGAAAACTGCATAATTGACCAGATTTGAATGTTTGCTTCCATGCATTCTTGGCGGAAAGAGATTTCCTTTAACCCGATTGGACGAGGGCTTAAATCGCTGACAAAGCACCTCGAATGTCATCTCTCAAACTATGTTTAATCACTGTTCCGAATCAATACGACCGAAAACATGTAAAGACAGAATTCATGTATTTTAACTTAAAATATCTGTTCTTTGTACATGCAACTTGTGTCTGGTTTGAATGACGAGTTGAAATCAAACAACTGCACGTAGTCCAATTACTTTCAGCAACTTTATTTAAGCACATCAAGCTAGGCTTTGACTTTATGAACACACACAGTGAACAAGTAGGCCTAACTGAACAAACAGCGCGATCGGGATTAACACGTGGAGATAACTAGATATTTTGATTACTAACTTTTTATTTGATTTATTTTGCTAATTTTAGGACCTAACGGTAATTTAAATACTGAAACTTACAAACACAAGAACATGTACTCAAATCCAAATACTTTTATTCTTTACAAGTTTTACAAACAGTTCACAAACCACGTTCGCTTTTCTGTACGAGGTACCTGAACTGCAGAACAGCTCCTTTACTATTATCTGGCAAATGGAAATAACCAATAAGCGTCCACCGCTAGGATGAAGCGCGGGTGAATGAGACCTCAGATGGAATTCTGAGCAAACCGCATTACTCGCAGAATAATGAAAACGTTTGTATTTCAACAAAATATTGCACTGCATACAAATGACGAAAAAAAATAAAAAAACTGTAAATGTCAGAACGTCCCTAGATAAAAGATGCCACCAACTCCAATACTTGTGACATGCTACATAGTAAATTTGAGCAAAACATGCTGTATTGTATCAGAATTATCTTCAACCATGTCTACATACTGGAAGAGTTGGCATGTCTGCTTTGTTACTGTTCAATCTTAGCACTTCACATTCAAAAGCCAGCATACAGAAGCTGAAAGCAAATATACAGGAGGAGTACACTTTCATTCCCTACAGTAAATGAATCAGTGACCCCACCCCCCCAACCCACACACACACACAATTTCACCAAAGTTCATGCACAAGTGTATGCAAAGTTTCCATGACTTTGAGATCAACCTCCTGTACAGTATGGCACTGTTAATTCATAAACATGGGATCAAATGAAGCACTCGTCGTCTTCTCTTTCCTGAAGGAGTCGTTGGTGCTTTTGCTTTAAGAAGCAGTCTTTCTGTCTCATGAACCTCAGCATGTAGCAGGGCAGAGTCTACTTTCAACATGAAGGAGAACAGATTAAGTATGAATATGTAACTCCGGGGTAGATGTGGCTCCTCCAACTGGAGATGCCCTTTACAGTACCTGGAAAAAAAAACATAACTGCATTAAATCCCACCAGACTAAATACAATGTCCATTTTTATTTTTAAGCATTTCAAAACTCAAAACAAAGATCAACATTTCATACTGTCCACGCTGCATCACATCTTTCTTTAATGCAACCTGCATTGTCACAGTGTCCACGCTGCATCACATCTTTCTTTAATGTAACCTGCACTGTCACACTGTCCACGCTGCATCACATCTTTCTTTAATGTAACCTGCACTGTCACAGTGTCCACGCTGCATCACATCTTTCTTTAATGTAACCTGCATTGTCACACTGTCCATGCTGCATCACATCTTTCTTTAATGTAACCTGCATTGTCACAGTGTCCACGCTGCATCACATCTTTCTTTAATGTAACCTGCATTGTCACAGTGTCCACGCTGCATCACATCTTTCTTTAATGTAACCTGCATTGTCACAGTGTCCACGCTGCATCACATCTTTCTTTAATGTAACCTGCATTGTCACACTGTCCACGCTGCATCACATCTTTCTTTAATGTAACCTGCATTGTC
Organism: Acipenser ruthenus; assembly: GCF_902713425.1. NCBI lineage: Eukaryota > Metazoa > Chordata > Actinopteri > Acipenseriformes > Acipenseridae > Acipenser > Acipenser ruthenus. The sequence continues at coordinate 74,178,061 of NC_081194.1, forward strand.
ACAGTGTCCACGCTGCATCACATCTTTCTTTAATGTAACCTGCACTGTCACAGTGTCCACGCTGCATCACATCTTTCTTTAATGTAACCTGCACTGTCACACTGTCCACGCTGCATCACATCTTTCTTTAATGTAACCTGCACTGTCACACTGTCCACGCTGCATCACATCTTTCTTTAATGTAACCTGCACTGTCACACTGTCCACGCTGCATCACATCTTTCTTTAATGTAACCTGCACTGTCACACTGTCCACGCTGCATCACATCTTTCTTTAATGTAACCTGCATTGTCACACTGTCCACGCTGCATCACATCTTTCTTTAATGCAACCTGCATTGTCTGAAGCTTGCATCCCAAGATATTACAACAATAATGACAAATCGCAAGCAGACCCAGAAGCTCAGATTATGTTGATAAGTAAGGAAACTAGGTTCCCCTATTAGTTCATTTACTATTTTAAATCAAAATATTGGACACTCTGTCATAAACAAAATTGATGTCAGACCCAACTATTCTGCCTACTGTTTTTTTTTTTTTTTTTTAACCATTGATAGGTCCCCATCTTCACCATTCAGATTTTTCCTCTATGACCATAAACCCCCAAATCCATAGGGGTCTAGACTCCAGAGTAACAATCTCCGAGCCACACGCAGAAATCAACCCAGCCCTGGCAAATTGTGTACTAAAGAAGCTTACAAAAACATTGGCTACAAAGTAAAAACTACACCTTTCATTTTACAATTACTTCAAGGGACACAAATTTAGATGTCTTGTTGTGAGGCACACTGTGCTTTCTAGAATCTGTTTCCTTCTGATTTTTATTTTAAGCAGGCCTTTCTCTAGCTAGAATTTTTTTTGAAATTGATGACAGTGATAATAGAGCCCCACAGAGATAGGGGAGGGAGTGCTGTTGCAGCAACAGAAGTGTCATGACTTAAACAGACAACCAGTTATAGGGGGATAGTTTAAACAGCAGAGGTCCCCAGGGAAGATACTATCACCACATTTACTGTTTATGAAAACAATGAATCCTTCTGGATGCAGCATGCATCTTTGTCCTTTATGTTGAGCAACCTTCCTCAACAGTTACCTGTATGGGGTTGTTTAGGGAACCACTAGCTGTAATGTATGAAATAGGTTAGCTGTAATTAAAAAGAAATGCTGGTCAAATAAAAAAATACACGTTTTATTGCGTGTCAAACAAATATAATACAATTACTTAAAATAATTCCTCATTTGTTTCGATTCCAAAAATTACATATAAAATTTAATCCAGAACATACATTCCCAAATTATTACCTTTGCACATTCCACCCACACACACATGTACATGTATACAGACACTCAGAGAGTGCACATTCCACCCACACATATATACATGTACAGTGCCGTGAAAAAGTATTTGCCCCCTGTCTGATTTTCTGCATTTTTGCACATTTTTCACATTGTATTTGTCAGATTTTTTTGTGGGTTGTAGTAGTATAGAGGGAGTCTGAGAGAAAAAATGACACCAAAGTTTGGTGCTTCTTTCATTTGTTTGGTGTGCAAGGTAATCAAACATGCAATCTTCAGGTGTGAAAAAGTTATTGCCCCCCCTAGTTAACTCAACCCAATTACAGGAATAATTAGGGTCAGCTGTTTGAGTACTTTGGTTAACAACCAGGCCTGATTTGGGCCAGCCCTGCCCAATATAAATCTGACTAACGTTGGCCCTTACCATCAGAGTGAAGTTGTCAGCACACAGGTTCTAGAGGCACATCATGCCATGAACAAAAGAAATTCCTGAAGACCTCTGGAAAAAAGTTGTTGATGCCTATCAGTCTGGAAAGGGTTACAAAGCCATTTCTAAGGCTCTGGGGCTCCACTGAACCACAGTCAGAGCCATATTGTCCAAATGGAGAAAGTTTGGGACAGTAGTGAATCTTCCCAGGAGTGGCCGTCCTGCCAAAATCTTTCCAAGAGCTAGGCGTAAAATCGTCCAGGAAGTCACAAAGAACCCAAGAACAACATCCAGGGATCTGCAGGCCTCTCTCGCCTCGGCTAAGGTCAGTGTTCATGACTCCATCATCAGAAAGACACTGGGCAAAAATGGGATTCATGGCAGAGTAGCAAGGCGGAAACCATTGCTCACTAAGAACAACATGAATGCTCGTCTCAAGTTTGCCAAAAAGCACCTGGATGATCCTCAAGAGTTCTGGAACAATGTTCTATGAACAGATGAGTCAAAAGTGGAACTTTTTGGCCAGCATGGACCCCGTTATGTCTGGCAAAAACCAAACACTGCATTCCACAGTAAGAACCTCATACCAACGATCAAGCATGGTGGTGGTAGTGTCATGGTTTGGGGACGCTTTGCTGCATCAGGACCTGTATGCCTTGCCATCATTGAAGGAACCATGAATTCTGCTTTGTATCAGAGAATTCTACAGGAGAATGTCAGGCCATCCGTCCGTGAGCTGAAGCTGAAGCGCAGCTGGGTCATGCAGCAAGACAATGGTCCGAAACACACAAGCAAGTCTACATCAGAATGGTTGAAGAACAAGAAATTTAAAGTTTTAGAATGGCCTAGTCAAAGTCCAGACCTAAACCCCAATGAGATGTTGTGGCAGGACCTGAAACGAGCAGTTCATGCTCGAAAACCCACAAATGTCACTGAGTTGAAGCAGTTCTGCATGGAGGAGTGGGCCAAAATTCCTCCACGGCGCTGTGAGAGACTAATCAATAACTACAGGAAGCATTTGGTTGCAGTTATTGCTGCTAAAGGTGGCGCAACCAGTTACTGAGTCTACGGGGGCGATTACTTTTTCACACGGGGGCATTGGGTGTTGCATAACTTTCTTTAATAAATAAATGAAATATGTATCAATTTTTTGTGTTATTTGTTCACTCACAGTCCCTTTTATCTAATATTATGTTTTTGTTGAAGATCTGATAACATTCAATGTCAAAAATATGCAGAAGATCAGACAGGGGGCAAATATTTTTTCACGGCACTGTATACAGACACTCAGAGAATGCACATTCCACCCACGCACATACATGTATACTGACATTCACAGAATGCACATTCCACCCACACACATATATACACACATGTATACACACGCTTCAGTGTTGCGCATGCATGAAATGATGTAATGAAGGATTAGGCATATGCTGTGCTAGGTTACTGTTTACACTCCTACATAAACTTGCAATACATGTACTTGTTAATTAAAGTAGTAAATGTAGTTACCATAAAAGAACAGCTAGCTACCACACCTTTTTTATTTTGCCATACTACTGCAAGTATTTTTTTTTATTATTGTAAGTAAAGTGATCTGTAACAGCAGCTGCATTGGTAAAGTGCATTATGGTACATATCCAAGGATTATTATTGAGATCTGCTGCACCCGTATCTCAAAGACTCTTCTTTACACAGCTCTGACTTTGATTGCCTTTGACTGGCACAGTTTACTTCTCAAACCCAGAGCCAGGTAGATGCCGTTTTTATTTAAAGAAGAAGGAGAAGATTGTGTGTTGACTTTCTGGGATGAAATATCCCATGGGAAGCAGGTTTGATCTGGGATACACAGCAGGTAGCACCCTTGGTGGAGCTATACAAACATATCCAGGATGTCACACAAATGTGATGTAAATAAAAGAGCCTCTCATAATCAAATATTTGAAATACATATAAAAAGTAGACACAGACCTGGTTCAGTCGAGAGCTGTCGCACCAAAAGTCTCTAATATATTTAATTTGCAGCGACAGACAATTCTCAACACTATTCTGACCAGCTACCGAAGAAAAGAAAAGTTAGCAGGACATTCCCCCCTCCAAAACTGCACAAATAACACATGTCTCAAGCGATGATTTCCCTATCACAGATGAATAGTCATTTATCTCTCTAAATCAACTTAAAAACCTTTCAGATTTATCACATTGAAACAATGGCTCTCCAAGGTGCCATACATTATCGAATGAGGTTCTGGACTTAGTACTGGCTGTGCTGGGGCTTCACCGAAGATTGCTTTATTTCTTTTTTCATCTTTTCTTTTTTTACATGGAGAGCACTATCTGGGACTTCTATCTTTGATATTTTCCCAAAACCAAATTTGGGCTTATATTTGCTTTTACAACAGATTTTAGCTGGAACCCACAAGCACACAAATACCTGTAGTGAACTAGAAATTATAACATGGAAAAATGGTCTGATGGAAGTTGCTGGTGCACACAAATTAAAATGAGACAGCACAGTAAATCCTCTGTAATACAACACTGTTTACTAATTTTGACCTAACCATGCTGCACCTCTTTTCAGCACAGCCAATGGGATAAACCGTCACAGCAGCGTACAGTAGTGGAGGGCAAGTCCAGGCTTAAATGCAGAGCACAACTGTTTCTCTCAGTTCAATGTAAACAGCGTATGCAAAAAAAGAAGTTGTATCCCCCCCAGGATATAATGAACACAGTCCAGTCAGTACCAGGACATAGTAGTTTTTTTTTTTGTTTTTTTTTTTTATCACTGCTGGTGGGTCTGCTTATATTAGGATTCTTCACAACCAAAGTGGATTTAATTAAATTGCATCCCATATTTACCATTCACGTTATTTTGTTTAAATCCCCTTAAATACAGCCAGGTCCCGGTGTTGGTCCTTCTAGTCATTTGGGATTAGGGATTACATTTTAACTGAATTTTCCTGTGGTTGGTACACCACTATAGACTACAGCCAACAGTCGCGCCTGCATCCTCCAAACAAACACATGGATGTAAACTCAAACTCCAAAACAAAAGAATCTCTACGAAGCTACAGCAAACAACTTACTCTTTTCTGCACTGTTTGAGTGCAGTGTGCCAGTAGCCGGTGTTCAGGAGATCACAGACAGCACCCTCCTTCAGGAACGCCCTTAGGCTGTGCCCGTGGAAGCATGGCTTATCCTGGCTCTCCTCATCCCAGGTAAACTGGAAGCTGGACGGGGGCTGCTGTGGAGTCCTCGGGACGGATCCAGTGAGCTTCTTGAACTGCTGCTGCAGGTTGACCACCATGCCTGTGCCAAACAGAAACCAGTTACCAGGAGGGTGGGGGGTTATTAGGTGCTAGAGTGACTGTGGAGTGTACAAGGTGACCAAGATTCTGTGTTCAACCACAACAGGATGCATTGCAGAGCCATTTATTGGAAGTCAGGATCAGAGTTAACCCTTGTTAAAATGAATATTTAGGAGGTGCGGAAGTTAAACAAAACAGATTTTACCTTTGTTTTCTTTAATATTCATATCACTGTGATGAATTCCTTTTCAGGCTAAAATTGCATATACATCTCTCCTGCGCAAGGCTTCTTAATCGGACATAACGTTATCCTGACCCCAAGCAAAGCCACGGTGCTCGCGTGCAAATTGACCCCTTAGCAGTCAGGTGGGCGTGCACACAACTCAGGTACCACAGAGATTGACAGACAGATAGGCTAACCTGCCCTTCAGTCAGCTAAGGGCCTTGTGATATTACTTCCAAGATGTGGTCTCTGTACAGGCAAATAACCTGCTTTTGTATTAAGTATAAGACCTGCATGTAAAATGTTCTTCAGAGGAATCATTTTGGGTAGCAAGGCAGAGTAAACAGAAAATCTGGTTTGCTTTGGACATTTAGATTAAAAACTATATTTTCTAATCTTATTCATTTTTGACCCCAATTCTGTATTTATTTTGTCTTCAAGAAGTTGAGATTTTTTTAATTTTTTTAGATGTCATAGTTCCTAAAAATTTTTTTATTATCATCATTTAAATATACATGTGTTACAGGTTACAGCATGTTATTTGAGTGTTATGGTAACTAACATGACTATTGATCGTTATGTCACCTCATGTTTCATAGATCTGTTTTTCACATCAATGGTTATTTTGCCATTAACAATAAATCACACCTCACTGATAAAAATTCCAACTTGCCATGACAATTCCAGTTTTTTTCTATATATATTTTCATTTTTTCCTTGATAACGACATCATGCTATTGTGATGAATATTTTGTGGTTTACAGGAAGGATGGTTAATACTTTTACTCCTAAAAAGGATTCCATGGATTTCACTATTAAATAAATAAATACATAAAAGCCCAGTAATTACTTTCCAAACCTTTAGAGCAGGAACCAACTTTTCTTTGATTTGTCTTTCAAATGAGAAACAGTAACCAACATCAAAAGAAAACAGCATCTCTAAACACACTTTTGGTAAAAACAAATAAAGCAATTCACTATGAAAAATCATACTAAAATCTGGACCGCACATTTCACATTGTGTTCTAAGGGTATGCTTCAGCAATCTCTCTCTCTCTCTTGCCACTCACAATACACACACACAAGCCCACTAGCTATTGTAGAGCCACAGTAAAAAAATAAAATAAAAATGTAATTCCTGTAAAAAGAGAACATCATCATAAGAGAGAAGAGCAGCAGAAACCGACTACACCAACTCTTATTACTCAATGAAGATGTTAAGGGGGCCATAATTATTATTATTTTTATTATTATTATTATTATTATTATTATTAAATGTGCTATATATAGAGGAGATATACATATATATCTCCTATATACAGTATATCTCATATTTATATATAGGGTTGCTTTTTTTTGTTTTGTTAACATCCCAACACAATACTTTACATGTACAACTTTTCCAGGATATTGCTGGATTTTCACCTGGATGGTCATTTATTTTTACAGTCGCCATGTGTCTGGGTGAGCGGTCTCACTGCTCCCTAATCAAAAAGTGTTTTCCTCCAAAGAAATGTCCCCAATACAGAAGTTACCTACGTTTTCTTTTGACCACAACCGATCTTGTTTTCGAGGAGTAGAAGATGGGCTTCTTGCATTGCCACATGTACCTAAATAAATTATTAAAAAAAAGGACATCCCCATATTAGTGTTATTTTCTTAATGTTACTTGCTTTTTATATATATTTTTTCTCATTTATAAAATAACTATAAAATGTCTTTGTCAGGTTCGTAGGCCATCCATCTTTGTATCTGACTTTCTGATGAGAAACAGAGCAGTAGTAATACATATTTGGAAGTGTGTGTTGCGTCAGTTTGAATGAAACATGCAAATGCTACACAGCATCAAGTGAATGTTTTCTATGAGCATCAGCCTCTAGTACAATCTGCCAGCTCTTCATGGATACAAGACTGTGCCTCATTTTAGATACAAGTACAGTTTATACACAGAAACTTTAAAAAAGCCTCTGGTCTACTCTCGTCAAAATTGGATGAGCCATGATTGTTCAAGGAACCAGTCCTGATAAACAAAGATAATGCTAACCCAATCATTACGGAAGTCCCTGGAGCCACATTAGTCATTGTTGTGTAAAGAGATTGGCAACTATAAAACGTATTGATATACGGCTTGTTGGTAAACTGCCCTGTTTTTGCTGAAATGAACTTTAGATAAATTTAGTTCAGGTGAGTGGGATTCTAGCCAACAATTAAAATGACACCGCCCATTTGCTGCACCTATCAACACTCCAGTACAGGGGGTTCATTCTATCTGTTAGACTTCTTTTGTAGAACGTCATGCATTGTTTTAATAGGTAAATGAACACATAAGGATACAAGGCAATGCTACCTGGGGAAAAAAAACAAACAAAAAAAACACACACACACACAAGACCCCAGGTTTTATTTCCCCCTGTAGCTCCAACAATAGTGAAGATCAATACGAAATGCTGCTATGATCAAATCATTTCCGTGCAGAAATAAAATATCTGCATGACATGAACACCTGGCTCAGTGTTACTGTACCTGGCTACATCCTCTTCCACACCCTCATTCGCCTTATCCAAGGCCTGCTTCATTGTCTTGTACCATTTTCGGAAATTAAAAATTTCCACACCTATCAAAGAAAGTTAAATAGCATAATTTAGAATATTTATTGATGACGGTAAAATTACCAAGAAATACTTTGTTGGGGACAAGAAAAAAAAAAAAAAAAAAGTAACTGACATTCATGAATGAGTCGTTTACATTTGTTAAAACATTTAGGAAGAAGTAGTGCATGCACCACATTTAGACTAACAAAAAATCAAGCCACTTCAAATGTAATGGATATAGTGGTCAAGGTTTTGGAACATGATTTATACAACTAGACCATTAGCAGAACAAACTACATTGGAGTTGTGTACACCTTTAAATGTTGCACCCTTAATGAATTATTACTCCACATTATGGGGTTTGTAGGAAGCACCTTTCATCTCCACAATCTGATCAACACATTTTCCATTTAAAATTTCAAAGGGAGGTGTTAACGCCACACTAACCACCTATTAAAATCAACCATACAGGAACTGTGATGATAATATTCAAATACATTTAACCACAATAGCGTTCCTGCAACTGCAACATTTACCAAACATTTAATTACTGTATATAGTCTTAACTACTCCTAAATAGAATATGATAAAGTTTACCACATTCCATTTTTTTTAGCACTTCAAGTAACATCCATCCATCCATCCATCCATCAAAACAGGACCAGGTTGAGGGTTGAGGGTGAATTAAAACACAAAAAGGAAGCAGAATTTGATTGCCTTTGCACAAACATCGCCCCAGTCCCCTCTCAGCCTCAGTTTACATTGTGGCTACTCCATGTGATCCACTGCATTACAAGAAGATATTCAAAGACACGTGGTGAGAGATTCACAGATGAAAACTAAAAGGTTCCTCGATTTGTGTAAAGAGTAGTTAATAAGTTGCAAAGATCACAGTGGCCAATATTGCCGAGTCAGTGCACAATGGTGCGTCAGTTCTCTAAGTTTGGTTTTTTTTTTGGTTAATAGTAATAACATGTGCTTTATGCCCAACTTACTGCTGTGTGGACTCCCAGTGATATAAAATTCTGGTCGTACTGTTCTAAAATAATGATCTGCATTAAGGGTTCTTGTGCTGCTCCTCTTCTCCTTCTGAGCCTGTTTTGGGAAGGACTGATCCTTTAGCTTAAATTATTTGTTTACATTATTTTGGGGGCTTCACCTTTATTTAGCTGCAGTATTCTGTACATACAAAAACTGAATGAGCCCAGGTCCTATTGGAAATAACAAGGCGACTGTCCCACAGCATACCTGTGCTTGCATCAATGTTCTGCATACTCAGAATTCTTGGTGTGTTTTAAGATAGCTGGTTAGCTTATGAGGTGCTCATATCTTTCGAATAAGTGGCATCTAATTGGGTTTGTATGCTAAACAGCCTTCTCTATCAGCAAGTTATGTGTTTTCAGCTCACCTATTGCTAGTGTGTTTGCGGGTCAGTCCTAGCATATCCCTTTCTGACTTCCTGAGGATAGTTAAAATATGTGTATTCTAAAAGGCAGCACTGCATCATGTTTTTCTGATGCATCAGCTACACTGATGATGAAAGATATGATTTATACACTTGCAGGTTCTCATTACCATATTGTTAGTGTCACAACAGCTCATCACTCCTTTGAGACAGCCCTGTGACAATAAAATGTTTCCCCAAACAGTACCTATAACTATATTCTGGTAATCCATGTCAGTAGGTTACTCTGCAATGCTGCTGTGGAAAACCACAAAGCAAACATGTATGTCAGTAACATGCAGGCCCCGCCACGTCTGCAAATTCAAAATTCAAGCCGACTTCGTTTTTTATGATAACCAAAAGTTGATGATTGTGACGTATATATCAATAGTAAAGACAGCACAGTCTGAAACTCCCAATACCTTATCCTAAATAATGCCATTACCAAATTTCATCACAATTCAACAAGCGGTTTTAAAGATATATGCAAAAATGATAGTGCGACATACAGATGGACAAGTGTACGGACAGAGAGACACCCCTACATATCCCCACAATCTAATACTCTCATTAACTTACTCTAAATAATGTCAATAGCAAGTTTCACCACAATTGAATAAGCGTTTTTTAAATGGAAAAATTAAAATTGTGACCTACATGAATAGAGACATTCATCGGCAGGATTTTGTTCAGACATTAAAACAGAGCTGAATTTTAGCAGAGGATACAAATGATAATCACTCTACCATTCAGTGTTGCAAAGTGGTCTACTGCCGTACCTTAACACAGATGCCAAAGGCTACGATTTAGCAGTACTGTGGTGGAGGTTCTGCTATGGCGCTACATCGAAGGGGTATAATTCTACGATTTTTATTAAATAAATAAACGGATACTCCCTGAATGTTTATTACATATTATTTCAATACCATGTGTGTGCTTTCCCATTTAACTTTGAATGAATTGTCCTGAATACTGTATTTCACCGACAGTTTATTGCAGCATTTTAACTGACATACTAAAAGCGCCGAGACGGGTTTCTTAGTAACTGGTTTAGGGGTCCTTCAGACACTGCTGCACAAATGTCACCTTGCTATCATGATCAAATCCCACGTTTACTTGGTTGCTTATCAGTTATTAAAATAGTTATCACAAATCAAACAAAAAATGTCACTCTCCTCCATCTAAATGATTGAGGTTGGCTTGTCAGAAATAGAGAGGAATTTACCACAGAATGGTCATGCATTAAAAGAAGTGGAGTGTCTGAATCTCACGTCATCTGTGAATACTGACTGACGGACTTCTCTGTGAAACATGGTGGGCATCATGACTGTATCACTCACATAGGTAAGAAGAAACACCAGCAAAATCTGACACTCCTCATTACTGTATGTTTGTGCAAAAGGGTTTTGAGGTTTAACTCGCTTTACATAAGAACATAAGAAAGTTTACAAACGAGAGGAGGCCATTCAGCCCATCTTCCTTGTTTGGTTGTTAGTAGCTTATTGATCCCAGAATCTCATCAAGCAGCTTCTTGAAGGATCCCAGGGTGTCAGCTTCAACAACATTACTGGGGAGTTGGTTCTAGACCCTCACAATTCTCTGTGTAAAAAAGCGCCTCCTATTTTCTGTTCTGAATGCCCCTTTATCTAATCTCCATTTGTGACCCCTGGTCCTTGTTTCTTTTTTCAGGTCAATAAAGTCCCCTGGGTTGACATTGTCTATACCTTTTAGGATTTTGAATGTTTGAATCAGATCGCCGTGTAGTCTTCTTTGTTCAAGACTGAATAGATTCGATTCTTTTAGCCTGTCTGCATACAACATGCCTTTTAAACCCGGGATAATTCTGGTTGCTCTTCTTTGCACTCTTTCTAGAGCAGCAATATCCTTTTTGTAACGAGGTGACCAGAACTGAACACAATATTCTAGGTGAGGTCTTACTAATGCATTGTAGAGTTTTAACATTACTTCCCTTCATTTAAATTCAACACTTCTCACAATATATCCGAGCATCTTGTTGGCCTTTTTTATAGCTTCCCCACATTGTCTAGATGAAGACATTTCTGAGTCAACATAAACTCCTAGGTCTTTTTCATAGTTCCCTTTTTCAATTTCACTATCTCCCATATGATATTTATAATGCACATTTTTATTGCCTGCATGCAATACTTTACACTTTTCTCTATTAGATTTCATTTGCCATGTGTCTGCCCAATTCTGAATGCTGTCCAGATCATTTTGAATGACCTTTGCTGCTGCAACAGTGTTTGCCATTCCTCCTATTTTTGTGTCGTCTGCAAATTTAACGAGTTTGCTTACTATACCAGAATCTAAATCATTAATGTAGATTAGGAATAGCAGAGGACCTAATACTGATCCCTGTGGTACACCACTGGTTACCTCACTCCATTTTGAGGTTTCTCCTCTAATCAGTACTTTCTGTTTTCTACCTGTTAACCACTCCCTAATCCATGTGCATGCATTTCCTTGAATCCCTACTGCGTTCAGTTTGAGAATTAATCTTTTATGCGGGACTTTGTCAAAAGCTTTCTGGAAATCTAAATAAACCATGTCGTATGCTTTGCAGTTATCCATTTTCAATGTTGCATCCTCAAAAAAGTCAAGTAGGTTAGTTAGACATGATCTCCCTTTTCTAAAACCATGCTGACTGTCTCCCAGGATATTGTTACCATATAGGTAATTTTCCATTTTGGATCTTATTATAGTTTCCATAAGTTTACATATAATAGAAGTCAGGCTTATTGGTCTGTAATTACCTGGTTCGGTTTTGTCTCCCTTTTTGTGGATCGGTATTACGTTTGCTATTTTCCAGTCTGTCGGTACAACCCGTGTCAAGAGACTGTTGCATGATCTTGGTTAGCGGTTTGTAAATAACTTCTTTCATTTCTTTGACTACTATTGGGAGGATCTCATCTGGCCCAGGGGATTTGTTAATTTTAAGAGCTCCTAGTCCATTTAACACTTCTGCCTCTATTATGCTAAAGTTATTTAAAACTGGATAGGAACAGGTCGACATGTCGGGCATGTTGTCCGTGTCCTCCTTTGTAAAAACCTGTGAAAAGTAATCATTTAATATATTTGCTATTTTTTTTTTCTTCATCTATGATTTTGCCATTTGTGTCTCTTAGACATTTAACCTCCTCTTTGAATGTTTTCTTGCTGTTATAATATTGGAAAAATATTTTGGAAATGGTTTTAGCCCCCTTAGCAATATTGATTTCTATCTCTCTCTTGGCCTTTCTAACTTCCTTTTTGACTTGTGTTTGCAGTTCCAAGTACTCTTTCTGTGTACTTTGTTTTTGGTCCCTTTTAAACGCTCTGTAAAGTGCCTTTTTTTGCTGAATATTTTTTTTTAATTGATCTATTAAACCATTTTGGCCATTTTGTTTTAGATTTAGATTTGTCTACTTTTGGGATGTAATTGTTTTGCGCCTCTAGTACTACATTTTTAAAAAACAGCCATCCTTTTTCTGTGGATGTTTTCTCTATTTTACTCCAATCTAGTCTCTGTTTCATACCTTCATAGTTTTCTTTAATTAACAAATTATTGGATACCACACAGCATTTTGGTAGAGAGAAAAGAAATTTTCTAACCATGGCGTGAACAGCCAAAATATGTGTTTCAACACTGCCCTGTGGAGATGGGGGAGTTCAGGTCGCTTCGTTAATCTGATCCTGGACCTAGCTGGACCAAGCCCACAGGTCACCACTTAGAAATTACTTTCTAGCGCTAAATTTGGGGTTGGATTTGAACCAGCAAACTAAAAAAGGAAAATGATTCTAGATCCACTTACAGTTCTTGATATTTTATCTCCAAAAATGGCTCCTTTTGTCATTTCCAGCAGATCTCTTGAATTTAAAAGGTGCACACGCATGCAGAAGAGGAACATGTACAGCCAATTACCTGCTGTATTCCCCTTTTTATATGCGTGTCATTCATCTGAAATACTATTGCGATGTCCATTTAATCTGCAACACAAATGACTCTGCCAGACGCTTCCATTCTAAATGAATTATTCTACAGAATAAATACCTTCTTTGTTTCTGTTCACTGACTCTGCATCATTAGATAATGACCTGCAAAATAAAAATCCACAATTATAACTCTCTCAAATACTGCACAGTGCAAAACCAACATTCATCCCATATCAAACACACAACCAAAGCTATGGCTGGCTTGTTTTGATAAGAAACAAGTAGGAAGTCTGTAAATCTTGAAGAGCAGGTCTCTTGGACAATTTTTACTGGCAAATTATCAGCCTGTAAGTTGCAGTCCTGGTCAAAAAGTACTGTCCATAAGAGAGTTAAACAAGATAATTAGTAGCACAATGCACTTTCGGTGCTGAAAGTTTTTGGGTAAACTGTGACCTCATCATCTCTAACCTGGATCACAGCCTGGATATCTGTGAACCAGCTGTTTGAGTGAAACACAAGGATGGCAGTTACATCTGCGTTTACATGGTAAACGGAAAATTCCTTTGATGCCATTAACTCATGCGTACCTTGCTTCCCACTGCAAACCGAAAGAGCGCTGACTGTAGTAGAATAGTTTGTTGTTTATTGTAAAGAGCTGGTGGTGGGGACGTGTATTTTTGTTATTTGTTTTTTCAGATATGGAATCTGATATTTTGAGACGGTGTAGATGCTTGTGGGTCTTAATTCAGTGCAATGCGTTCACGCAGAATCGCAGACATGCATGCTTATGTCTTTATTAATATAACAAGGGGACAGATTGAAGATGAGTTGCCCCTCTTTAAATAAAGCAAAAATACTGCGTGTAATTATATATAGATATATATATATACATACATACATACATACATACATACATATACACACAGTACTGTGCAAAAGTTTTAGGCAGGTGTGAAAAAATGCTGTAAAGTAAGAATGCTTTCAAAAATAGACATGTTAATAGATTATATTTATCAATTAACTAAATGCAAAGTGAGTGAACAGAAGAAAAATCTAAATCAAATCCATATTTGGTGTGACCACCCTTTGCCTTCAAAACAGCAACAATTCTTCTAGGTACACTTGCACAAAGTCAGGGATTTTGTAGGCATATAGTCAGGTGTATGATTAAACAATTATACCAAACAGGTGCTAATGATCATCAATTCAATATGTAGGTTGAAACACAATCATTAACTGAAACAGAAACAGCTGTGTAGGAGAAATAAAACTGGGTGAGGAACAGCCAAACTCAGCTAACAAGGTGAGGTTGCTGAAGACAGTTTACTGTCAAAAGTCATACACCATGGCAAGACTGAGCACAGCAACAAGACACAAGGTAGTTATACTGCATCAGCAAGGTCTCTCCCAGGCAGACATTTCAAGGCAGACAGGGGTTTCCAGATGTGCTGTCCAAGCTCTTTTGAAGAAGCACAAAGAAACGGGCAACGTTGAGGACCGTAGACGCAGTGGTCGGCCAAGGAAACTTACTGCAGCAGATGAAAGACACATCATGCTTACTTCCCTTCACAATCGGAAGATGTCCAGCAGTGCCATCAGCTCAGAATTGGCAGAAAACAGTGGGACCCTGGTACACCCATCTACTGTCCGGAGAAGTCTGGTCAGAAGTGGCCTTCATGGAAGACTTGCGGCCAAAAAGCCATACTTCCGACGTGGAAACAAGGCCAAGCGACTCAACTATGCACGAAAACACAGGAACTGGGGTGCAGAAAAATGGCAGCAGGTGCTCTGGACTGATGAGTCAAAATTTGAAATATTTGGCTGTAGCAGAAGGCAGTTTGTTCGCCGAAGGGCTGGAGAGCGGTACACGAATGAGTGTCTGCAGGCAACAGTGAAGCATGGTGGAGGTTCCTTGCAAGTTTGGGGCTGCATTTCTGCAAATGGAGTTGGGGATTTGGTCAGAATTAATGATCTCCTCAATGCTGAGAAGTACAGGCAGATACTTATCCATCATGCAATACCATCAGGGAGGCATCTGATTGGCCCCAAATTTATTCTGCAGCATGACAACGACCCCAAACATACAGCGAAAGTCATTAAGAACTATCTTCAGCGTAAAGAAGAACAAGGAGTCCTGGAAGTGATGGTATGGCCCCCACAGAGCCCTGATCTCAACATCATCGAGTCTGTTTGGGATTACATGAAGAGATAGAAGCAACTGAGACTGCCTAAATCCACAGAAGAACTGTGGTTAGTTCTCCAAGATGTTTGGGCCAACTTACCTGCCGAGTTCCTTCAAAAACTGTGTGCAAGTGTACCTAGAAGAATTGATGCTGTTTTGAAGGCAAAGGGTGGTCACACCAAATATTGATTTGATGTAGATTTTTCTTCTGTTCACTCACTTTGCATTTTGTTAATTGATAAATATAAACTATTAACATGTCTATTTTTGAAAGCATTCTTACTTTACAGCATTTGTTCACACCTGCCTAAAACTTTTGCACAGTACTGTATATATATATATATATATATATATATATATATATATATATATATATATATATATATATATATATATATATATATATTATGTCATCATATGCATAGTTGGCTTTTCAAAGAACATTCTGTATATTGTTTTGTACTCAAATTGTAAGAGCATTTTACACGTATCTATACAGCTCCCTGATACCTTTAGAAATTTTGAAAATAAATAAAATAAATAAAAAATAAGCAGATAATAAGTATGTGATGGTTAATATATTATAATAATGTAATGACATACTGAATTATTTTCCTTCAGTCTGGTCAGGGTAACTTTCTTCTTCAAACCCGATGTCCGCACCACTCTGATGTGAAAGTGCACCCCTTACATAATAAACACATTTCCCTTTTTGTTTTGGCATTTTTGATACTTACTAGTTATATACAGCGCTACACTTAATAAAACATTGAACACAACATCTAGTTTTCATCGTCACTTTAATACGAGTAAAAAGTTGTGTGACTAAACACACCTACAGCACAGAGGTGGGAAAAGCTTGCAAAAAGGAAAATGTACAATATGTGCTTGTTTCCTCTATTTTTAAAATGTTAAACTCAAGTTTTTTTCAATCGCCTCCCCTTACATCGCATGACGTGCACATGATAAAGGCACACTGCTGCTCTGAAGGGGTGCACGATCTCACGGGATGCACCTTCATACGCTACACAGGATCGGTGAAGACAAAGGGTGATTACCCAGCATGTCATTCATAAGGCTGAAGTAAGGAAAGATTGATAGATTCTCCCCACTTCTGTTTGTTTTTTTTGGTTTCTAGACTACACTAGTACTGTGCTTTAAAAACATCAATGACAAACTTGATCCACAGTTCTCTTAAATCCCCCTTCATGATTTTTTCCGCCATCCTTTTAAACACTTCTGCACATCTCTGTTTCTTGCCATCAAGCTGTTTTATGACTTAAAAATCCTTAATAAAAGTAGCTGTGTTTTCTCGCATGTGCCGTCATGTTTACTGCTGTGAGTATTTGTTATTGTGTGTGTCTGTTGTGGTTTACACTTTATAGTCGGAATATGCCGTTTACATTGCTTTATATTCCACTAGTGCAATATGCCACCTCCAATATTCCTCTTCGTATTCCGGATAGGCTGTTTACATGGCAGAATATATATATATTCGGATTATTCAGTATTCCGAACGCTAGTGGAATATTACTGGCCATGTAAAAGCACTGAATGTCAATTCATGATACTAGATGGCCATTATGACCCATAACTCTATAGGCACGACTGTCACAGAATGCAGAGCAACAGTTAAACAGATGGAAATGAGGAACTAGTTTGCCAGGTCTGATACAAATTGTTCTCATAGTTACAATGTTGGGTCTTGGAAGGCTTGATTCTAAAGTTTTCATTACAAAGGGACTGTAGCAGGGCAGAAGAGAGCCCTGCACATAGTTAGTGGGGCAGGGGAAAGCCCTGCTTGTAAATACATGTTTTGTATTGTATTGATATTTAAAACAAGTGTATTGTTTGGTGTTTATTTAAAGCAGGTGATGTTACTGGTGTTGTGTTTAAATGTATTGTGTTTATTTAAAACATGATGGTTTGTTTGTTATTGTTTGGCAGCGTGGATGGGGTTAAAGCCCGATCCCTTGAATGGGACCATCTCTGGATTGATTCATTTATTGCCAAACCAGAGATGGTCACATGTACAAAAACCTGCAGCTTTGGCTGAACAGGGTGGGCGTGTTCAAAGTGGAGAACGAGACAGCGAGGTAGAGAATTAAAAACCAAAAGTAAAAAGATAACAATTGCTACGTGTTTAAGCGCTTTGGGATTAGAAAGGCACTTTATAAATAAAATGTATTATTACGTGTGCTGAAAGCACAGTGCTTGTTTGGTGGTTTATTTTGTATGTGTTTGAGAGTTGTTTTGATTCAACCCTTTATTTTGCTCTGTGAGCGTCGTTTTTGATTCATTTATTTTATTTTTGAATAAAAACGCACTGCAGCGCATCAACCCGCAGTCCTGCCTCCGCGTCAGCTTCCTGGTGTCCTCGTTCAGCCATCCTGTCACAAGGCCCTTCTCTGTTTGTCACAACAGGTAAAGAATGTATAATACACAGAGTAACTATAAATGTAGCCCGGTCCATGTCAAAAAAGTAATTTAATTGTCGTCACATCAAAGTAATTTATAAAACTTTCCCTGTCAGTCACCTGCCATCCTTGAGCCTTCTTTAAGCACACACACTCCACAAACTGGTAAATGAAGTAAAGAAAGAGATGGATAAGAATGAGCTGTGGTTGTTGTAAAGCTATGTATGATGTAACTACTTTTAACAATTTCTAAAATATGATGGGAGGCAAAACCAAATTGTGTCACTAGAATATGGTTTGTTTGTACGACATGATTACAGTAACTGAGACAAGCGTAGAACATGGACGCGATTCATTCATGTGACCTGCGAGCGTGACACACAGCTGCTCATCCACACCATGAATTTAATTTAAAAACAAAATAATTAAATTAAATGATGTATTTAGTGTACTTACCATTCAAATTCGTCATCCAGCTTAAAAATCAGTTTTAAAGTAACTATTACAATGGATGCCGCTTTTATGTCATAGTTTATAGGGATCATCGGTTTAGCCAAGGGGTCAAAGGTTAAGGATGCCTCCTCGCCCATCCCTGTCCTTTTTACCACTCTCCATATGTAGCTGTGAATTTCATCTGGGGAAGCAGTACAGAACAGAATTATATATATATTAATTAATGAGAACACTCTGGACATGTGATGGGAGTAATTCCACAAACACTGTACAGTATAAAACACAAATCAGCTCCAATATACAGAAATGTAATTTAAAATGTACTTTAACAACCGACACTGATTCCACTCACTTGCCTAGTGGCCTTTTTACTATTAAAGCTATTATTTGAAGCAAATACGTGTACTGTATTTCTATTTACTGAAGAAACTTTTACAAGCAATGAAGAAGAAAAAAACCAAGCATGTATAAGAATAAACAAAGCCAAAGGATTAAGCTGTTGCCAGGTCAACTGTAAAGCTGCAGCTTTTAATCTACACATGGCTAACATGTTATTATTGCTCAAGCAAAACGGCTGCCAAAATATGTGTTCCCCCTTTGTGTTTCCAGAATTACTCTCCTGGAAATAAGAGACATTTGTATTGCTGAGATTTATTTGTAGCTTATGTTGTACTGCAAAACCACAACATGGTCTATATATGATCAGCTGAAAATAACTTCAGCCTCTAGATTGCATGCTCTACTCTCAAACAAGCACAGTGACAGATGAATACCTGCAGACCGACAACCAATACCCCAGCACCTGTCGGTTTTGCCTCCACTCCAAACCATTTGATTAAAAGGCCTGTTGCACTCAAGTTAGTAACGATTGCTGGAAGGTAGTGTATGCACTGGGATGAGTAAGAATATTTTAGTGAGGTCCTCATCTAAGATAAAGCCTGGGGATTGCAATTCAAATAGATTGATTTACATACCTGGCAAATTAGCTTCCATGAGGTATTTAATGCAAAGTATATTGGGATGCAAAACACAGTTTTCAGTTATTTCTGGAAAACGGGGCAGGTCCAAAAAAGCTGCAATCTTGTAAATGTGTTGTTGTATGCTTTCACATGACGGGAAGGACTAGGATTAAACACAAAAGAAAAAAAAAACCTTAAACATCTAAACACAGTGCATTTCCCAATTATTTTGTGTTTTTCCATAATTTATTTACTCATTCCGGCCTTTTTCATCACTGTGGACTGAAGTGCAAAACTTATGGATAATGACCTCATGCACGTTACCTGTCAATTAACCCCAGGCTTCAATCGGCACAATGAACCCTCCCTAGTTTAAATCACCTTGCAATTCAACCCTTCTACTACTAAAGCATTGCATAAGTCAAGCATGTCTGATCAGATCTGCGTACAATACCCAAACTCAAGAGAGTCAGGTCAGCGTCTCGCTCTCATTGTACAAGCCTGTGTTAACAGAGGAGCACCTCCCTGAGATTA
The DNA here is from genome assembly GCF_902713425.1 of Acipenser ruthenus. Classification (NCBI taxonomy): domain Eukaryota; kingdom Metazoa; phylum Chordata; class Actinopteri; order Acipenseriformes; family Acipenseridae; genus Acipenser; species Acipenser ruthenus. Next base: position 74,197,831 of record NC_081194.1, read on the forward strand.
AATACAGCAATTAAAATAGATTATCACATATTGTGTAAAGAACTGTTCAACCCGACATATTTCCTTACCATGTATTAACCTAGACATTGTGAACAAATTCAAAGCAATGCTGGTGGTGGATCTAACACACTAAATCACCAAGCACCCTATACAGGGTGAATCAGAAAGTACGCCGCACAGGGACTTAACCTGATAGATCATTTTTGTGTTGGTGCAAATTTGTTTAGATAAGGTTATGTAATATTTATAACTTTCAGGCAAGCAGCTCCCAAGACAGAGCTGCAAAGCAGATATCACAACTGGAAAATGGAAGGTGAATATTACAGTATGTAGAAAGAGAGACTCCCAACGTACACCAGTGTATCAAATTTGAAGTCAATAACTTTTTTTTTTCAAAATAAGCTGGCGACCAGCGCAATCCATCGCCTAATACTATATTTGCGAAAGCTACTTTATTAAATATTGAGATTTGAGTATTATCACTCAGTCCATTTTGTCATATTATCATACTGTAAGGCGATACATAGTACATAATAGCTATATATATGTGCACCAAAAAATAAAAGAATAAAAATATGTAACCAGGTGCTTGTCAGAGATATTTGGGTTCATGTATTTACCCATTAGGAGGCTGTGTGGTCCAGTGGTTAAAGAAAAGGGCTTGTAAACAGGAGGTCCCCGGTTCAAATCCCACCTCAGCCGCTGACTCACTGTGTGACCGTGAGCAAGTCACTTAACCTCCTTGTGCTCCGTCTTTCGAGTGAGACGTAATTGTAAGTGACTCTGCAGCTGATGCATAGTTCACACACCCTAGTCTCTGTAAGTCGCCTTGGATCAAGGCATCTGCTAAATAAACAAATAATAATGTATAGAAGCTGTACGCCTTTCTTAAGAAAGGCATGATGGGATATCAGCTGAGCCCTTGTCAGAGGATCTACAAAATTGCAAAATACGGTAACTCCAGTTTAATGTAACAGTTGTGATGGTGATCCAACGTGTGCTTAAAATTAACAGCTGCATTCAAGAAATTTAGAACAAGAACACTTAAGGTTTGTGTGTTGCACACATCGTGCCATGAACAAAATGATCTGAAAACTTAAAATAATTATTTTCATGAAGGGTTGTAATGCAGCAAAAAGCTGAACAATTAAACAAAAAGGAAGTGAAAAGGTTACCATATCAAGCTGAAAAGTTTTTTGTGAACTCCAATAAACCAGCGTTATCTTTCACCCACCTCGCCCCTACGTGCCACGATGAGATCAGTGCCCCCGACTGATCACACACCTTAAAACTAATTGAAAACCCTGGTTTAGTCTACATAACACAGAAACCAAAATCAAAAGGACCAATGGCAAACATCCATTTTTATTAGATGATACTAGTGAGGACCATTAATCAAAACTGTGTACAAATTGAAGAGCAAAAGAATCTCTCAAAACTCTTAGGGTCTAAATTACACAATAGTCAAAGTACACCAAGCAACTCAAAATTGTAAATTAAAAGTTGTTTTTTTTGGTTATAACATTAACAGGTTGATTTTCATTTCACACAGACTGGTACAAAGCTGGCACTTAGTCACATGCCATACAGCAGAGGTCAAGGTTGAAGGTGAAGTTTGCATTGTTTCTATGTTCAGTGACTGATAAAAGTGTCTTTACAATAAATAAATATACAGTACACCATATATTCACACAATCTGGAAGTGTACCTGCCTCGACAGCCCAGTGCAAGACATAAGAGACAGAAACAATTACACAACAATTCTCATTTAGTCACCCAGGCATTTCAAAAGACCAAAAGTGCACTTAACTTTTTTTCCTATGGGAAATTTGCGATTCCTTTTCTCTTTTAGCAGGAGGGAAGATGTAATGATGTACCCAAACCCACTAAATCAACATTTATCTGTATTAATACACCAAACCACAAACGACTGTACAACACATGCATGATTACCTGAATCCTGGCAACAGCTCCAGGAACAAAGGAGGCTGTAACTCTAGAAGTTGACAGGCCAATCCAGGTGGAACGATGATGGATCGAGACAAGTAAGAACAAGCAGAAGTGTCACTTGCACAACTGCCAACGTGCTACAGTGAGAACTAGATTGCAGGCAGAAGCAATCTGCTCACCCACTTGCTAGTTATGGGTGCAACGCATTGAAAAATGAAGAATCAAAAATAAAACAACTTGTAATAACTATACAGAAAAACGTAGCGCCCTTAAGAACGTGGCCCAGATTCAACAATATTCATATGTTACAGCACGTTCTTTGGTTATGTTATTACATTTTAAATACTTTAGAAGTGTCTCCACAAGATCGCTCAGCTGAGATGCTTTCTTGATTTTACTGTTTTACTGCACAATGTCATTGGGCCAAAATGAATCTATGTTGCGTCGAAGTACAAAGCAGAACTGAGCCTTTATTTTTGTAATCAATTGTAACTATGTCCTCAAATATACTATAGGAGATGTGCATTTTTATCAGTAAAATGAAAAAGTGCATCTCCATGACCTATAGTTACGGTATGCATGTGTGACATGTACAGCAAGTATATTTTGTCATTTATGACCTACTTAAATAGAATGTTCACTGGCAACTACAAGCAGCAGCGTTATTGGTAATTTCACATAAGGAAAATATCCCTCATTAAAACAGGTTGTAAACAGGTTGTAGAATGAATATACGGATTACATATCGTTTGCATTGGTTGAGATATGACTGGAGGACACAACAACTATGGCCGCACATTTTTTTTTGTTTATATCAGACAAATGACCATGTTGAAACTTTATCAAGCTAACCATAAAGTAGAGCAGTGTTATCAACATGGCCAGAGCTTAAAACAATGGAGCCGTGAAACGGCTTGGAATGGACACCTGCAAGGGAACTTGAATGTTAGTCTCTCAGTGTTTGGGATTATAAACTAACCATGGGACTTTGATATGGCTTTATTATTAAGCCACAGTTCAAAGTCATATTACGTCAGTGTAATTTCAACAATATTGAAAACAGTTTATGGCATATTATCAAATTGATTAATATTCCCTATTTATAACCATTTTTTTTTTCTTGGGTTTGTTTTATTCCCATACCAGGATACTTTAAGCTCATCCAATTCCCATGAAGAGAGCGGGCTGGGAGATAGGACCCTCATAAGCTATGGGGACACGCATGACATCTAATCGGATGCTGAACATGCCAGGTTATGGGGGTTCAGTAGTCATCTTCCCGCATGAGCCACGTTTTCCTTTTAAATCAGTGCACAAGAAGACCGTGGCCTCATTTACAAAAGCAATTCGTTCAGGTCAGCACTGTATGTACACAAAAGTATAAAGCATATGCAGTACATCACAACACTAAAGCAGCCTATGACAAAGCAATACAGCACCACAGAAACTTTCCAAGATTATGGTGAATACAGCTACAACAACCTAACTAGCGTTATCTACACTAGCAGGAATTCAGCTACAGTAATAGGCTACTTGAGTTAAACAGCCTGGGCTCAGACACAAAGTTATAAATAACAATACAGCAATGACATACAAAGGACCGTAGGAGAAGGGAGGAGCCTATAATGGGCTCAGGCAGTATTTATACAGCCCACTGCAAAGGAAACACAGAAAGAAGGGTAACAGTGTATTGAGATGCTAACAAGAGGCAGGGAGATTTATGGAATCCCCCGGCACCTCCCAGTTGTATAATTAAGTGCAGGTTATAAGAATAGCCACGCCTTAGATAATTGGTTCTGGGAACTGCTCGTTACAAAAAAAAAAAAAAAAAAAAAAACACATGCAGGAAGCTCTCCTAATATGACATGCATACTTAGAATGCAACCAAGCCTTGTGCTGGTTCCACACACTGATAGAAAGCATATTTGGGTTGTGCCTTGCTAACGCCTCGAGGCTAAATCATCTTTTTTTTTTTAATTTAGGAGATTTTATCTGGAAACCCCCATTTCAAAGAAATTCAGGAAACACCACAGAACAAACATGGGATATGTGAGTGAACAGTTTACTGAAGGGCATCTCAATCACTACACTAAAAGAAGCTGACCATCCCAGCACTCAACAAAAGCACCACTCGGCAGGATCAAATGAAATGCATTCAGATTGCTTTTTTTATTTGTTTTCTTTTAACCACAGGCATGTATAGAGTAAACTTGTATCTGCATGTTTATTTTTTATACACACAAAGGAGATGACTTCAGTACTTTAAACAAACAAGGTTTATTGTATACTGCCAAAAGAAAAGAGCTTCCCTGATCAATAAAAAAGTCTAACAATGCATCTTAAATTTCCATTTCTCTACTCTTCTGATTTTTTCTCTTTGCTTAAATCTTTTATTCAATTCCATTCTCTATTTAGTCATGTAGAATCAACTGATTACCAGTTCTCATTTGCAGTGGAGACCTGCACCCACTAACGATACTCTTGTGAAGTCACTAGTCCCCCGCTTACACTAGACACTTTTTGTGTGTGTGGGTGTGGCCCAGCACCAATTTTCAATATGATTTGCACACCTGTATATTGTACATAAAAAACACATTGGACTGTTCTTTAAACAGCAAGGAAACTAATCAGAATCCCTTACATGGTAGAATACTAATCAGATTCCATTGCATGGTAGAATACTAATCAGAATCCCTTACATGGTAGAATACTAATCGGATTCCATTGTATGGTAGAATACTAATCAGAATCCCTTACATGGTAGAATACTAATCAGATTCCATTGCATGGTAGAATGCAGGCCCTGTAATTTTATTTGTTTATTTATTTTTCATAATTAATGTGACCCACTTCCTGTTGATCCTAGTGTTCTTGCCCCCTTTGCAGCCTCCATCAGCAATGTATGTTTGATTCTATGCTATGCCTCCCTTCTTAGCTGTGTAACTATGGCAATCCATCATCAAACTGCCCTACCCTTCAGAGACAGCCAAAGCTTTTGCAAAGCAGCCAGACTTGTCAGTGTTTACTCTGAAGATGAGGTCTTTCATCAGTGGTTTTGCCTGCACTGAGCTTTTTTTCAACAGAAAGTTTCTTTTGCTATTTTATATTTTAAAAAGGACAACGCATGCAAGTCATTCCTTTTGTGATATTCTAAACGTTCTTCATTACGTTAACGTGATAGTGAAATAGGTAACGTTTATTACACGGACATATACGTGCAAGATGCAGCTAGAATGTTATGCAAGAAGCATTGCAGAACGTAGACAAGGACACAAGCAGTCTTGTAACAGCAGTAAGCTGTTGCAAATGATGACACCCCATTTACTGTACTCCACCTCAAAAACATCATACTTCCTTCTATGCAAATCATTTCTTATAGATTGAGGCTCCAAAAACAATACACACTTTAAGAAATGCATCATTAAAAATTGGTTTGTAAGATACGATAACCTTTAAGATGGAAGTCTCATTTTGAGCCGAAAGATTGAATCTCTTAGTTGCGTCACGGGCATGCAGACCCCAAAAAGCTAACTACATACAACCAAGCTATGCCCCGTGCTAAATCTGGATTACAATGAACATGTTGCCATTTTGTATCAGGTGTTACCTTAATGGTTTTAGATATTTAAAATCACAAGTGTCTTACGTCTACCCGGAAGATATGTGTATCTTTTCCATACAACTTCAGCTCCTCAGGAAAGCTCTGATACACATTGATGTAGGGAATGTGACCCTCAACAACAAACCTGCACAAAACAAAGCAGTCAAAGTATTAATGCTAAAGCACTACTGGAAATCAGTGGATTACAGAGTAACTTCTAGCCCAACATTGGATTCAGTAACTTCTTGTGGTTTTTGGTGCATTAGTGGATGTTTGATTTTTAAAATAAATACTAAATAAATTTTTTTTTTAAAAACCATTAGGTCACCAAGCATTACACATTGTCACAAAAAAATAGGACGACAAAATATGTGCAGTTCAATATACGAGTGTCAACAGTCAGATTTGGGGGAAAATGTGTAATTGGAATGGCATAAACCTACATGCGCACTAAAGCTGTACACACAGATTCACCATCATGGAAGAAAAACACTACATGATTACTGAGGAAAAGATTCCCCGACTGAAGGGCATCTTGAATGTTCTGACACAAGGCTCTGACAGTGCAGTGGAGACTTTGTAAAATGACTTCCACAATAAAGTCTTATTTTTTTCTGAAAGCTGTAAATGTTTTTATCCCACAGAAATAAAAATAAAAATGTTACAAGACCACAACAATGTGGTAGCCATGTTAGGTCACAGGTCAGTCTGAAGGTAACCACTCAAAGGTCAGCACTCCCTTACCTCAAGAGCTCGGACAAAGTGATTGATTCCCTCAGCCACAGCAAGGACATGGAACAGAAAGCCAGTGTCATGGGCATGCTCATGAGCATTCTGGTTCGCTGCCGCTGGGGTCTATGAAACCTGCCGTCGACAGATCCCGAGCACACAGAGGTGAAGTCATCTGAAAAACACAAGAGTCACCGGCACTGAACTCTGCCTTAGAATCCAACATGCTGCCCATGTTAATAAAAATCAGACAACTCAAGTAAAGAAGTCACAGTGCACTGGTTATCCGGACTGGTTGACTTGTAACAGTTAGAGTTATGAACCAACCTGACAATGGTGACCTGCTCCGAGACGTAGAGGCTGGGCCACTGTTCTCGTCAGACTGCCCTTCTTCAAGCTCACTCTCAGACAATGAGGACCAGCAATCCAGGGACTGCGAGTCTGAAGACTGAGAAGACTCAGATACCTGGGAGAAGAGTGGGATTTACATTGATATATGTGCTGTTCATATGCGGTTAGTTTAACCCAGACAAAAAATGGTAATGTTAACAAAATGTTATCAACAAAAATTGACGATGTATCTTTACTAAAGCGTTCCTTTGACATTTCATGATTCGATAATTCATGAATTTCACGGTTAAGCCATTTTAACAATTGTACAAGTACTATATTTTACTGTAGAAAAGCCCTAATTCAATCTAGTAGCGGCGTGTCCGAAGCATCTGCACTCGACCAATAGCAGTCAACTCCTGGGTGATGTCACCAGAAATGAAAAACTGGAGATGGACATTGCAGGAGTTATTTATAGGTCTATAATTACTTTGGGAAATTGAATGGGATTTTGTCTCGTCCTCGGTCTTCTCCCACTTTCATAAAACTATAATCCATAAACACAGCTAAAACTAAAGCCTGTCAATAATGTCAAACACTCTGTACTGCAACTATGAAATGAGAAGTTGAAACTTAAAATTGAAAAAAAAGATAAGTCACTTCTGTGAATTATCGACATCCCTGTCCAATTCATATACTGTGTGTTCATTTGTTGTATATGTAGTTTAACGTAGACTATTTCTTACATCATAGTGTTCTTATCTTTTTTTTTTTAAATTTAGTCATCGCCAATGGTTTTTTACCCGGGTTTTCTCCCTAATTTGGAATGCCCAATTATTTTTTTTATCCCGGTACACCGCTGCAACCCCCCGGCGACTCGGGAAACGGAGGCTGAAACGTGTTCCTGCCAATCCGTCATTTTCGCACTGCGGATCCACACCGAAGCCACCAGACCTATAGTGGACAACACAGATCTGAATGGCTCTACTGCAGACCCGCAGGCGCCCTATCAGCCACAGGAGTCGCTGGTGCGCTGTGAACCATGGATTGCCCTGCCGACCAAAGCCCTCCCTACCCGGGCGGCGATCAGCCAATTGTGCACCACCCCCTAGGAACCCTGGTCACGGTCGGCAATGACATAGCCTGGAATCAAACCTGCAATCTTGAGGCTATAGGGCGCATCCTGCACTCCACACGAAGTGCCTTTACTGGATGCACCACTCGGGAGCCCCTGTACTATATTTTTTAAAAAGAAACAACCTATGTTTTCTATGCAAGATTGTCTTTTTCACTTGTAGTGTAAGAAACAGTGAGTATATAGCAACGATATTCGCATTGCACAACTAGTTAACATGACTATGTTATTTGTATATGCTTTGTTTTGCTGATAAAGTCTTTATTAAATGAAAAATATCAAGATGTACCAGTCAGATCTTTTGCTGCATAATCAGTTGCTGTAAAACTGATTTAGTAAGATTATTGACAGATAAAAAGTACAATCACACACACACACACACACACACACACACACAAACATGCACATACAAATATGCATAAACACAACTGCGATTATCTATCTGTTTTATCAGGCACGGTACTAAAGATGATTAAAGACAAAGGTTCTTTATTTCAGAAGACTAAATTCCCTTTTTAAGAAGTTCTAGTCAAATGGAAATTTATGTTCAAACTTATGTACAGTATGAATCTCTTCCCCCTCCTCTTCTGCTGATGTCACTTTCCATGACCTCCTAAACATTTTCTTTGTATATTAGGTCAGAGCAACAGTGGGGGGAGGGAGGGTATTTTCACATTAAATGAAATGCTATAAAGTACTTTTTTTTTTTATTATATCCGAGAAAGGGAATTGGCGCTTGTATATAGAATGAGCTGGTGTGGCACCGTCTACCGTGCGTTCAAAAAAAAAAAAAAATAGCGTGGCGATGCACTGGTGTGTCTAGGCCTTTATAATCAACACATACAAACCCTCACAAGTGAATTTGTACTGCCACCTTGTGGCTGCTGTAATTGGAGGCTCCAATATGCATGTTTTATTTATAGATATAGTTTTAGATACAGGAGGCTGTGTGGTCCAGTGGTTAAAGAAAAGGGCTTGTAACCAGGAGGTCACCAGTTCAAATCCCGGCTCACTCACTGACTCACTGCGTGACTCTCAGCAAGTCACTTAACCTCCTCGTGCTCCGTCTTTCTGGCGAAACGTTGTTGTAAGCGACTCTGCAGCTGATGCATAGTTCACACACCCTAGTTTCTGCAAGTCGCCTTTGATAAAGGCGTCTGCTAAATAAACGAAGAAGAAGAACGTGCTGTGGTAGTTCTCTTATTCAAGCCAATGCTTACTATCCCTCTTCTACTGCGAATAAAAAAATTGGTTCTTACATTAATTCACACATACAGTACCAGTCAAAAGTTTGAGTACATCTGCTTGAAACCAGGTTTTTCATGATTATCTATGCTTTTAACTGTATGAACTTGTCTATAAACACTTAATAGCAGCTTGCAGCTGCAAAATCCAAATTGCTTAGTGGCCAGGCAATTATTGTGCATTGCGGCCTACGTAAGCTTAAGAGCAATGCAAATTAGGGCTGTCAGTTAAGCCTCCAAATAGCAATCGATTAACTAGGCACACAAAATCGAATCGTTCGAATAAATATCGATGATTGTACCGCCCACATAAATTTTCGCTCCATTCCTCCCCCTTCGACTTGATTATTTTAATATCATTGCTGTTAAGAAAAGTCTTGAGCACAACAATTGAATGCGAGGGGTAATAACACCTTGGTAGTGTATATATATATATATATATACACACACATATACATACACACACACACACAACATTCGCAACAAGCCTAAAGCAAGTTTAACATACTACAGGAGTGTTACTAAAATATTTATTCCAAACAGATTACAGTACTTTGGAATGTAATCTATATAAACAAGACACGAGTTTATGAAAAACATATTTTGTTTTTATTCAGTGACAGCTGCAGCATCACGCATTGCATCTTGTTCTACCTAACCTTCACGATCTGTGAAACACACAATCCCTGAAACATCATCATCATCATCATCATAATAATATAAATTGATTTACTTACCACAACATGCATGCCCGCTATGTATACAAGCCTGTCGTCCTGCTCGGGAATCAAGGCGCCGCGCTTTTTTTTTTTTGTTTGTTTGTTTTTTTTACATCGTATACACAGAGGGGTGTACTTACAAAGCATTTTCAAAACTAATTCGCTGGTAGGATGGGCCCAGCAAATCAGATGCTACTTAACACATGCAGGAAAAGAAGAGCACGCCCACTGCTTGTCTGGCAGAAATACTGTAAATAGCAAGGCAGGGCGTTCGGTGTAGTTTCATTGATAAACTTAAAAAATAATGTTGCGCATTACAAAAATGTAATTATTGAATAGATTATCCAGTATTTATATCGATGTATATAATGAGGAATGGAATCGATGTTCAATTTAATTGCAGCAGCCCTAATGCAAATTACTCAACACGCACAGATAATGAGCTGCAATCATGATAATGAGGGTCGCAATGAGCACCACCTGTGCATCAAGCTATTTGCCGGCCACACTTAGAGCCCAGAGGTGAGGTGAGTTAGGAATACAGAGAGTAGTAGATGCTGTATGAGATTTGTGGAGCACGAAAATCAAACCAAACAAAAAAGTAAGGCTGCAACGAAGGGTACATTTTGACCTTTGAAGGTTCGGAACACATCACTACCTTTGATGGTACTTATTTGCATAACGTCACCATAGCTACTTGTTTATATTTGATTGAAAATCCTATTTTACAGGGAAGCCATATAAATTGAATAAAACATTCATATGTAGTTTAAAAATACGTTATATAGAACTGATGATTTTATAATTTCAATATTTATTTACACGTAATTGATGCTGCTTGCACGTAAGCTTGCATTGTAGCAGCACTAACTGCAGCGGACTGAGGCAAAACAAACTTAATTTAACAGTCACTAAAATAATAATAATAATAATAATAATAATAATAATAATAATAATAATAATAATAATAATATGAACTTACAATTGTAAAGTGACCCCACGGACTGGATGTGCCTCCATGATCAACAAACGCTTGAACAGTTTGCATTCAACTTTTTTTTTTTTTTTGGTCGTCTAGGCATTTAACAAAAAACAAATCCCAAACAGCAGAGGGTTTTCGAGGCATTTCTTTCAATACAGCTCACGCTATACAGCGCTTTGTGGTCGAGATGGCGAATGAAGAAATTTTCCTACGGTTAACACGAGCTGGAGGGGGGCGGACTGTGCTCAGTTTTTTCAAAACTAAAATTATTAGTGTTAGAGTATATTTTGTATGTTTCAAACATATTCTACCATAGCACTTCTCTTACACTGTCTTGTACACGAGGTAGTCAGTACATATTTTACTGAAGCACCACACCCGCTATAGGCACCACCCCAGTGCTTTGGCATAATACTTCATATATGACAGTGGCACCATATAGAGTATAACAATTTGGTAGTGGATTTTAATACAACAACTTTAAGTAATATGCATTATACAAATCAAAAGATCGAATTTTGCATGCGAGTGACATTTAATGTGTGACAGTATTCATGCATTTCCAAACGATTTCTGTTATTAAAAAAAACAAAAAAAAAACACGAATGGCGTCTGACGAACCTTCGAAGGTTTAAAACAATCTTCGAATTCCTGGCTAGCGAACAAACCTTCTAATACAGCCCTACAAAAAAAGGATGTCAGAGGAAGGGCAGCAAAGTCCTCTTGGTACACGGAAAAGAAAAGTTTACTGAAGAGGAGCCGAGAGTCCTTACGGCTGAGGTCACTCAACATGAAACGGAGTAGTTTGAAACAGCCTTGGCCAACATCAGTTCTGCTACCAAAGAGGCCATATGGTCCTCTATAGTGGAGAAAGTCAGTGCTGTGGGTGTTACTAGGAGGACAGTCAACCAGGTGATGAAAAGGTGAAATTCAGCTATTAGGTCTAGGATGACCTGCGAAGTGAGACGATAACACCTTCCCACCTCAACAAGAGTCAGGTGTCACAGCATCAGGAAGTGTACCACAGCAGCCATCCTGAGGCCAACGACAGGTCTCTGCAGGTGTCTGCTTTTATACAGCTCTTAGTTACTCAATTCTACAATGGTTTGCACCTTGTAAGAAGAGGTTTTAAGTTTTTGGAGGGTCAGCAATTGCCTAAGTTCAAGGCAAAATCCTTACATCACATTATAATGTTTGTGCCTGTTTAGTATCCAGATCTCTTGCTCCATGCTCTAGGAATCATAAATACTCTTTCAAATGCACTTGATCAAAGGGCATCGGCCGAAGCACGCCCTGTACATACCACTGTCAATTCAGAAATTAACAGTTTGTTTCATAGGGAGAAGGGGTTGTAGCATTCTGTGGCCCGTGGTCCGGACCACTCAGTGCTGTGACGACACAGTGGTCCGGACCACTCGGACCACTTAGTCACAGTTGTCCGAACCACTCGGACCACTCAGTCACAGTGGTCCGGACCACTCCAGCTGTCCCTGTTATGTTATGATTTCACAGTTTCCTTTTCATTTTCTTTATTGGCAGTTATGTTATTTTCCAAATACGTATCTTTCAGTAATACATGCCAGTGTTTAAGTTTATAATAATGTGCTTGGGACCCGTTACCATTATCATGTGTATTTAGAAAATTGATTTTACATTTCCAGAAACGTTATCCTTTATATAAGGTAAATATTTTCTTGTTTTAAAACTTGCCGATATAATATATAGCCTACATATGCATTATGATAGCCTTAACTACAAAATTCACAATGACAATAATAAAACAAACATGGTGTAGCAGGTTCATAGAGATTTAGTTGTTGTAGATATATTGTTTTTAAATGTCTTACGATGTTTTTCTATGTGTTGTTTAAAGTTATGTTCATGTTGAATAGTACTTTTGCACTTTTGACAATGCCAGTGGCTTCTGTTTACTTTTGAAGAACTTTTCATTTCAGCACAATAACAGGGAATGATGCACATGTCTGTGGAAATAAACAATAATAATATATACTACTAATTATAATAATATTGATTTTATCTCCTATTTTGTCATACTTGTACTTGCTAGAACCGAAGACATTGTATTTTATCTTGCTCTTAATTGTATTATTACTTGTACTGTGATTCTTGAAATGTATTTGTTTACGACTGTAAGTCGCCCTGGATAAGGGCGTCTGCTAAGAAATAATAATAATATAGTGCCTTTCATAACCAAATATCTCAAAGCGCTTCACAAATAAGGGAAAAACAGATAAAATAACACTAAAACAACCATGACATATACAAAGTGATCTACAAAATACTATCACAATTAGAAATAAAGAATTTAATAACAGCAGGGGAAAAGGCAATTTAAATAAGTGGCTTATTTAAAGCAACTCATAATCTCTGATCTCAATAGGAGGTGTTTCAATTTCTACACCTAGGTGCGTAGAACAATGTTACATGAGAAAAAAGTTCGGGAATTCGAAAGGATTGTATAATGGTTATTAACCAAAGATATTGATTGAAATAAGAATAACATGTTTAAAGCGTTGCGAGTTTACATAATTAATAATCACAGTGTATCTTCTTCCAATTATTTAACATTAAGAAACAAAAACGACACAAACACAATGTCTTCTGTGTGTGATTACGTCACCTACCAGCCCTACTGCTGCCTATCCCCGTGCACGCTACACTATATATATATATAAAGACGTGTAATTAAAATATGTCAGCATTGTCTATTAGTAAATGTCTGTTTTGCACTGTATTTGTGTTTCTTAATGTTAAATAATTGGAAGAAGATACGCTGTGATTATAATAATTTGAAAGAGTATTTATGATTCCAGGTCTAGTTAAAATGTGTTCTGTTAGCTCTGCCGCTGTACACCTCAATCCCTCCATTCTGACAACCTGTGAAACTGAAATGAACTCCTTTGCCTGACGCGGGAGTAGTTTATGATGTGACGTCACTGACCTTGTTTGAATTTTCAGTATGTAGTGTATGCGATTTCACTATGTAGTGTATGCAACTTCACCATGTAGTGTATGAGGTTTCAAGATTACACTACATGTATTGTATGCGATTTCACCGTGTAGTGTATGTGATTTCACCATGTAGTGTATGAGATTTCAGTGTGTACCGCATGCAATTTCAGTGTGTAGTGTATGAGGTGTCAGTTTGAATTATGTCCCTAACGGCGCCTCATACCCGTCCTCCTCGTATTTGATTAAATTAGCAATACAAGCATACAGTAGGGGTTTGAAAGGGATATCGAATACGAGTCTGTAGAAATTGATTCTAATGAGAGCACACACTACCACACACAGCAGGCCTATCTGCTTCGGCGTTAATAAGTTATAACAATTATTTACTTAGGTACCTGTTCCAAAGGAATTTCCCTCCATCTTTGCTTCTTCAATGAGCGATCATGATAGGAAATGTCACTTATGTCAAAGACACACGGGTGTTCCTGCCACATCTCCACTATCCTTTCCTCAATTTTGAGGCTCCACACCTTGCGGGGCACAGCATTTCTCTTTTTTATTTTTCGGGATAAAAATGCTGCTCTGCCAAGGAGGTGTCAATCACCGGGCTACATATTTTTTAAATGGAAATAATATTATATTCATTTTTTAATACATAAAACCGAAATCCCCACAACACAATTGAGCTCACTAGTAGTAGTATCAACTCGAGGAGACGGCAACATCTTTACAATACCGTTTCAAATAAAAATTCAAATGCCTAAAGTTTCAGACAAGTTCTAGTAGCACATAGACTTTCTGATGATCTGCATTGGTGTATGTGCTTACTACATTTCACTTCATTTGACCGAATCCTTTGTGTGACGAGTGCACTGATAATACTTCTTTGGTTCGGTAAATTAATAGAAGTCAGTGATGAAAAGTGTAGTCGGTTTATAGTCAAAATCTAAACCTTGAACATTTACTGTGCCTTGTTCGTGCTGATATTTTCGAGTTTATTTGTTGTATGTTTTCATTTACTTACAATCACGTTTGCTAGCGATCATTGTTTAGGGTACGGGAGGTTTCTTAGGCCCTGTCCACACTATGCCTTTAAACAGTATTAGTTGCATTTAAGCAGGCTTAAAAGTGCTAAATACGGTTTGCATCTACACTACGCAGCATTTAATACCGGACTCGAGACCACCTCAGGGAGTAGTCTCGAGTCCGGTTCTAATTAGATCGCATCAGGTAGTGCGGTTTATCAGAAGTGTGGACGCTGTAATACCGAACTACATTTTTTGTGTATCCTCCAATATCCCAAAATGCTTTGCGCTATGTTTGGCGAAATACTCAGAGCAGGTGTCTGAAGGACTTGCTATCAGTGTACACTCCGCACTAGGTATTCATTTGTATGCTTCAAAAAATCTGTCAGGACATCTGTTAAACTAGTGGGGAAAATAACAAAAACACAACGTTAAATTAGGCGACTGCAAAAATGAAATGCGAGTTAAAAGTAGGATCAGGGATGAACAAATTACGTAATTTGTCAGCTCTGTTTGAAATAAAATTAAGAGGACCAGAATTAGGCTCACGCAAGATATGAAGGTAAAAGCAAAGATTGTTTTGTAATTAACAGCTTTTTCTGAGTTTAATTATAAAACAGAATCAGCTCAATTTGTTTAAAGGGACTTCATCTGATTAAAAATAAAACCTGAAAACTTCAAGCCCTACTTGTGTGTGTGTGTTCGGATTTACTTTTTCCACAATACTTGTTATATTTCATTTATGCAATATGGACTTCTGTTAATATGGGGCATAACACATTATTTTAAAATAAAATACAGTGCATGGTGGGATACTATCGTATTAATTTCCACGGTTCGTTCAGCTGCTGGGAATTGTAACTGAACTATTCTAATGGTGTGTGGACGCATTAAGCCTGACTAAACATGAAACGGTACTTCAGTGTGGACGCTTTGAGCTGGATTAATTAGAGCGGTTTCAAGTACGGTTCTCGAGATCGGTTATGTAGTATGGACAGGGCCTTATTTAATACTCGGATACACATGGCAGTTTTCAGAACTTGATCTCTGGTATCGTGTTTTTTATTTTTATAGAAAAGACCTTTTTAAGACCTTCAACTGAAAAACGGCCATATTTAAGACCTTTCAAGAACTTAAAAACTGAAAAACTCATTTAAGACTTTTTAAGGATCCGCAGGAACCCCAACATGGGCGTTTTGCAGCCACACTTTGCACGTATCCTTAACCCTGTAAACACCAGTATGTATAATGTGTCTGCTCTTAAAACATTATACACACGTTGTCAAAATGACTGTGATTCTTTTACTTGTATGGATCTGTACCGCACTGACCTTTATGATTCTCATCATGTCTTTCAGAGGTTTTTTGGTGTAGCCTTGTCTACTCTTCTGCAGATATCGGCGCCAAAAACTGCACAGGATTTCATCCTTCAAACACAAAACAAGCCACACAGTTTCATTAGCTCAGGCAACCATTTACAAAACAAGCCACACAGTTTCATTAGCTCAGGCAACCATTTACAAAACGAGCCACACAGTTTCATTAGCGCAGGCCACCATTTTACAACACCTGCCTCAGTAAAGTAAATTATGCAAGTAAAATAATATATAAAGAGACCCAGACCCAGAAACAGTTCAAATAACATTTTGGTTTTGTTCTCTCCAACATACTTTAAACTGTGGGCAGACTCCTAGAGCTTGAATGGCATCAGCTTGCAGCTTCAGTATGAACTGAAACCCCTCACACAAGTACCACTCCCGGCCTTGCTCTAAAGAGAAAACAACAAGGAGTGACCATGTTTTCAAAAAGACACTCTTACTTCAGAACGTGCTTTACAAAGTGGCCAGAACGCTTCAAGGAGAGGGGCCTGGAACGTAAATAAGATCTGATTTTAGACGAGTGCTGTAAACAGACACCATACAATGACAATTAAAGGCCTTACATGTGAGGCAAATAATGCCGCTTCAAGATATAAATGTAAGCAACATACTCACCGAGTTTCGTTTTCTTTCGCAATCCTTTACTGATAGAGAAGATTCTTGCATTGGCAGTAAAGGAATCTGCAGTGGTAACCTCTTTTGTTTTCTGTCAACACAATGACCGCTGTGTGAACTTTCATAACGCAGTGCCTTTTATATTTCAAAAAAAGTTTTCACACACTTGAGTTTGCTATCTTGATGTTGAAAACATCAGCTGATATTAGTAAAGCAAAAACATCACCTTTACAGTTTTTTTTTTTTTTTTTTTAGTCTAGCTTGTCATTGCTAACTACTTGCATACTGGAGTTGAGCAGTATCTTATTCCCAGGAGGGATTTCTGTGCACTAATCATGATTTTACATGTATGCATATGACCTTGAAGTCACCAATGTTTATTTATTTATTTTTAATGCTGTGCACAGATAATGTTTTGTTTTTATTTTCATTAATTGCAGCATTTAGAGCACGTTTCACAAAAATAAATACATACATAAACTAGTGTTGCGACTGCGTTACACATCAAGTTCCCATTAACTCACCTCAATCACATTGTGGCAGGACCTGCAGTAGAACTTGCCTTCGTCAGTGATGCCCCACGTGACCTCAGAACACTGAGCACATGGTTCTCTATAATCTCTCTGCAGGGGGGGGGGTAAATAAATAAAATACTAGTAAGACTTTATACCTTGAACGAGATTGTGTGTGTGTTTAAACGTGCGCACATAAGAACATAAGAAAGTTTACAAACGAGAGGAGGCCATTCAGCCCATATTGCTCGTTTGGTTGTTAGTAGCTTATTGATCCCAGAATCTCATCAAGCAGCTTCTTGAAGGATCCCAGGGTGTCAGCTTCAACAACATTACTGGGGAGTTGGTTCCAGACCCTCACAATTCTCTGTGTAAAAAAGTGCCTCCTATTTTCTGTTCTGAGTGCCCCTTTATCTAATCTCCATTTGTGACCCCTGGTCCTTGTTTCTTTTTTCAGGTAAAAAAAAGTCCCCTGGGTCGACACTGTCTATATCTTTTAGGATTTTGAATGTTTGAATCAGATCGCTGTGTAGTCTTCTTTGTTCAAGACTGAATAGATTCAATTCTTTTAGCCTGTTTGCATACAACATGCCTTTTAAACCCAGGATAATTCTGGTTGCTCTTCTTTGCACTCTTTCTAGAGCAGCAATATCCTTTTTGTAACGAGGTGACCAGAACTGAACACAATATTCTAGGTGAGGTCTTACTAGTGCATTATAAAGTTATAACATTACTTCCCTTCATTTAAATTCAACATTTCTCACAATATATCCGAGCATCTTGTTGGCCTTTTTTATAGCTTCCCCACATTGTCTAGATGATGACATTTCTGAGTCAACATAAACTCCTAAGTCTTTTTCATAGTTCCCTTCTTCAATTTCACTATCTCCCATATGATATTTATAATGCACATTTTTATTGCCTGCATGCAATACTTTACACTTTTCTCTATTAAATTTCATTTGCCATATGTCTGCCCAGTTCTGAATGCTGTCTAGATCATCTTGAATGACCTTTGCTGCTGCAACAGTATTTGCCACTCCTCCTATTTTTGTGTCGTCTGCAAATTTAACGAGTTTGCTTACTATACCAGAATCTAAATCATTAATGTAGATTAGGAATAGCAGAGGACCCAATAGTGATCCCTGTGGTACGTGGTAGACCGTATTTCTCCTCTAAATCAGTACTTTATGTTTTCTACATGTTAACCACTCTCTAATCCATGTGCATGCATTTCCTTGAATCCCTACTGCATTCAGTTTGAGAATTAATCTTTTATGCGGTACTTTGTCAAAAGCTTTCTGGAAATCTAAATAAACCATGTCGTATGCTTTGCATTTATCCATTGTCAATGTTGCATCCTCAAAAAAGTCAAGCAGTTTAGTTAGACACGATCTCCCTTTCCTAAAACCATGCTGACTGTCTCCCAGGATACTGTTACCACCTTTCCATTTCTGTCACGGTGTTACTGAGACTTGACAAGTATTCACAATAAATTCATTCGAGACAAAATGCAATCGATGGTTGCCAGTTTCCTATAAGCTGATTCATAATGTCACTTAACGTTACACTACGATCATTTGTAACACATATGAACATTCGCGATAGCCACTTCAATACACAATGTAAATACAGTTATCGAAACATGGAAGAAGACACATAGGTATGAGATAGTTGAAAAGCTTACTGTATCTTCCTCGTCCATTATTTTATGAAAGAAAGCAAAGACGTTGGATATTTTTTTACTTCTAAACTTTCTAACAAGCTCAAGGTTTCACGTGGAACTTAATAAACAGCGCTGCTTCCGGTGTAGCAATAAAATCCTGCCGAAGTACAACACAATGTTTTCTTCTGTGCATCGCGCGTGTTATCACTGAATAACCAGACAACAATAAAAACGTATTCAGAGTTTAGAAACTGTTCCAAAAAGCTGAAGAGTTAAAAGTAGTTAAGTCCAGAATGTTGTGCGGGTACGGTACACTGAACTCACACACTCAAAATTAGAAAAATCTCCCAATTGTTTGCTTGTTAAGCTTTAATATGTCATTCTAATAAGCATAAAGTGCGGAAAGTACATAAATTATGAATTTATTTTTGACATACAGGGAAAACATTACTGCCTATTACCTTTCAGTTCAGGGCGGTGAGTGTCAGATGTAGTAGCCACTAGGACGCAAAATAACTTAACAACTCACTACACTCAAAAACACAAAATTCTACCAGATTTCTCATCCTTGACCATTATTATATTAATTTAAAGAAAAAAATGTGCTATATATATATATATATA
The DNA here is from genome assembly GCF_902713425.1 of Acipenser ruthenus. Taxonomy (NCBI): domain Eukaryota; kingdom Metazoa; phylum Chordata; class Actinopteri; order Acipenseriformes; family Acipenseridae; genus Acipenser; species Acipenser ruthenus. The sequence goes on from NC_081194.1 coordinate 74,217,315, forward strand.
TATATATATATATATATATATATATATATATATATATATATAATTTACAAAAAAGATAGTAAAACAAAATACAGTTGCAACATCAATCCAGGCCACATCATATGCGACTTACGCCTAACCACTAAAATTAACCCCTACATCTAAACCTTACCCCTACCACTAAACCTACCCCTAAATCTAACTGTCACTTTCAAACTAACTCTGTTACTATTATTTCAACGCCGTTTCTTTTGTAACCTCTAGCGGCCGCTAGTGGCTACTACACCCGACGCTCACCGCCTTCAACTAAAAGGTAATGCGCAGTAATGCGTTTTAACCTATATTACATAAATAAATTCATAATTTCTGCATTTACCTCATTTCATTTGTGGTAAAATTGCCTATTAAGGGTCAACGAGCAAAATTTTGGCAGAATTTTCTATTTTTGAGTGTGTGAGTTTTAGTGCACCGTAACTCAATTATTGCCATTCTAAAATTGATGCGTTCAAAGAAAAAAGCTTACCTCGAGACTTGCTGTTTTAGAACAAATAGATGCACCAACAAACTCAAAAAGCATGCAACAATATGCACCTGGTGTGCTGCACACTGATGGCTTTAACTTATTTTGAAAGCCGTAATGCAATAATTCATTTTGTTTGTCTTTCATGCAAACGTAAGTGTTATGGGCTTCTTATGAACAACATTTTTTTGTTTTGTTTTGTTTTTTTATATTATATCCAAAGAACAAAACAAAACCTGTAAAAACAAAACAAAGAAAAAATAAATAAACACAGTTTACATATGCTACATAATCTATCAAATACCCAGATTCCAATAAATGGTATCTATACTGTTCAGAGAGAGTGGTGCCAACAGAAACGGGAAATCTATATTTTAATAATAATAATAATAATAATAATAATAATAATAATAATAATAATAACGTAATAAAAGGGGATGATGCAGATACGTGCAAAATTATTTGCGAGTGCAGAAACCCCATAATGCTGGCCTAAATCGTGTTTAACAGCCATAAAGTCAGATTTTACCAGCCGCTAAAAATACAGCCTATGTAAAGAATGGTGTTCACCTGGCGTTCTGCACCCACAAGTCTGGAACTCCTAACCTAGGCCACTCATCGTCTCTACTTGAACAATGCAAGTCTAGAACTCCTAACCTAGGCCACCCATCGTCTCTACTTGAACAATACAAGTCTGGAACTCCTAACCTAGGCCACCCATCGTCTCTGCTTGAACAATGCAAGTCTAGAACTCCTAACCTAGGCCACCCATTGTCTCTGCTTGAACAATGCAAGTCTGGAACTCTTAACCTAGGCCACTCATCGTCTCTGCTTGAACAATGCAAGTCTGGAACTATCTAACCTAGGCCACTCATCGCCTCTACTTGAACAATACAAGTCTGGAACTCCTAACCTAGGCCACCCATCGTCTCTGCTTGAACAATGCAAGTCTGGAACTCCTAACCTAGGCCACCCATCGTCTCTGCTTGAACAATGCAAGTCTAGAACTCCTAACCTAGGCCACTCATCGTCTCTACTTGAACAATACAAGTCTAGAACTCCTAACCTAGGCCACTCATCGTCTCTACTTGAACAATACAAGTCTAGAACTCCTAACCTAGGCCACTCATCGTCTCTACTTGAACAATACAAGTCTAGAACTCCTAACCTAGGCCACCCATCGTCTCTACTTGAACAATACAAGTCTGGAACTCCTAACCTAGGCCACTCATCGTCTCTACTTGAACAATGCAAGTCTGGAACTCCTAACCTAGGCCACTCATCATCTCTGCTTGAACAATACAAGTCTGGAACTCCTAACCTAGGCCACTCATCGTCTCTGCTTGAACAATACATGTCTGGAATTCGTAGCTGGACTGTATCAGAAGACATGAAACTGAGTTAAATGCCTTCCCACTGTCAATATCTGACCATCCATGAAAACAGTGTCTAATTCTTCAGGGAAACTGTGGGTGGAAATGCTCAAATCGGTTCTCTACAAAGACTCAACCCGTCATTTTATTTTATTGACTTTATTTTTTTTTACTTTTTCTGTTTCTGATTATATTGACTTTGATGCTTTGATAGGTCACTAACTACTGTAGTAGTACCTGCTAGTAAATCCCTACCCTGTTATTTCTATACAATTAAACTATTCAGGCCATACTATTCAGCCCTTTTATTATTATTAATTGTTCAAGGACTTTGTAAAAGTTTTCACTTATAAAACTTTTGCCAGCTTCGACTGACTCAAGGGGAATGTAGATGTATAGAAAACCCACCCATCTTCCATATATCTTACAGAAACAAAGGAAGGTTATTATTTGCTCAAATAGGAAAAGCCCTGGTGTGCCCTTGTTCAGCCAGCAGGAGTCACTGTTGTATTTCTGTACAATCAGGAATTTAGCATTTCCTTCCTTGGTACAGCTGCCTCACCTCAATCCAAGATCAATTTTCTTTCTCATAACTCATTTGTATTTGTTTATTTGAAATAGACTGGCTTGCTGTCTTTTATTTCATGAAATAATACATTCTTTCTTGTGACAAAGGCCCACATCCTATAAGTTGCAGTAATGGGCAAGTAGTTACAAGTGTTGACACTGTTGGGAATTCAAGAAGCAATTCACACACTTAAATATTCAATTTCATTGCCAGCATGGCTCTGCGAACAGCAATCCTAACCTCAACCTCCTTTTACGTTTGCCTCTCCCAAGCAAAGTCTTGTGATGTGGACTGATCTATACTGGAGTCTAAATTGAGACCTGAGGCAGCCAGAGATGAACATAGTTAGACGCTGTTACACTGTTACAATTCCATTCCTTTGAACATTTATAGAAAATGAATCACCCCTTTCCCTTCAATTCAATAGCAAGCTGCTGAGCAAATATAAAGCATCCATTGTTTGCCACTATGCAGGGATGGAAATAAGACTCCTATTGCATAGCAGTTTCATCCATTCCAGGTTTTACTACAAGCTTGATTAGCCACAGTGTATAGGTAACAAGCTCAGATTTGTCTTATTAAGTTCATAGTAAAACCAAAAATGGATCAAAATACTAGCAATGGGAGTCTTATTTCTATCCCTACCACTATATATCTTCTAGAGAAAAAATGAAGTCATCTGTTATTGCAATGATCATTAACATGGGTTGTTAGTCGTCACACTCACATCGAGTGTGAAACTGACTCAGATGTTATTACCTTGGGTCAAACAACACAGAGCAACTGTGCAAAACCCTGGTCCTGTCTGCATCGATTACAGTTTTGATTTCACACCCTTCACTGCTTATGACTAGAGCTGCTAAATTGCCTGTCTGTGAGTTGCTAGACATGAAGTAAATTGACTGAAAATTGCATCGCTCCCTATTTGTATAGTGTACCATGCCTGGTCAATTCTGATTGTTCACTTCTCAGCAGCCATGTTGCTTTTCTAGCATCTTTTGTGTTCCTCGCATGGCCCTTCACGTCAGCACACTTACTAATTATGCACCCAGGTTCTGGCTCTTGTATGAAGATATTGTGACTGTCTGTGGCTCTTCAGAATTAGCCCACAGTTAGGATTGTCAGTTAATAATAATCAAATTATTAAAATAGAAAGGTGAACACATCTATAAACGGAATTCAAATGTCATTCGTGCACAGCTGAAGTTCTCTAAATTGAGGTGCTATCCATAAGGAAATGAAACGTAGTATCAGATATCTCCGTTATGACATCGTTTTTAGTATCATTTTCAAACTCTTACTCGTCAAACAGCCGCAGAGACTGGTTTGGTAACACACTCGTCAGAAACTTATTTTTATATGGTCATCTTATAATTAAAGAAAGTGATCCACTTCATATTTCATTTTGAATAAAACGTTTTTATCTTTATTATTAAAACATTGATGCAAAAAATAAAACAACGCGTTTCGACACCAACTGTGTCTTCATGAGGTACAAGCGTAGCATTGAATCTCAGCTCAGTTGGATTAGCATTTATATACACCTGAATTACCCATCAAGTAATTACATCATTAATTAAATACTTAATTGCACAATCACATTTTATCATGCATCCAATTAATTAGCAGAGCTGTAATCTAATCGATGGTTTACTTTGTTTATACCTCTTAAAAATACACATACATAAACAACATCTTTTTTTAATAAAGTATTCGTGTCCCAAAACGATTACAATACAAAATTTAACAAGACAATTACACAATAAATTACATGTTTTGATAAATACACTTGAGTTTTTAAGTATGGGTTAAGGTCTAATGTTTCATTAAGCCCATGAGGTTCCATTGATTTTAGATTGTAAATCCGGAATGTCTCCCTTCTCATAAGTTGTTTAACTATATTTTCACTTCTGTCAGAAAATGTTCTGTATCGAGCCTGTCACTTCAGGCTCGATACAGAACCGTGATTGTGAGTTTTACAGTGTCTCACAATTATCTCCTTAGCCTTTGTAACAGATTGGTTGCACAGTGAAGAAACGTATCATTAGTCACAACAGCGCACTATGGATAAAATATGTCCCATTTGGCACTGGAGACCTTCCCTACAAGGACAATTCTAATAGAGTGGTGTTGTGTCCCCGATGGAAATCCTGTGGCATGCATAAGGGGCAAAGTGGGGAAGTTGCTGCTGTACCCTTGAGCAAGGTACTTTACCTAGATTGCTCCAGTAAACACCCAACTGTATAAATGGGTAATTGTATGTAAAAATAATGTGATATCTTGTAACAATTGTAAGTCGCCCTGGATAAGGGCGTCGGCTAAGAAATAATAATAATAATAATAATAATATATAGACAAATGCAGTTTTCAGGCAACACAATATTTTGAAATATTTCTATTTACAATAATATGCCCTAAACCAGGGGTGTCCAAGCACTCCAGTTAAACATATAAACTTAACTACTTCAGCATCTGGATGGAGGCTTAATTAAACAACGAAACAATTTAGAACAGGGTTGGAACAAAGGCCAGGAGAGCAGAAGGGTCAGCTTTGGACACCCCTGCCCTGAACCTTGACTGGTACAGAGTGTAACCGTTAGCCTGTCCCCCTGCAACATGCTGCCTCTAGTGGAAGTAAAAAATACATCAGTAAGAAACCACAGAAATGGCTGTTTCTTATATCCACTGGGGCAGAGTGTTGTGGATGTGAATGATCTCACTGAGGTGTGCCAGCTGTACCAAGTGTGTTTCAAATGTATAATTCTGAGTTTTAAAAAGTAATCAAAGATGTGATGACTGAAATGATTTACCAGGGGAATCTAAACAAGAACAATACATCAGTTAATATAACTGATATTTCACAGCCACATCAAGTTGCTCTTGACCCCATCAGCACTGCTGCAGGTGCTCCTTCTGCAGTCACTCCTTCACCCCAAGTCAAATACTGACTCTCAAAGAAGGCTTGTGGCGGAGCATCCTTTCTGCTTGTTTAGGAAATGCAAGAGCAACACAGACAGACCACTGACCACTATGTTCACAATTCCACATTTCTTGAGAAGGATGATATTGTACCCAAATAAAACGAGTCATGTTTCCTTTTGAAGGATGTTCTACAGTATATGTAGGGGACAGAGCAATCACAGTATCATTCCCCATCAAATCACTGATATGGAAATTCCCATAGCAAGCAACCAGGACTCTGCTTTGCTTATCCCTTTCCAGGCTATATCTGTAACCATCTGGTTCCATTACAATCCCTTTCATCTTATTTTAGAGGCAAATAGGTTTATCGGAAACAAACTAAAGAACATTATGCTCTGACATGTGAAGCCCAGATTCTCTTCCATTTCAACATTATTTAACACTGGGGCTCAGATACTGGAACCACTATGCCTAATACTAATACCATGAACATGCAGTATAATACAGTATAATATGCTTTCATTTAATTCTGCCCTATGACTGCATGTTTTTCTGTGCAAGAATGCTAGTTTGAAAGTTTTAAACAAGAAAGACTTAGACAACTTCTGAAATGTTCAAATGTTATGCTTTACTCGATTGGTCCATACAAATAGAAGCACAAAACAGCAATGTTTACACACAGGCACCCCTAGTGCTTGTTTATTGACTTTAAGTGAACTAAATGGGTGACTGCATATCAAGTAAATAATTATTCATGCCAAAATGAGGCGTTAGCCATTTTTCTTTGTCTCCTGTGAGGATAAGAGGATCTTCTTGCATGTGATACTGAACGTCACATGACTGTGTGCACCTGTGTAAATACCAATGTCTCTCAACTACCGCTATCGTTGAATCAGAGAAAACCGCAATGTGGCTGAGCAAAGACCAGGCAGCAGTATGACGTTCAAATGGCAAACTAGAGATTTCTTCAGAGAAGGCTCAGTGGATGGGCAGTGAAACTACTGTAGTAAGTGATTAACGGCAGTCCATGTAGACAAAACTCATAAAAGGATTAATAAAAAAAAAAAATGCCACATGTGACAAGTGAGTACAGATGACTGAACAAACCATGTTTTCTACTGTCTGTAATTCAACATGCCTGTTACAGTTGCTCCTTCTATGACTCCAGTTTTATGCAAAGTGCTTACTGTAAGCCCTCTTGGCTATGCAAAGCAGATCCACTTCAAGCTCTGTGGATGCCTTGTCACAAAGGAAAACCGTTTGAATTTTAACCTTTCATGGTGCCGCATATTTCAGAGAAGGGCAACAACAACAACAAAAAAGCTTGTCTTTAACTCTTACAGAAAACGAGGTAACACTCTTGTTTTTCAAGCTCATTGCTATTTTATGAATATTTAATTGTTTATGTTTGCAGTGTTTGTTTAAAATTAGACATGGAAATGAGAAAGCACTGCCTGTTATTGATGCTGAGCTTGCATTGAGCTATACAGTATTTGGGATTGTTTTGTGCTTTTAAGTACCCTCTCTTGAAAACTAATTCAAGCCAACAGATGCTTTCAAAGCTCACGTGGTCCATTTTTTAAAAGAAACTCCGAAATCAATCAAGGTTTGGTTACGTTACCCACCGCCATGCCTCTTACAGGACGTGTTTTGAAGAAACCGTCTGAGGTGTGTTTCATAGGGTCAGCTAGATCCTTCTTTAGTTTACTGTCAACCTGCCCAAGACACCTCCATTACTTCCCATTATGGACTACCTGGGCCTGTTTACACCTGTTCCTTTTCCTACAGATCCAGGCCACAAACATTATAAAGAGATGTAAGGATTTTGCAAGTCATTGTCATTGGCGTCATGATGGCTGCTGTGGTACACTTCCTGATGCGGCGACACTTGACTCTTGTTGAGGCAGGAAAACCATCGGAGGAGAAGGGCAAAACGGAGAAGACTCTGCATATTCAAACCCAGGGTCATTTTGTTTGGGATAGATTATCCTCTCCCCTTATTTAAATAAATATTTTAAATATATTGAGAAATATAAATTTGTATATTACCAAATGTATTCTACAATATATGCCAATATATTTAAATATATTTTTGTTCCATAAGGGTCTGCTTACCTCTCCAGCGGTATCAGCTGTGATGTGGATGGCGGTCCTCCTCCTGCTGCATGCCTGTCTGCGTTGCGAGTTTCGCTTTTGTTCGCCGCCACAGGTCCTGCCACCTTTTCATCACCTGGTTTACTGTCCTCCTGGTGGCATAACTGATGCTTTTTCAGATAACTCAATTTCATGCTGAGTGACCTTATCCAACTCTCAGCTCCTACTCAGAAAACTTTTCTTTTCTTTTCTGTATGCAAAGAGGATTTTTCTGCCCTTCCTCTGAGATAATTTTTTGTTTGGTTTGATTTTCGTGCTCCATAAATCTATACCTCGCCTACTCTGTACTCCTAACTCACCTCACCTCTGGGCGGTAAGTGCGGAATAGCCTGATGCACAGGCAGCGCTCATAGCAACCCTCATTATCATGATTTCAGCTCATTATTTGTGCGTGTTGAGTAATTTGCATTGCTTTTGGCTTACATAGGGCACAGTTCAAAATAATTACCTTGCCGCTAGGCAATTTTGATTTTGCAGCCGCAATTGTTTGCACTGCGCCTATCCTTACATCAGTCCCTTGATGAGCCACCACTGAATCAAACCCGTCCTCAGCAGGGTAAACTGGGGTCTTTCTGCCTGGAGGTTTAGAAATCCTCATTCAGAGCGTTCAGTCACAGTACATTACAGTTACAGACAGTGAGTTGTTCAATACATGATCACTGAAGAACTTTGAGCACTGAAAATGTTGTGGTCTCCTAGAATACATATTAAATGTCTCATCAGAGAGCCTCTGTTTCACTGTGTGTTAAGGTCAGGGCTGTGAAATTCATTGCTGTTTTCCAGAAAATTAACTCAGGTTTAGGCTCATCCCTATTCAAAAACCTGAGACTCACTGCTTTGTTTGTTGTGTTTTACATATTTATTTATATATCTCCTTTAAAACACCCATTTGGGCAACTTTAAAAGAAAATAAACAATTTACAAACAAGTATGCATACATCAGAAATGTCCCTTTCTGCAACGGCAGTGTTCAGAGTGATTTCTATCAACATAGTCTCAGTCTCTGGGTTTCGCAGTCACGGATTCAAGCTACAATGTGTTTGTAGCCATGGAAACCCTCTTAGAATTATCTGAATGGCATCAAGGAGGTAATAGTCATCGTGCTGCCTTAAAGACACGGTGGCCTTGTAGTAAATATTAAAGAGTCTTACCCTTTGTTTGCACAGTATATTATATTTAAGGCCCTTCATTTGCATTTTTTAAATAATTAATTCCTGTCTTCCATGCAAAATTGGGGTTAATTGTGGGGGACTGATAAAAACAACTCTCTTCTTTCCATTTGCCGTGAATGCTAAATATGGCCAGTGACCTTGCAAAGCTGTGTAAATCACTATTTCTTCATAGCTTTTGTGAAAGTACTTTTTAATCTATTTATTAACAGTAAATATAAAAAGCTGTTCTCTCAGAATGCCTTAGCTACAGAACCTGTTGGATCCTGCAAAGTTATTTAGTGGCTCTTTGTTGGTTTTTAGATTTTTTTTTTTTTTTGTATCTGCCTCCTGTAAAACAAAATGAAAAACAAGACAGTGGAGTCTCAAATGAGTTCCAAATATAAGCTTTACTGTAGATGCAGTTTATATACTGTGTAGTATATTGGTTTTGTGCAGGTGTGGACATATTGTGAGACTCTCCCTGGAGGAATCTTCACTGTTACTCCAGTGTACATCCAGGGAGACACGGCTGCCTACTGCAGGTTGACTGTGTTCCACTCCCCATTGGGAAAGTCGCTCCTCAAAGGGCTTCGGATAATGGTGGGGAGGCAGCAAGGACAGTCAGGATAATAGCAGGGGTGAAAAACGCATAATTATACAGTTTTTATAGCAAATGGATGAGCGCCCCTTAAGGTAATTGTTGCCAACAAAGTAATTCCATAAATCTTCGCCGTTTTGCTCTTCTATCAGCTACACCAGTCTCAGATGTGCAGTTTTGAAAGAAACACATGTTATAGCACACATGTATTTTCATTTTAAATCATGTTATCTGGTGCTGCGATAACAGCAGGTGCGAGGCCTAGGGAAGATCTGACCCACACAAATAAATGCTGTTTCTGGTCATAGAGTAGGCCATGTTCACAATATTGCTATCAACATTTTAAAACAAAAACTAAAATAATGAGTCATTTTTGAGCTCTTGTTTGTTGTTACTTGTTTTCTGTAATATTACCAGTTGTTTTTTCCTTTTACAAGAACATAAAAAGATGCAATCTTAGCACTGGGGTTCTCCATTTTATTTCATGTTGGGTCTCCTCTTCTATTCAGTTTTATAGACATGCCGGACACAAAGAGGACCAGTGATGGAGAATATTCCCACACCCCTGCCCTGTGGATCTTTAAAATCAGTATCACATTTTAAAAAACACTGCTGGTTTCAATTTCTGTTGAGCGCAAACTCTATATCTCATACTGGCATCTGATTCCTGACCTGATTCCAAAAACAGAAAACCTGTAACATTTACTGTAGCAAATGGTCTGATGCATGTGTGATAACATCTATAAAAAGAAGAAGAAAAAACACTTGGGACACAGTAGAAAATGTCATTCTTAGCAGAAGCTTCTGAAAATGTAAGGGCTTCACCTTAAGGGGTGTGTGTCCTTCCATTCCCCTCAAAATTGTTTTAATTTTTAATTTTTTTTTTTTTTTATGAAGCTTGGGGTTTATTTTCTTAAATGTAAAACAAGCTCTGGATCCTGCATTGTTTGATTTCCCGCCTGCAGAGGGAGCTCTTCTATATTATTTCGCCCTTTTGGAGCATTGGTCTTCAGTGTAGCTGCAGACTGGCTCCTCAGAGTGACAGCACTGCGGAACATTCCAGCAGTCAGGCCCTGACAGGATTCCGGAAGCTGTGCAATCTGATATCCACTAGCTTTGTTCTTTTAAGTCAAGGTGGTTTGACACCGCCCAGCTGTTCAGATTTCGCAGGAGCTAGGGAATCGTAAGTCTCAGTCTGGCACAGCAATCCCGTAAGAGTTTACATTTTCTGTGTTAAAAAAATAAATTAAATAAAACATATAGCATCAGCAATAATCTTATAATTGCTATTTCAGAGACGAAAATGTCTGTTGTAAACTAAACCAGTGCTGGCTCCAGAGTGGTGATGGGTGGGTCCTGTGCTGAGTAATAAGGAGTATTTTTCCATCCACAGAGTGCAGGTTAATGGAGCCTAGCATTCGTTTTTAATACTCGGGCTGCCTGACTGTGTGGGCATACACAGTGCTGTATGCAGTCAGCAGTATTCAAGCAACATGAAAAGCAATTGCTAGGCCTACAGAAAGGGTATGTGAAAATAACTCTTTATTGGCCAGAATGGGGAAATCTCACAACAACCCTTTTATTTGTATTCAAAAACTGTAAATAGAAGGAAGAAAAACAAAGTAAAAAGAGGGGTGGGGGGAGCAAATGAGCTTGAAGAAATATCACTTAACAAATCACAACACGATCATTTTAGTTGAAAGCTGAAACAGCACAATATTGTTCTGTGTTTAAACAGTCATAATGACATGTGTTGTCTTGTAAGTAATTTGATCACAGATTGTTATAGTAAACATGCACACCGAAGGCCTAGTGGCCTCTGGCTGGAGCTAAGGGTGTTGTCTAGCCTCAATAAACAGACATTTAGGATTCTTAATCTCCTTAATGTCTGTCATTTTACAAAATGGGGTGAAGTTAAACATCTAACTATTCTATGAATGCATTTTCTTTGGGGAAGGGGCCTACTCTAAGGCATATTTTAAACAGCTTTTCTTTTTCTTAAGAAACAATAGAATTAAGAAGAAAGCTGTAGCCCCGGGACAGGGTCAGGTTTAATCATTGCCGTGTGGCCCAACCCTCTGGTTACAGCTCATCTGAGAGGTTAGTCAGTGGGGCCAAGGCTGGTTTCAGGGTGGGTCTCCTGTCTGCTTAGAAAGCAGACTGTTTCTTTAAAGTTTTTCTTTACACCAGAATACATTACATCATTGACATGAGTCAAAGCATAGATCTGCAGCCCTGGTGATATGCATACAAATATCAGGCATGGAAATCTTCATGCATGGAAGTATTTCTTTGTGTGCCTGATCCCTATCGCCTGCCAGACCTGTCTGCCCCCATCAATGACTCCTGTTGTTCTGAATGTTTGCAAATGGTGGAGTTATCAGTGGGGGGGTTGTTGAGATGCCCTGTATTTGCTTAGAAACTTTTTACGTCCCTCAAATTTCCACATGCTTCTGCCGTTCATATTCACTTTAACCCTCCGTGGAAGCTGGGGAATTGAGAAATATACATGTGGCTTTAACTTTGATTTTCAAATGCAGTGCTGTAAATGGTGTCGCTAGGATAATTTGTCACCCACAACCGCAGTATAAAACGCAGTAACAGCAGTACTGCTGGAAGACACTGCAATGGCAAACCTATCGACAAGGAGTCTTTCTACTTATAATTTATATATTCAAAAAAAACTGTTGTAAATGGTTTTTTGTAACTATAGTTTGCTCTGACACTTTCTATTTTTAGTAACATTTTAATTATTTATTTATTTGCATTTATATAGCGCTTTTTATACAAAGGTATCGCAAAGCACTGTACAGTACATAGCAGAAAAAAAGAACAAACCACAATACATTTGTATAGCATGTCACACATACAACTGCCACAGTCAGACCATTTAAATAACAGTGTACACATAATACAAAAGCAGCAATTTTAAAGTTACATTAAAACCCACTAAGATAAGAAAGCCATTTTATAAAAGTGTGTTTTTAGTCTTGACTTGAAAACTGTACCGACCCAGCTTCCCTGACAAACGAAGGCAGAGCATTCCATAATTTAGGAGCTCTACAAGAAAAATCCCTATCTCTCATGTTGCTTTAGTTACCCTAGGAATAACCAGCAGCCCCACATCCTGTGATCAGAGTGTGGTTTGGAAGATACAAGGTCAGTAACTCCTGCAAATAACTAGGTACTAATCCATTCAGGGCCTTGTAAGTTAACAGCAAAATCTTAAAATCAATTCTATACTGCACAGGGAGAGGCCAAAACAGGGGTAATATGTTCACTTTTCCTGGTTTTAGTCCAAATTCTAGCGGCGGTATTCTGTACAAGCTGCAAGCGGGATACCACCTGTTTTGGGACACCAGAAAAAAAGTGCATTACAATAATCAATTCTAGATGAAACAAAGGCATGCATTGGTCTCTCGGCATCAGATACGGAAATAATTGGTCAAAGTTTGGCTATATTTCTCAAATGATGAAAAGATACTTGATACTTCTCAAATGAGAAACTCTTCATTTCTAGTTTAAGTTTTGATGAGAGACTGCAAGGGTCAAGCTCATGTAATCCCACATTTCCTTTTAGTTGGTTTTGTGAGCCCACTAACATAACCTCTGTTTTATCTGAATTCAACATTAGAAAATTCTGTGACATCCAATGCTTGATGTCTGTAAGGCAAGTAGCTAATAACACCCTGGCAGAAGGATTTCCTGGCTTTAGGGACAAATATAGCTGTGTATCATCTGCATAGCAATGGAAGTTCACTCTGTGTCTGCAGATAATGTCACTTAACGGTAGCATATATAATGAAAACAACAAGGGACCTAGAATGGAGCCCTGTGGAACACCACAGACAACTTCCGATAATGCCAATTTTACCTTCCCAATAGAGACAAACTGAAACCTATCAGAAAGATAAGATTTGAACCAGTATAGAACAAGGCAAGACAGACCTACTGTGCTTTCAAGATGATTCAGTAGGATGGAATGGTCTACTGTATCAAAGACAGCACTTAGATCTAGAAGAATTAAAACTGATGGAAAGCCAGTCAAAGCTTATCAGCAGATCATTCACATCTCTGACAAGGGCCATCTCGGTGCTATGTGCAGCGTGAAAACCAGACTGAAACTACCATTAAGAGTTAGAAATTCTTGTAATTGCATTGCAATAACTCTCTTTAGAACCTTATCTAAGAATGGTAGGTTGGAGATTGGCCTATAGTTACTGAGGACTTTAGGGTCCAAATTGTGCTTTAAGCATAGGCTTTACCACAGCTACCTTAAGTGCTGAGGGAAGTATCCCGGAGGAAAGTGAACCATTTATAATTTTAAAAATGTGGGTATTAATAACACCAAGAACATCTTTTAATAGATTTGTAGGAATAGGATCAAGAGAGCATGTAGTAGCTCTCATATGTTGAACCAGCGCTGTCAGTTCCTGCAAGGTAATCAAAGGAAAAGCCCCCATAGTAGCCTTAATAGGAAAAATTCTGTGGAATCTCATTTCTGATGTCTAGTATTTTATTTTTAAAGAAATATAAAAAGTCATTGCAGCTGTGAGAGGAGCCAATGTCAAGAGTAGGACTATTAGGGGAAGGATTAATTCATTTATCTAGGGTAGCAAAAAGAAATCTAGGATTATTTTATTTGTTTCAATTAAATTAGAATATGATAATCTAGCCAATGCCAGAGCTTTCCTATATTTAACCAGGTGCTCCTTCCATGCGATGGAATGAACGTGCAGTTTAGATTCCCACCATCTCCGTTCTAGTTTACAACCCTCATATTTAATTTTACGAGTTGTATCATTAATCCACTGTGCGCTTTTTTTAAAAGACACTCTCCGAGTTTTGATTGGCACTACAGTATCTAAGATACCAGTCAAGGTGGTGTTGTAGGTATTAACCAGCTCATCTACTGATGAGGTCTCAGAGAGTGGCAATGAGCTCAAGACATCAGAAAGCTTAACAGCAGTTGAAGAATTAATTACCCGGGATTTAAATGTATGATCCACAGTCTTTGTAGATACTGGCAGATTCACCTAAAAAATAATGACATGATGATCAGAAATAGTAAGATCTAGGGTTATGATGTTCTCAACAGCTAAACCACAAGAAATTACCAGATCTAAAGTATGGCCACGATTATGTGTAGGACCTTTGACATGCAGGATATAATCTAAGGAATCCAGTATCTTAAAAAATTCCAAGGAGTTAGAATTAGAATCAATGTCAACATGAAGGTTAAAATCACCCAATAAAAGAATCCTATCATATTTGACTGTCACTATAGATAGCATATCCCCAACTTCAGTCAGAAACAGCGGGTTTGACTAAGGTGGTCTATAAATAATTACAATATGAGTAGGTAATGAACTGTTTAACGTCAAGGTTAAAACTTCAAAAGATGAATAACCTTCAACAATTTCATGTTTGATTCTAAGTTCACTATGGAAAACAGTAGCAAGTCTACCTCCCTCTGCTTGATGACCTGCAATGTATTGTACATCAGCTGGTTCATATTTCAATTCCAGCATGCATTTTTTTATGATGACACAGTTCAGATTAAAGGCTCAGACTATCCCAAGTGAAAGTTAGCTTTGCGTGTGAGGCCGTTGCAATGCAATCTAGCAACAAATGATTGTATAATGAGGTTATATAGCCAAGTGTACAACTAAAAATACTAATCTTTGTAATATGCTTTGTTTGTTGCAACTATACATTTTCTGGTTATTTTGAAGACTGTGTAAAATGTACAGTTATTATTATTATTATTATTATTATTATTATTATTATTATTATTATTATTATTATTATTATTATTATTATTCAGATTCAGTCATCTAAGTTGCAGCAACAGCATCAATAAGAGCAACACTGTCATGACCATTCCCTGACCCTTCAATCCCCAGTACAGGACACTGTCTTTACAATCCCCAGTACAGGACACTGTCTTTACAATCCCCAGTACTGGACACTGCCTTTACAATCCCCAGTACAGGACACTGTCTTTACAATCCCCAGCACAGAACACTGTCTTTACAATCCCCAGTACAGAACACTGTCTTTACAATCCCCAATACAGGACACTGTCTTTACAATCCCCAGTACAGAACACTGTCTTTACAATCCCCAGTACAGGACACTGTCTTTACAATCCCCAGTACAGGACACTGTCTTTACAATCCCCAGTACAGGACACTGCCTTTACAATCCCCAGTACAGGACACTGTCTTTACAATCCCCAGTACAGAACACTGTCTTTACAATCCCCAGTACAGAACACTGTCTTTACAATCCCCAATACAGGACACTGTCTTTACAATCCCCAGTACAGGACACTGCCTTTACAATCCCCAGTACAGGACACTGTCTTTACAATCCCCAGTACAGGACACTGTCTTTACAATCCCCAGTACAGGACACTGTCTTTACAATCCCCAGTACAGGACACTGTCTTTACAATCCCCAGTACAGGACACTGTCTTTACAATCCCCAGTACAGGACACTGTCTTTACAATCCCCAGTACAGGACACTCTCTTTACAATCCCCAGTACAGGACACTCTCTTTACAATCCCCAGGTCTGATCAGCGCATTGCTGCACCAAGCTACTGGAGATGCTGGCTGGAAGGGTTTGCTGATCGAGAGGATTGCTTTACCATGCTTTACTGTTGTTATCTGTTTTCTACCATGCTTGCCTATAAATGTTTTCCTACGATTTTACACTTTACTGGAGTAAACTTTGCTGAAGATAAAGTTCTCTTAAAACTATCTTTAAACAAAAGTACAATATATAACGTACAATATGATAGGGTATATTAAAATATTACAGCATGCATGGAGTGATCCGTGGAACTCAAAACTGAAGCCATAATAATTTCATGACCAATTTCATTCCAAGACCCCTGCAGAATAAACTTTTACTTAAGAATTCACCTTGAATGCATGCAATTTAATTTGCTCAGAGAGGAGTACTTTATTGAACTAAAAGGGGCCGTTCATGACCTTTTAAAAGGCAATGACATTTAGTACTGTTTCCTGTATGCATCTCTATAATACACTTGGTCGGTTCATAGATAGGGTGGGGGCGGGGGGCGGGGTACAGCATAGAACTTGACAGGTATGGTAGCAACAGTAGACCACAGGGAGGAGGATGTCATCTTGTACCTTGTGTCAGACAAAAGACTGAACACGCTGTAAACAGCAACCTTTAGGATCGCACAATTGGCAGTCATTTTCTGTAATTATGGCTTGGAGGACAATCCTATATATATATATATATATATATATATATATATACAGTTTGGTTAAACAGCCTTTCTTTATTTGTGATTGTTTTGGTTATTTATTTATGGGTAGTTAACTACCTGATTATCATCAGGCTCTTTTAGCCAATAAGGTTGGACATCTATGTTGTAGTTTGTGCTTCCATGTAGAAAAACAAGCTACAGTCCAAAGGTTGTTCGTTATCACTGTCTCTTGCTCATAATGAAACTGTTTTCTCTGTTCCGTTGGCAGGACTCCAGTCTTACCCAATGCAGAGTTACCCAAGAGGTCTTGTAGATGTTCAGTGCAGGACAGCAGGCTGACAACAGAGGTTTGCAACCCTAAAATCTTTTATTATTATTTTTATTATTAAACAGAATAGAACAGAACAAAGCACAAAATCAAAACTTTTAAAGAAATTGAGTATAGCTGTGTACAGCTAAAAACAAACTCCAGGGTGCAGGATTAATTCTGGCTTCTTTAAACAAAACCATCATGTAGGCTTAGTCAGGGTAGAACACACTTCCCTAGCGCCTCACTCTCAAAAAAAAAAGAGCTCCTCTTCACTCCAACCTACCCCTTTTATACCTGAACTCAGGTAACTCCTCCCCTTGGAACCAACCAAGAACAGAGAAAAAAAAAAAATTAAATACAAATAAATAAGAGCAAACACTTAAATAAGCAATTCTAAATTATAATGCAATACAAAAAGAATTCTAAAATCTAAAACTTGGACTTTTAAAAGCCCATAAAACCCTGTACCTCAGTTAGTTAGCCCCGCCTGCCTTCTATAATAAGACATAATGTAAACTAACTTCACCTGCACCCTCTATACAGGACTTACGGAAACACAGAGGTCATATTAGGCCCCTCTGCACAAAATGCATACCTACCAAGTCTCCCAATATAGAAGTGTGATCTCCCGTCTCCCAGTGAGACTCAAGAAACTGCCACTAAATTTTCTCTAACAAGCAATAAATGCTTTAAAACAAAAGTCCAGTTTTAATGTCCACATAGGTTCAAACAAGGCTGTAGTTTTTATTTTGTTTAAATGGGATGGGACTTGCACCATCACACCCAACCCCATTCAGCTTGGCAGGAAAGATAAAAGATCCCATGTTTGCAGACTGTTAGTATATTTGGTTGTCATACGGCACTTAGTGTATCACTATTTATATTTTTAATTTGAACAGCTAATACGGCTTAGTATATGCATTGTAGCCCTAATGCGGAAGGATATATACAAACATGTACATGGCAGAAATTAAAAACAAAACACAGTGGGGAAAAACAGCTACTAAAAAGCCTCAAAAGCTAGCCAAACATGGGCTGAGTGCTGCTCCCACTAAAAGGGCGGTCCCGCTCCAGGAAGCTTCTCCCTAATACATTGGGGTGGGATTAAAATAACCTAAATTCATCCCTTCCCTAAAGTTGTAACAATTATCCTGGTTAAACACGCAGTGGTTGGTCCTTGGCTATCCACCCTGGCATGAATCTTCACACTGGTGCACAAGGACTGGGACAAACAAAAACAGAACAAAGAAGAACTGAAGACTGGCTTTCCGCCCTCTTTTAAAGGCAGGTGACCAGGCTTAATGTCAATTCTTCAATTGACACCTGGCCGCCTGCTGCACAGTCCTTTCAATTAGACAGGGAGGGGAGTCTAATCTCCCAGCCCTGCCATATCTAATCAAACAAAAAGACATTCTGATGGGCAAATCAAACAAAAACATATTCATTACAGAGGCAGGTCTCACCCCTGCCACAGGCCCATATTCGACAGAAGAACCCCCATCATGGTGCAGACATCTTGTATAAATCTGTGAGGATGATGACAATGTCATCTCATTATTCTCATTATTTCAAGTTTGTGAGAACATTTTAGAAGTAACTTGAACTCTGGAACTCTTTAAGAGCTGAAAACAATTAAAAAGGTCTAATTAAGCAAATTATCGGTTCAATTAAGGGTCTATCTAAGTAATTGAGAGCTCAGTTGGAATGAAAACACCATGTAACAATTTTTTTTTTTTTTGGTTCCTGGGTAGTAAGTGTTATTTCCTAATTGCTTATGCCTCAAAAGTATAGAAAATGGCTATTATTCCCCACAAACTTTGCTTTTGTGACCAGGACAGTGATATTTTGAAATTTACCTATTTTCCAGAACATTCCAGATAGATTCAGTGCTGAGTAAACTTGGAGTAACTTCTAGAACTTTCTAGAACTTTCCAGTAATATAAATAGTAGTATAAATACAGGGGCCTTAAGCCCACCAGTTCAGTTTAGTTCCAGCTGCCTAAGTGGATACATATCTGCATTTTTCTGAGATGGCATCAAGAGGCTGCAAGCATCCAGCAGACGCATTTTGCTATGTCTGCGGCCAATTTATCAAGATAAGAGTGAAAAAGTACTCCGTGGAAGCATCTGCTAAGATGTGTGAGGCCTACAAGGCATATTTCGGCATGCCTGTCGTGGATCAAGACAAACCCTGGGCACCTCATTTCTCCTGCGAGCACTGCAAAAAAAACTCTGGAAGGTAAGAGGGACAATTGTTGCTCGGAATTTTATGTTATAAAATTTGTTAAAATTTTTAAAATTGTAAAAGTTTTAAATTTTAAAATGTTTTACAATTTTAAATGTTATTGAAAAAATATATCATATATGAAAAATGTTGCGAGACTCTCTTACACATTAGTCATGGGTGAAATAAATGTATTTTTGTAGGATGGTACAGAGGGGAAAAGAGAGCCATGAAGTTCGCTATCCCAGGAATTTGGCGGGAACCCACTGACCACTCAAGCAACTGCTACTTCTGCATGGTGGACCCTTCCAAACGTCGGACTGGCAAGAATGCACCTGCTATCACGTATCCGGACCTTCCTTCATCCATCGCCCCGTTGCCACACTGCCATGAGCTCCCCGTACCCACTCCTCTGGAGAGAGAGCAGCCGTCTTTAGAAGAGAGCAGCAAGTCAGAGAGCGAGGAAGACGTTGTAGATCCAGATGACAATTTCAGAGGTGGAGCTGAGGAGAGAAACCCATACTACCCCAACCAAAAAGACCTCAACGACTTGATTAGAGATCTTGGTCTCACCAAGTCCAATGCCGAGCTTTTGACGTCTAGGCTCAAGCAATGGAACTTGTTGGATGAAAGTGTTCAAGTCACAGATCAGAGGAAGCATCACCAACCTTTTTCCAACTTCTTCACCCGTCAAGATGGGCTCTGCTTCTGCCACAATGTGACCAGTCTGTTCGAGGCAATCGGAATCGTCTGTAACCAGAATGAGTGGCGCCTCTTCATTGACAGCTCATCCAGGAGCCTCAAAGCCGTGCTGCTCCATAATGGTAACAAGTACCCGTCTCTTCCCCTGGCTCACTCGGTGCACCTCAAAGAGGATTACAACAGCATCAAGACTTTGCTGGACGCCTTGAAGTATGATGAGTATGGCTGGGAGGTCATAGGAGACTTCAAAATGGTGGCATTCCTGATGGGTCTCCAAGGCGGTTTTACCAAGTTTCCCTGCTATCTTTGCCTTTGGGACAGCAGGGACACCAAGGCGCACTACCACAGGCGGGACTGGCCACAGCGGACCGAGTTCTCTGTGGGGAGGAACAACGTCAAGTGGGAGCCACTGGTGGACCCCCGGAAGGTACTGATGCCACCACTGCACATCAAATTGGGCCTTATGAAACAATTTGTCAGAGCTCTAGATAAGGAGTTGGCAGCCTTCAAGTACCTTCAAGACTTCTTCCCTAAGCTGTCTGAGGCAAAGGTCAAAGCCGGTGTCTTCGTCAGACCACAGATAAAGAAGATCCTGGAGTGCAATGAATTCCCCAAGAAGCTCACTAGTAAAGAGAAAGCGGCTTGGAACAGCTTTGTCGCAGTGGTTCGGGGCTTCCTGGGCAATCACAAGGCCGAAAACTATGTGGAGCTGGTTGAGACTCTGGTGAAGAACTACGGCACAATGGGCTGTAGGATGTCCCTCAAAGTCCATATCCTTGATGCTCATCTTGATAAATTCAAGGAGAACATGGGAGCGTACTCGGAGGAGCAAGGCGAGCGCTTCCACCAGGATATACTGGACTTTGAACGCCGCTACCAAGGACAGTATAACGAGAACATGATGGGAGACTACATTTGGGGGCTGATTCGTGAAAGTGATTTACAGTATAATCGTAAATCTCGAAAAACTACTCACTTCTAAATCTTTTGTAGTCATTTTTGTATTACTTTAGTATAAATACATGTTAATTTGGATTCATATGTTGTTTTTTTCTGACTTTATGTGAACGAAAAGACACAAATGCGCCCGTTTTCTCATTGGAAATAGGTAAATTTCAAAATATCACTGTCCTGGTCACGAAAGCAAAGTTTGTGGGGAATAATAGCCATTTTCTATACTTTTGAGGCATAAGCAATTAGGAAATAACACTTACTACCCAGGAACAAAAATTGTGTTACATAGTGAAACCAGCAGACACGGGGTCCCAGGACCAGGATTGGGAAACCCTGCTCTAAAGCACTGATCTCTCTGCATGCTTTATTCCGAGCCCCAGATTAGCCTTGTGGATCTCCATGAAGACTGCGTAACACCAATCTTGAAGGCACTTGCCGGACATTATCAAAATATAAGCATAGCAGGCAAAATATTAGGAGGTTGTGTGGTCCAGTGGTTAAAGAAAAGGGCTTGTAACCAGGAGGTCCCCAGTTCAAAGCCCACCTCAGCCACTGACTCATTGTGTGACCCTAAGCAAGTCACTTAACCTCCTTGTGCTCTGTCTTTCGGGTGAGACATAACTGTAAGTGACTTTGCAGCTGATGCATAGTACACACACCCTAGTCTCTGTAAGTTGTCTTGGATAAAGGCATTTGCTAAATAAACAAATAATAATATTAGTAAAGCAAATGTAATAAAATGTATAAAATATACCAATTCGCTACACTCACCTTTTCTAAGAGAGACAGTGAGGTTGCAGCCACAGTTCCAAACTGTGTGGATGGTGCAGTTGGTGAATCATTTTCTTTTTTTTTTAATTTAGTTGTCACCAATGTTTTTTTACCCTGATTTTCGCCCCAATTTGGAATGCCCAATAATGATTTGTATCCCGGTTCACCGCTGCAACCCCCCGGTGACTCGGGAAATGGAGGCTGGAACACACGTCCTCCGAAACGTGCTCCTGCCAATCCATCATTTTTCGCACTGTGGATCCACAGCGAGGCCACCAGACTTATAGTGCCGGAGGACAAAACAGATCTGATGGCTCCACTGCAGAACCAGCAGGCGCTCTATCGGCCACCCCCTAGGAACCCCGGCAGTGACATAGCCTGGATTTGAACCTGCAATCTCCAGGCTATAGGGCGCATCCTGCACTCTACGCGGAGTGCCTTTACTGGATGCGCCACTCGGGAGCCCCAGTGATTCATTTTCTAATCAGGTAGGATTTACCTAGCTTCCTCCTGACGAGCCAAGTGCTCACCGTGGCGTTATGTGTAGGCTGAGTCATGCTTCAGTCAGAGAAACGATCCCAAACCGCTGAGGTGATTGCTGAAAGGGATGACTGATGCTGCCTGGAATGCTTTGAAGTGTGTGGAGACAATCCAAAGGGGACTGCCAGGCGAGGGAGGGGTGTGAGGTTTCCCTTCATAACCACTGGACAGCTCCTCTGGACTGTGGGACAACTGCAGCAGGCTTTTTCCTGTGATGTCAGAGAAAGGGGTGTGTAATGTGCTACAGCTCTGGTTTTTATACCTGGTCCTCAAATTCCCCCAGCCTTCCCGGTTTTACGTTTCAACCAGATCTCTGTTGCACTTTTTATATATCTGTATTGCAGTCTGGCGATAAATGCAGACTTTATCACTCGCTGTTAAAAAATCTGGCTATCTGTAGGTGCTGATTTAAAACAATGATTTAGTTCCTGGTTAAAACGAAAACCTGGTGGGTTGAACACCACTGTGTAATGAGACAACAGTCCTGCTCTTTCCAGATTTCCAGATCCTATTATTATTATTATTATCGTTATTTTTTGAAAAAAAAAGAAGCAACTTTATCTGATTAGCATGTTTTCTTGCTTCAAGTGGTGTGTGTATTAAGAGATTCAGTATTAATTAGACTCAATGGCATGCTAGAACATTGTTTTTCCAATGTGTCTTTCAACAATGCAGATAAACTGCTGTGCACAGATCGGCTGATGTTTTAGTAAAACCATTTATATGTACACGGTCTTCTTATTTAATCCTCAATAGGGAGGTCTGCAGTCCTCCAGCAGCAGCAGACACCATGAAACTCAAGCCATCTGTCCTTAGACGCCTCACTGCTGACCAGTTCATTTGCCAATGTAGTGCATTGGCTCCCTGTGAAATACAGAGATGAAAAGTGCTTATTAATAAAATGGAATTGCAACAATTTGATGGCTGTTTGCAAATCTTAATGGTGAATCTTTCATTCTGGTTCAAATTAACTGAATTGAATTGAGTGTCAAATATATACAGTATGTATTTACAAACAGTCATTAAATTGTTGCAATTCCATAATGGCACATTCCAACAATTGTAACTGAGTTTTGGCAAATCACAGACTTAAAGCTTGTTATTGAAAGCAATGGTTTCAAGCAAGCAGGGAACTTGTTTCAACTTGGCTGTCTGACTAAAGCTAGTGATCTTATTGATATTCATTTTTGGTATTAAGGAGCATCTTAAATTGAATACCTTGTATATTTTGTGTTATGTTGTTCATACATTGCAAAACCCAATAATGATGTATTCATGAATTGTATGAAGCCTATATCTTAAGAACCTGTCACTTGAATTCATCAAACCTTCCAGGTACGTTTGTTACAAATAGCAATGCACATACTGTCGATGATATCTTTTCCACTTTTCATTAAGTCTAATAAACTGGTATGTGAAAGGTTTGTTGTTCTTAAAGGGTAAACAGTGATAGGAATGAGACGTTCCAGATTCCACTGGAATATTTACACAGTTCTCATGGAACTAACATTGATATTTGCAGAAAACTGGTATCTTTAATAAAGCAGATGTTTAAATGATACGTTATAACATTTTTTAACAGGATAAAACCAGCAGTAAGAAATTACTAAGAACATTAATTTCCCTGCTTCTAGCTGCAACTATGTTTCTTCTTTCTTTATTAGTTTGATTCCTTTCGGAAGATTGCTTTTGCCCTTGCACTTGCCCCTAAATGGGGCCCTAACATTTATTAGGTCCATGCAAACCTACCTAATTTAACAAAATGTGTCTGCTACCATTATCATCTACAGTCCACAGTCCTATCTGTAAGATCAAAATACAGCTAAAGAAAGAAAGAAAGAAGGGAATCCCATTATTTCCACCAGCCTAATTGTTTCTGTGACGGAGGAGACCTCTTGATTTCCACCCTGCTCATTTGAATGCCATTTTCACTGGGCATTCCTGTCATACAGCATTGAAACGACAGCACTTGTCAGCACAGCTCTCAGTGTAGCGTCTGCACAGATCCCACAAGGTGTGTCGCTTTATTCATTTATCAGTGACTCGCCCACAGGTAAAAGAAAAAGATGCTACAATAAGAATGGAATTCTGTGGAATTTGCATAATCATTGAACAAGGTGGGAGCCGTGGTGGAGTTGACACAGCCGTCTGTCTGCTCCCTCCCTGAAGGCACAGTGATGGAGTTGACACAGCCACCTGTAATCAAATAAGCCCCCTCTTTAAGTGGGAAGTCAAGACAAGACACCCACTTATTATGTAATATGCAAACCTGTACCACCTTGCAATCAGATAGCTCTTTAAAGCAGTAACTGAGAGCTAGTATGAGCTTGCCCTTTATTTAATTTGAATGTTACCAAGGTTTTGTTTAGTTCTTCCATTCAGCCATCTTACTGCTACATGCTAGCTAACATCACTGCAGATCACAATGACACCGGCTGGTGCTTTTTGCTTTGTGAACTGATAGCATGCTTTCACAGTTAAGTAAGTCTTATTCACACATAGGAAAGTAAACAGCTCCGGTATTTTTGCATTTTTGGTTCAAGTAGTTTGACTCATTTTAGATATCTGACCTAGCCCTCACAATCATGTTACCATAAGCTGAATATACATGTACCTACAGTTCAATAGATACTGACTTTAAACTTCACTAGTAATGGCAGGAAAAGTTTGAGTTTTGGTATAGCGAGTGTCTGTATACTTTTTATTATAATAAGAATACGAATTGCAGTACTGTATTCTTTATAATATGGCATATATGGCTATACCACTGACTTTTAAAGACATTGGTGTTTGGTGTTTCTATGACAATGGTCACTTTCTTTATTAAAGAATTCAACTCATGTCAACTCTTACTCTCTGCCAGCCACAGAGCAGTGGGAGTCGGTGGAGTGTAATGTTGGCACGCTGAAGAATATAATAACAATTATCTGGTAAGTATACTGTAAGTGAAGTGCAAAAACACAGACATTTGTATAACTTCTAAACCATGTTACGGGCAGCAGTGTGGAGTAGTGGTTAGGGCTCTGGACTCTTGACCGGAGGGTCGTGGGTTCAATCCCCGATGAGGACACTGCTGCTGTACCCTTGAGCAAGGTACTTTACCTAGATTGCTTCAGTAAAAACCCAACTGTATAAATGGGTAATTGTATGTAAAAATAATGCGATATCTTGTAACAATTGTAAGTCGCCCTGGATAAGGGCGTCAGCTAAGAAATAAATAATAATAATAATAATGTTGCACACTGTTTTTTCTCATGCTTAAACCATGAACTAATTAACTGCTTGGTAACTGCCACCACAGCCAATCCATGTCCATCTTGTACAAACAACCTGGCATTGTCATACCATGAGCGCTGGTAGCGAGCTAAGCTGATTTCATCAAAGATAGCTAAGCTGAGAATTCAACTGGGCCAAACTGAGAAAGGAAAAAGAAACTGGAAGGGTTTTCAGTCGTACAATTGTATAGTACCTTCACTACCAGTTCCTGTGCATAAACTAGGGATCAAATAAGATGTACTGTGCATGGCTCCAGATTACATTGCCAGTGTTTTAACCCTGTAATGCCCAAGCGTTTTTGAAATGAGAAAAGCTAATTTCCCTGTCCGGCAACACATAATGTACTGCATATGGAAAATTAAAAAATAATAATATCATGTGTGATACAGAAATAGGCATTACAGGGTTAATACACTATGCTTTGCTTTTACCATGGTGTATTGAAGTGGTTTAAGAACTAGGAAAAAACAACTAAAGCCCCTTTCACACTGGCATGATCTACCTGGGTCAGAACCTACCCAGGCAAGACCGGGTATCATGCGGGTCAGGTACGCAATTTCACACTGCTTTTGATAAAGTGCAAGTAAACAATACACGTATCAATGCTAGGGAAGCAGCTTGTTATAGACGCTTCCATCCAAGCTTCTCTGGATTGAACCGTCAGCCCAAATGTTTCTTCATCCCTGTTGCAATCTGGCTTATGGCTAAACAGAATAAACAGAAATGTTCCTTGCAGAAGTGAAACCTTCACACAGACGTGGCTGTTTGTTATTACTTTGGCTCACGGATGGCCGTCAAGCATTTTGTCTCGCTCAGCCCGGGTCAAAGCATGTAGACCCACATCCTGAGGTGAGACGCTGGGACCCAGGTTAACCCAGGTACAAGGTTTCACACTACGAGGGATTGTGACCCAGGTAGCCAGGACCCGGGTAGGAGTGCCAGTGTAAAAGGGTCTTAAGGTTAATGTGCAGTCCCTATACAAGTTTCCCATAGTAAAAGCATAGCAAAGTGTAATAAAGCAAAGTGAAAGAATGGTAATGCCCAGTTAAGCATTGTAAAGCACAGACAGAATATTAAAGCATGGTAAAGCATATTAAAAAACATGGCACACCAGGGTAAACTATGGTAAATATATAGTATAACCATGGTTAAAGCATGATGAAAGTGCAAAACACCCACTTTTATATGGGTTAAGAGCCAAGCAGCACTCCTGTTAGATTACTGATGCTGTCCTGTTGTTTCTTCACCTCATACATGAAGAATATCTGATTTCAATGGGAAACTAACAGATGTGGAAAACAGAGATCTGTTGATGTTACAGACATTCTTTCAACAAGGGGGTTGGAGGCAGGGGTCACAGGTAGTAAGAAAGCTCGAGGAATTCCTGTATGTTTATCCCAGAAGATTCAATTGAGATTTTGTATACCACTTGCAATACTTCATTTAGCCCTTTACAATGAAAAGGCAGATCTGTGTGAGCGTGGCCTCCTTTCTCCACAGTCCCAACCTGCTGCAGAATAAGACAGAGACGTGACCCCAATAGAAGCACAATGCTGTGCTCAGATGAGCTGTAACTGAATATAAAATAAATCTTAACAAGGGTCATCCTGTGCAACTATTAAAATGTGATCCCTCTGTGGCTCCTGTGATTCATCAGAAACCAGACTTTGCTGGCTTTTCAGAGGCAGGCACCCTCCTTGCCACTGGGCTAAATAGACATGTTCCTACTTGTTCCAGCAGAATCTGCTATAAAAGCTGAAAAATGAATCAAAGGGAACAAAAATAGCGATGCACTAATTATCACCAAAACTGTTGTCTCTGGTTCAACAAACAATTATTGATGACGATAAACTAGATATTACTTATTTCTAGCTACAATATTTTCATGTTGAAAGAAGCCACAAAATATTTACAACATGATACAGAATGTTTATTACCTGTGGCATTATGAACATGATTGATGATGATATTGTTCAACTTAAAATATAGTTTACATGCATGCTTGTTCAGGGAACTGTTTGAATAAAAGGAAAAGTATTTAGCCTGTAACATTCACACTGAAAAACTATACAAAAAGATATGAACAATTAATCGATCTTCAGTTTTTGGGGAAGGTCCAGTTAATCGTTTTTGATTCTCCCATTTGATTTCCATTTGTATTATACTGACAACATTTTACACAACACAAATATATAAACATGTATTTTCAACATAGGTTAAAAACAGTAACATTCTTTACTTTGTTAAAAATATATATTTAAAAAACATGGGCCACTATACCTTATGCTTAAATGTCTTGTTACAGATAACATTACCACTGCTGGTTTTTAACAATACGTAGCACAGACCCAAACATAGCCAGTACTGCTGTGAGAGCAATGTGAACGTCTAAAAGGTTCTATAATACTGTATCTAGCTATTTGGTTACTTGGTTTTTAAAAATTTCAAAATGATACAATTTTGTAAAACCCCATCTCAGTTACATTAAAATGGATGAAAATTTGTTGAGTTAGACTGCAGTCTTAAACTGCTTACGGCGCTTTCTCTTTAGGAAGTTAAGTGGTTTATGGTGTAACTTTACTTTTTGATTTAACTTAAAACACAAGAGTTTTAATATATATTCATGGTATCTTCCTTTGCTGGAGTCTGATGCTACACTAAGTACTATATATATATATATATATATATATATATATATATATATATATATATATATATATTTTTTTTTTTATTTTTTTATTTTTTTTTAAAGTGACTTTCAGTAGAAACTTCACTGACATGACCTATTTTGTTTGCAGGCAGAAGATGACGCGATTGCGACCAGGTCTGTCTGAACTGCTGATCTAGTTTTCAAAGTAATGAGCTCCTTGAGGTTCCTCCTTCAGGACAGATGCTGACAGTTCTCAGCTTGAAGTTGGCTCTTCAGAATGAACACTTTAAGTTATATAAATACAATCTATTACTAAATTTAAAAAAAAAGTAAACAATAATTCATACTTAACCCTAATACGAAATACTAAATAATCATGAATAGGCATATATATATATATATTTTAAAATGTATCCTACACTGATGTCTAATTCACGTAATACATGTACATGACTGTATTTGAATATCACTAATTAAAAAGTGTAGCTAAAATTTAAAATGCAGTACATTTAAAGCAAGAAGGACAAACAATAACCACTTTCTTCTCCACACAGAAGAATACCGAGGATGTCGTCAGGTAGCCCTGTGAACGTTACTTCATTACACAAATGGATTGTTAATGTTAATGATAGCATTTGAGGCCTGATTTTAGAACTCAAGACAACATGTCACTGTTTTGTTCTTCTTTTGAATGCCTCAGCCACTGTCTGAATGGCAGATGAGGTGCTCTGTAGTTATATTATGGTGGAGTCATTATAGCTTGAGAACAAAAGTCTTTCCTCACATTTCACACAGTTAGAATAAATCACCAGCTGAGCGAAAAAATATAGATAACTGGATTGAAGACAACATTACACAGAAGATTTTCTGACTAGATAACTGCCTCCTCTTTAAAAATATGTTAAGGATTTTAATGAGCAATCTGCCTCACAATTTCAGTGGTACCCTAAATATGATTAATTTACTAACACTGCTGAATGGCTGGGTGGAGCACTTCTCTATTTTACACCCAAAATGATTTTCCTTACTACTGTAAGTAAATGTCTATATACCAAAACCTCAGCTGTTTTGCCAAAGTCCCTTTATTTGTTGAGTAATACACACCTGGTATTTTCAGTTGTGTTTAGGTTACAGGCCACATGTTGCACTGTAGATAGTGCGGCTGCAATGACTCTAAATAACCCAGAAAACGAATTGTGAAAATATATTATTTGTTTCAGATTGCTGTTAATTATGGTTATAGTTAATTACAGGTTTACTGAAAAAGTCGCTTATTCAAGGATTGCAGTGAATGAAAGGATTTCATAGCAATTACCCAGAAAAATGGCTAAATGAAAACAATAGAGACAATCTAACTTGCAAAGTAATTGTTAGGGAACAAAGAGATGGAATACTGAATTACCATTAAGTTAGTTAGGAAACTGCAAGTAGCATTATGATTGTGTACACAAATTACACCTTGCTTGCCCAGAGACAGTCCCAAAGGTGAAATATGATAGTAATTTTATTTAATACAGTGATAGTAAAACATGTAAAACACACATTGTAGTATAACAAGAAAAATCTGCAAATTCAGAGTGTATCAATTATATACTAGTTTTGTATTTAGTAGTGTTTAAAATGGCCCAAGACCAGCAATGGTAAGTCTGTTCTGTTTTTTTGTTGTTGTTTGTTTTATTTTTTACTATGTTTCCATGCACTGTAACACATACTGTCAGGAGATGTGTAAATGAGGCTGCCTTTTCCTGGACTGCTCTAATCCCACTCTTTCCAGCATTCTCGATGTAATAGTATGTAAAATGAATGGAGGAGCAGGATAGCCCCGAGAGAGTGAGAGAGAGAGAGAGAGAGAGAGAGAGAGAGAGAGAGAGAGAGAGAGAGAGAGAGAGAGAGAGAGAGGGAGCGGGGGAGTGAATGTTCTATCTGGTGTACAGGGTTTGTGAAAACAGCTTGCAGCTACTTGGATTTGAAATGGGCTGTTTTCATGGAAAAAAAGCTGGAAGCAGAAATGTGAACTTGTCTGACAGTGCTGACAGAGATGAGGAGGAGAGCAGTCAAACCTACTGCCTGTTCAGGAGTGGGGCATTCATTCTGCTCTGGAACAGACAGAGCTGGTGTTGCTGGCACACTTACATTCAACGCACTGTTGTACTGGATGGGCTATGCTGAGCAAGAAGCAAGGAATGGTGTTTTTTACAAGAAAGGTCATTAAAAATGATGTCACTTCCCTTTAATCATTTAGTCAATTTAATGATAGGCTTTACTGTGATTATAAACTTGTTAGCTTTTTGAAAAATGACAGCTTAATTGCAGTTGAGGAGCAGAGCAGTGGCGTATATGAGAGCACACAAAGAGCCTGGATTGTCTGTCTTTACTCGCACCCCAGAGTGTCCTGTTATTACAGAATTGTGTGTCTTACACTGGTACCCTATTCACACTACTTGAATAATTAGCAATCATCAGGTTTTGAAAGCATCATATTGTAATCACGTGGTTAAAACGTGCATTGATTTTGTGCTATTTAAATAGTGCGGACAGAGTATTGGACTCCCTTTAAATGCTGTGAAAGTCATCATTACAAATCTAAATCTATATGCGTGTGGTAATACTTCGCTTTTTAAAATGTATTGGTTATTTGTTAATACAAAATAAGTGTGTGCCTACTTGACTCCAAGACTTTCATAACTTTGAATCAAGAAAATGACTCTTCTTTCAAGAAAGTGTGTTGTCTCCAGCTTCTTCAGCCTCCTTGATTACATCCCCTTATTATAGGGTGGAACAAACAGCCTTAACACCCAGCTACTAAGAAATCCCACAAGACCCTTCAATGTTATTGTTGCTTTGGCCACGAGGTGTAAACAGCATGGCTATTTGAATGTTTTGCAGTAAATATACTGCATTTAGTGATTTACAGTCTTATTTTTGTGACCTTGAGTAACCCTGTAAAAGAGTCAGTACAGTAACAGGAGGAGGCTGGGTTTGAGATGATCACCATGCACTTCTCTGTTGAACATTGTAACCACTCTGCAGCACAAAGGAGACAAACTTGTTTGCACAAGCATCAAATATATATATATATATATATATATATATATATATATATATATATATATATATATATATATATATATATATATATATATATATATTTATAGAGACACACACACACACACACACACACACACAAAACCACGTGTTGTGGTAATGAGCACATTATTCGCTAAAGAGCTCAGGTGACCACTTGTCTTTTCCAGTCTCTTACTCTTCTGATTCCCTGATTGCTGCCTCAGGGCAGTTTTACAGCCAGGTGTTTCTTCTCTGTAGCCCTGAAATTGGAGATGCACTGCTCTGGAATGTGCTGAGAGAGAGAGAGAGAGAGAGAGAGAGAGAGAGAGAGAGAGAGAGAGAGAGGGGGGGGGGGGGCTGGCCTGCTGCAGGATGAAGTGTCTCACCTTGGTGAAGGTCATGCGAATTCCCAAACTCTGGTTTAAGGAGGAAGCTTTGTCACACCAAGCTTCTGTGTTTAGGTGAATCTCAGGCAGCAGTGCACTTGCTTTGGAGAGGAACTGCATTATTAATACTGCCAGTCACACATGATAAGGGAAACAAGGCCTGATTGCTGGAGACAGATGCTGTGAGGAGCAGTGGTTTGCTGTGCTTTGCAGCTTGTTAGAAAATCAAAGATGTGAGAATCAAATGTACAGATCATTAATACAGTCTAAACCCCCTTTCATTTTGTCATTAAAGTGGTGTGGTTAATGATGGAGTTTAATGTTGTTGCATGGTTCTGGACAGACAAAAATGTGAGAATGTGGCTGGTGCTGTTTATTGAATTATTGTTTCAGTGTTGTAATTATTGATCGATAGTCACCGGTACAAAAAACTGTATGTTTCTGTGTTCGGTGTGTATGTGTGTGTGCGTGAGTGTGTGTGTGGGTGTGTGGGGGGGGGGGGGGGGGCAGGTAGGTATTACTATCAATGTGAGGACAAAATTTGAGAAAATGTCCCCACAAAGCTACTAGTGCTGGGCAGACCAGGACAGTATTTGTTTGTTGGATTTGTGTTTGAGATTTGTTTTTGTGAAAACTTTTATTTCGCTCTGTGAGCAGTGTTTTTGTTTAAATATTTATTTTATTTTTGTGTGAATAAAAACGGCACACCAGTGTGCTTTCATCCGTAGTACCTGCCTGTGTGTCTCTCTGTCAGCTTTCTGGTCTGGGAAAGTCACTACTCAGCCAACCTGTCACAACCTGTAATTTACACAACTTGGAATTTACACAACTTCATGTAACAACAAAAGTAGCTTCTTCTCACATAACTGATTAATATGTTATGGAAATGAAAGTCTGCCATGTAGTCTTTATTGTGATATAGTGAAGGGATGTCCAGGTAAGGATGAGGTAGGGTCCACATTTTAAAGGTACAAACTTTCCTTTACTCTTCACTGATTACAAGCCAGCCTGCTGTAGCAGCTTACTGGTCTCAATGATCATCTCACTGTAAACTCTCCCAGGCTAGCCCACGCAACCCTAACTAATGAAAACTCTTATCC
Organism: Acipenser ruthenus; assembly: GCF_902713425.1. Lineage (NCBI taxonomy): Eukaryota > Metazoa > Chordata > Actinopteri > Acipenseriformes > Acipenseridae > Acipenser > Acipenser ruthenus. The sequence goes on from NC_081194.1 coordinate 74,249,806, forward strand.
TGCCCACCCAGGAGTCATACACCTATAATAACCCAAATAAAACCTGCAACGACACCCATAGGACCCTTAGCTGTCAATCATACCTCGTAACGTGCTGCAGACATATCCCACCCTCTATCCCAGACACACACACTGGCACATGCCAATCATGTAAAGCCACCCCAGGAACTGGCGGGTCCCTAATCCAGTTTCCTTATTACCCCAATGGGGGTGCAGAAACTTTACACTATTGAAGCTGTATCGCCTTGCTGTAAGTCATTTAGATTTTTGATTTGCAAAATTGCCTATCTTACAGGCTTTGATTGAGGACTAATAGACACATGTTTTTGTATCCAAAACTGCACAAATAACTGATGTTTGTCAAGGTCTTAAAGCGATCATTACAGAACGTGCAATTCTGAAGAACAGACTGTAGATTTACCCCCCAACTTCCCAGAGGGACTTAGAGGCTATAATCATTAAGAAACGGTCACTTCTCTCTCCAGAACAATTGAAACACTAGCCACGTCAAACCTCTGCTGTCCTGGTAGCCCTGCACCCTATTTACTGTGTTCTGGCAGGTGTTTCTTTTATATATATATATATATATATATATATATATATATATATATATATATATATAAAACAATATTGTTGGGAAAGAGTTATTTCTGTCCATTCTTGCCCGCATTCTGGTAATATTTACCACATGCCTGATATTTGTATGCTAATTGCTTTTCTGTGCTACAGAAGGTACAAAAGTGCATGTTTAGTAGACTCCAGTGGGTGTCACATACACAGGTTCTACGCACAGGGCTCATAATTACACATAATTAGAGCAGAAGAAAAGGCTTTGAACTGAATGATAAAGGCCTGATAGCAGCCCCCCCCCCCCCCCCTCCCCGCACTCTTGAACTCTTCCCCCCTCCTCCTCCTCCTACCATTTCCACCCAGCTCGCTACAAGCAGGTGGAGGAGCTGCAGACATCTCTGTCCATCGGTCAGCTCACAACATCTGGCCTGTGGGTTTAAATCAGTGGATATCACAGCGCAATCCATGGTGATGGAGCTCAGAGGCACAAAAAGGTGTGTTTGCTAGGCTTTTATAAAAAACATGGACCTTCTATTTATTAGTTCTGGTTTCATGTTCACGCTTTTACCCACTGCTGTGTAGCTGAAATGAATCCCGTAGTTTTGAGCTATTCAATGTCTTTGATCCAAGACATGCACTCCCCACCTCCCTGGCATAAGGAATGGAAAGGGTGTATTAGCCTTCCTCAGCTCCACCCACATTGCAGAGGGAAGCTGTAATAGCAGTGCTGTAGCTGCACAAGCATCCCTTTGAAACCACACAAGTTTCCTTTAGTGTACTGCAGAAAATGGTATGGCATGAAGTGACTTACTAGGGAGAGGCTTAGAAACATAACTAAAATGCTGATGTCTACAGCTTGTATTGAACTTCCTGTGGTTAACTAACACTGATATCCTTACAATCATCGAAACCCATCCTATACACTTTGTATCTGCTGGAGTGCAGCGCCCATCCGAAAGAAATTTAAAACAAAAATAAATCTGACTGCAGGCATAATTGAAATGTCCTTTACAAACACAAACATAAGAGCTCTGCAAGTCTGCCGCCCTGTAATCAATGTATTCCAGTTTATTGTTGAACGGGGCATGTTCCAAGGCACTGTGGTATTATTATAGATTAAAACAGAAGTCTATGAGCCAGGACAGTGACAGACTGGATATCGCTCCTTATTATTCATGTCACACGACCTTCACTCATCCTTTGTCCTTGCTTAAAGGTAACTTCCTGCTGGTACAACCCCTTTCCTTGCTTTATCATAATTAACATGAGTGTTTAGCTCTTAGAGTGACAAGGCATCATGGGGGCTTAAAGGAAGGAGACAGCTTTTGTGCCTGTGGCTGATTTGTAAACAAATTGGAAAATTATGTTTGTTGTGCATGTTTTTTGTGATGCTGAAAGGATAGAATGTGAACAGGCAAGACCCAGCTGGAAAGTTTGGTAACAGTAAGCTGTGGCAGGGTATAAGCTCTGCACATGTAAATAGGGTGTTTTTGTTTAGTCACATGGTATATAAGGGGAGCCAGTCCTACTGTTTGTTGAAGGAGTTTAGAACGAGTTTTGGGATGACCAGCCTGGACAATCCAAAGCATTTATTTTGAACGAAAGGTGATCATTGTGTTTTGTTTAACCTTTTATTTTGGCCCTCGTGCCCGGTTTCTTTCTTCTTCTGTTTGTTTGCTTTCCTTCTGTTTGTAAATAAATGTGTGCAACAGCACTTTCACTGCAGCTTTTCAGCCTCTGAGTCTCATTCCTGACGCTATCCTGCAAAAAAATATATACAAAACTATGCGTGGTATGAGATTTGGATTTTATGACCTCATTGGTGTTTGCATTCTATAGATTTTGACTTTTTCTAATTTATTTCAATTTAATTTTCATTACATCATCCCACACTAACAATGTAATAGCTCTAATTTAGTTCAATCCACAGGTTTTGTAAGCCACTGGCATGTGATTTGCCTTCTACTATACAAAAAGGAACCTCTCCCACACTCTTTTTTGAGCTTCAGCTGAAGAACAATTTGATTATGAAAGTCCCTGGAGACATCAATGGCTGTGAACACTGTTGGCAATGTTTAGGCTTCTGAAGCAATGGATTGTGGAGGACTGCAGGAAAAACAAAGTTCAAAACATTTATTAGAAACGTTTACCAGAAACCCGGTCCCATGTTTCATCAATAACCAATGAAGTAAAGATCTTGTGTGTATTCTGATTATTCTACTTGTTTTTTTAAGCCTTGTGAAAGTGAAGTTGCAATCCACTGAAGTTACACTGATGAATGTATTAGCTGACACTTTTGCCTACCTGAAACAAAGAGAAAACATACGTCCATCCAAAGTCTTTCAAGGTGCAGGGTAGAAAGATTTTAAAGTTAAACAAACATTGTACCCGCAGACTTATATATTATGCTCCAAAGTGTTTATATTTTATTATACCCAAGATCAACGTTTCGATCTGCAAGAGATCTTCATCAGGACAAAGAACATAACAAACACCACAGTATAGATACAATTGGTTAAATAATGATAGTAAATAACCAACAGACGAGTAAAAGACGACAGACGAGTGGCAGAAGTGTGGAGTAGTGGTTAGGGCTCTGGACTCTTGACCAGAGGATTGTGGGTTCAATCCCTGGTAGGGGACACTACTGCTGTACCCTTGAGCAAGGTACTTTACCTAGATTGCTCCAGTAAAAACCCAACTGTATAAATGGGTAATTGAATGTAAAAATAATGTGATATCTTGTAACAATTGTAAGTCGCCCTGGATAAGGGCGTCGGCTAAGAAATAAATAATAATAAAAGATAATAGCATCAATTAACAAATTCCTCAAAAAAGCCAATTACGTAAAACATCAAATTAAGTATCTAAATTAGCAAATCATCTCCACATACATCAAACATATTGTGTGAAGACATTATAACAAGCACATATGTTTTGAAAAAAATAAGTCTACACAATTATACTTATCAAGCAACAATTGTTAAAAAAATATACACAATCCAAAAATATAAAGCAGCATATACACAATCCAAAAATATAAAGCAGACTCCTCATTAAGACCCCTAGGTTTTGCCTATCTGACCACCTCAGAATTTCTAATTGAGAGATATATAGATGATACACTAGTTTCTTATGGATAGGGCCCTGTAAATTCACAGGAGAATTAGAATGACATGACTAACCTACAATTCAGTCCTAAACCTCAATATGTCCATGTATCCACTCCAGCTAAACTGACCAAAATAATAATTAAGTAATCAACCCATAAAATGGCTATTTAGAAAGCATACCCTAAGTACAAGGGACAATTCTTGCCTGTAAGCTGCCCAGAGCTGCGTTGTCCTCCAGCGCTGTAGCTCTGAGGTGGCTGCATGGTGAGCCTGCAGTGTGTAAAGAAGAGGACAGCGTGTGTTCATCTTCGCCCCTCCCGAGTCAGCACAGGGGTGGTAGCAGTGAGCTGAGCCTAAAAATAATTGGACATTCTAAATTGGGGAAAAAAAAAGCTTGTACATTCTAGGACAAGTCGTCTAGAAACTGTGGTAAATTCAAATCATCAAAATTTATTAACTAAATATTTAATTAACTGAAACTGCATACGTAACATGCATGTTTGTACAAGCGGTACGGAATAGGAGAACAAAGACGCAGGTAATGGCACAGGTGTGCATAACCTGAAATAAATTATACCTGCTAGCACAACCTGAAAACGAGGTATTGTAACATGCATGTGATCAATTCATCTGCTACTAAGGACTCTGGGAACATGTACAACTCCAGAAGTATCTCCATATCACTAAGGGTTTGGATCCATTTTGGGCTGCTGTTTCGTTGTTGCTGTGTCCTTTTAAAAGTGAAAGTATAGAAAAGTAAACTACAGTAGTGAAAGCATGGTAAAGCATGGGTAAGCACTGATATGGTAAAGCATATTAAAAATACATGGCTAGGGCTTCTTTGATTCACATCAGGGCTGAAGACATTTCAATATTTATACTTCACAGGTCTTCCGTTTAGAGAAAGGGAAATGTTATATTAACAATTCATAAGATGTAATGTTTAAACAGAAGATATTCCAGGGGGCATCCTGCTAGACTTTAGCCTGAATGGAAATTGCTCCTGAGGGAAGAGTGATCTGTTTATGTGTAGAAGTGTTGAAGATGTGTTCAGTTTGTTGTAAACACTCCTGGAGCCCTGGATGTTCCTGCGAGCAACACACTTATCTCGCAATCTAGAAATAACCGCCTGGATCAGAAGCTCAGTGCCAAGAAACACAGATGAAGGCAGGCAGAGGAGCTTCAAAATACCCTTGAAAGATAGAAGTGTGCCAATCTGCACCAAGCTGTCAAGAATGACAGAGATTACACCCACCCAACTACTCATTTTCATAAATGTTTTTTTTTTTTTTTGGTCAACACAATTATGACTAAACCAATATTTAAAAGTACAGCACTAGGGCAAGTGTGATTAACCAACACCATACAGTATAGTTAAATCTTGTAGCTGGAATGAAGAGGCAGATCTGAGATTGCACAAGCCAGTGGGTTGAGTAGCTAAGTGGTTAAGATTATTTTGGTATCACTTGGGACCGGAAAATGTATAATACTGTGTGCTTATTTTTATTTAAAATCTAATACTGTGCCTAAAAAAAAAAAAAAAGATTTTATTTATTTGAACACTTTGAAAACTCTATTACAGTACATACACTAGAGGTACTGTCCAGGTATACCCTGTAATTCAAGGATTGTATTAATTTGACTTTCTCCATCATGTAAACAAGGATTTTACTGCAGATATACCATACCTGTGGGACATGTGCATATTTACTCAGCATACTTGATAATAAACTTAGAAAGAAAAATCATATGCTGTACTGCACAGTCAGATTTACATTGAATTTAGTCAGACAAGACTTACAAATATTTGCCGGATTCCAGAATAAGGTTCTGAATTGTAGAGAGGATCACACCATTAGTTTCAAATAATAATAATAATAATAATAATAATAATAATAATAATAATAATAATAATAATAATAATTTCAATATAAATAAAATAAATGAGGTTACTGATGGTTCCATGCTTTACCTGTAGTATTGCAAGCATTTTCCTTTTCCCCAAGACTTCAATAAAGAGACTGATGTCAGTGAGATCCATTTAGTCCAAACCTTGAAAAGATCTCCATCTCTGCCTGGGTAAAGCACACCGCTTTGAGCATCTCTCACTCAGTGTTACTGGCAGTGTGCCTCAGCAAGAATCAGTACAGGTGATTTATTGTGGTGGAGGAGGGTGACGGGGCCCTAAAGTTAAGTTTTCACAAATAACAATGCTTTCTTGTGTTTATGTACCATGTGTGAGAATATAAACAGTGGTTAATAGTCAATAAACCACTGAGCTGGTTAATTATTATAAAGTACAGTGTCCTTCTCCCTGGAGGTTTTTAAAGATAATTGCTATCTCTGCGTGCCCACTTACTGAGAATCAACAGCAAATATGATGTTGCATTATTTGCATGCTACTCTGAAAAGCGGTGATAAAATATGTTTTGCAAATAAGACCAGAAGACGTTATGAGAATGATCAGATTTCACAGCGAGTGTTATCTGAAGTGCAGTAAAATGAGACTGCCTTCCCAGTGATACAGTTTTTTGGACTCTTCCCTACTGTCACCAGTTGTTTTACAGAAACCAAGGGGATAAGAGTCTGCTGCACATTACACCATTGGAGCACAGATGCCAGACTGACTCACTTACAACTTTCACAGCAGCAGGTAGTGTATGAGAGATTTAATGTGCGTGAGCTGTTGCTAGGCAGGATTCATGAGACAAGACCCTGAGGGCGTAGCACAGTACAGACTTGTTACGTAAGTTTGCCTGTTCATCAATTTTAACAGCAAGTAGGTGTGCGCTTCAATATGAGTAAGAAATGTCATATTGAACACGCAACTCCCTCACCTCCTTAACTGTATTACTTTATCAGGCCTGTGGGTTACATCTTATCACAGACTGTGATTTAAAAAACACATTTCACAAAAAATCCTTTAAGATTCCTGAATCCATTAATCAAAGTAATTACACATTTTAGTTCACTTTCATGTGGCTTTGTGCCACCCAGCTTTAAACTGGCTCCAAAAAGGACTGCATTGCTGGAGAATTGCCAAATTCCCTGGGTTATCGTGGGTAAATAATAAAAAGAAATGCGATGCATGCTTCACATAAAATTATTATTTATCTTTTCAATTTGACCAATACCACTAAAGTATCCTAAAGCATGTTATTGTTATTAATATAGACAAGACTTGGTTTAACATCTGTAAGGCCACACCTCTAACAAAATGCTGGGTCAGTGTTTGAGTTCTCTTAGAAAAAACAATACTTCCTGTTGATCCCCCAACATTACTTTCCATAGAATAGCTGGGTCCTTCTTTGAACTACTTACCAGGTCCAACAAAACTTAAGAATTCTGATTTCAAGAGCTCAGGAGTCAGATTTGTGTATTGACTCTCTCAGTTTTAGCTGATAAAGGGTAGCTGGTTAAAATCAGAGACAGTCTGAGCCCCTGCATCAAAAACAGCCTTCCCTTTGAGAAACACTAGTGGCTGGGAGCAGAAAGAAAGAGTATTCAAGAAGATGGTTTTCCTCTGCATCTCTACCTCTCTGGGTGTGTCCCATGGAAAGTTCACACAGGAAGACACCAGCCAGAGTCGGCCACTCACCTCTCCTCACACCGCCCACCACTCTAGATGATATATGATCTCTCCTATCTTGCTCACAAATTGATACTGTAGCCTGGAGGAATCAGAGAAATGGGGCGTTGCCATGACACACCTTGGCAAACACCAGCCTCTATCAGTCAGCAGGAGCCTGATGGTATGAAGTCCCAATTGCTGTGTACCTTGGAAGAAACTACCAGGATTTCCCTGGGCTGACTCCCAGCTCATTTAGATTTGTTGTTAACAAACAAGCACAGAAAACAGCTCTTACAGCCCTACAAGTAGCATGACACCTGCATCATACTTAAAGGGAATCCCTATATATTATTTATTTTTGTTGATGTGTGTCAGTTTCTTGCCAAAAGACAACATGATTTTTCCAGCAAAAACAGAGCTCACTCCCCTCCAGCAATGTTTACTTTCTCTCTACAATATACAGTATTGATATTTAAAACTCAGAACAGCTTCAAAGGGCACAGGCTTGCTCATATATTTATAATTAACGATCACACATTTCTGTATGCTCTACAAAGACACAGGGCACTTTTACAATAGTTTGGTTAAGAATAGAAAACTAAAATAAGCTATGATTAGATAACTGCAATCACTTGAAAAGGGTATGCTTATAATGTGCACTTTTATTTCTCTTTGCAATCTAATTAATGTATTTTATTTTTATCAGAAAATTGTGAAATAGAAAATGATTGCAGTCATAATATAATGTTTCTGGCACATACCTACTGTGCACCCTGTCTTTCTTTGCATAATATATTGCCCTGCAGGGCAATCTCTTGAAAAACATCAACAGCATGTTCAATAATAATTACCGCTGGCACTGGATTTTTCTATTGTTAACAGGGGTAACTTTAAAGCTTATTTTGTAATATGAGATTTACAGTATTAAATATCGGGGCATTAAGGGGGTCGGTTCCCCCAATTTTAAGAGTGGTTTTCTTGACACTGCTGGCTAGTTCCATTCAGTGCTGGTGTCAGCAGTTCCGCTTTGACTCTTCTTCAGATGGTAAAGGTAGCATTGGCTGCCACAGACTCAGATTCGAAATATCAACCTACTATATCTCAGATTTTAAAAGCCAAACCAGTGAATATTGTTATTGCAACTATGGTTTGTTTTTGCATAAGTGGTGTGAATTCACTGAGGTGACTTCCCATGGACACTTACAGATTGCTGATGAGAGGCTCAGCAGGGTCTGTTTTAAATGCAAGTTTGTAGGCAGTGATACATGCTGTGGAAGTGGTGATTACACCATGGCTGTACATTGCCTAATTCTCTGTTATATTATTCATGCATTGAAACACAAAAAGAAAAGTAAAGAAATACCTTTTAACAAAGTCTCTCTCTTTTTTTTTTAATAAATTTAGTGGTCGTCAATTTTTTTTTTTTTATTGTTCTCTCCCCAATTTAGTAATGTCCAATTATTATTTTTAGGCTCAGCCCACCGCTACCACTCCTGCGCTGACTCTGGAGGGGCGAAGACACACACTGTCCCCTGAAGCGTGTGCCATCAGCCGACCGCTTCTTTACACACTGCAGACTCACCATGTAGCCACCCAGAGCTACAGCTTCAGAGGACAACTCAACCCTGGGCAGCTTACAGGCAAGCCCACAGGCGCCTGGCCAGACCACAGGGGTCACTGGTGCTTGGTGAGCCAAAGACACCCTGGCCGACCTAGCCCTCGGCCAATTGAGCGCTGCCCCCTGGGAGCTCCTGTCCTTGGTCAGAAAAGGAATAGCTTGGACTCGAACTCACGATGTCCAGACTATAGGGTGCATCCTGCACTCCACGTGGAGCGCCTTTACTGGATGCGCCACTCTGGAGCCCCCCTAACAAAGTCTCTTTTTCAATGTCATTCACTTTGTTGTTCCCTACAGCACTGCAGTAGCTCACTGCAGGGAAATCAATCTGCGGAGGGCTTTTAAGAGTCAAAACATGCTCTGGAGGTCTCACTGTCGCATTATACACCCTTTTCTATAGTGCTTATATCATGAGAGAACTCATTCATTATTCAGCGGATGTCTCAGTCTAATTAGAAAGCAAGGTATACCAGTGGATAAACGTTTTTTACACTTCTGACAAGTAGCAGGAGAGTTGTCTTTGATGACAACACCTCCCTTTCCTTCCAGGTTCTCACTAACCTACAACATTTTATTGAATTATTGAATTCAGTTTAATATAAACACTACCCTGTCACTTAGCAGTTTCTTTACTGGCTCATCGTATTCAACCGAAAGTTCAAATTCCTTTTCTTACTTCCCTGAAGTATTAAGTCCCAGACAAAAATGATACACTAATGATTGATCTGCCAAAATGGATCTGATGGATGTTAACATTGAAGAGGTAGACTGGACATTTGACAATTCATATTTGACTTTTTTTAAAATGACTGTGACAATCATGGGGAAGTAAATTAACACTTTGTGTAAATCTGAAACTGTTTCAGAAAAAGCTGTAGCCTTTTTTTTTCAGGAAGTTAGTTATAAATAAGCAAGCTGCTAACACCGCCTCTGCCAGACCACATTCAAACAAATAACAGTAAAGAAAAACATTGCATTTTAAATCAACACAAAATACATTCAAATCATACCAAAACACACAAAACAATACATTAAATCACCCGTTCTTAAACCCCAAAACAATACAGTATTTACAATACATTCACCCATGCTGAATAAACACACTACATTTCTGCCCCCTCTAATTATGTGCAGGGCTTTTCTTCTGTCCTGCCACAGTAGGTAATCAAAGGGGAAGTCTCCTAAATGATCATGTTGTACGAAAGAATTTCAGTGCGGAAGAAACCAGGAAAACTGCATGGGATGTTACTGATTATTTTAATTGTCTGGTGCTGATATACTAAAGGAATAATGCACTCCAGGTTGTGTGTTGTGCTGGGATAACATCACGCCTTGGGTGGTTGGGCACAAGGCCGCATGCCGAGTGCATCCAACACCCGAGAAGTGATGTTATCCCAGCACAACACACAACCTGGAGTGCATTATTCCAATTATACAATGGCTCACACTGTAAAAAATAGCAAATAAGACTCATTTCATATTTTTAAAAGTGATTTTAAATTAGACAAATGTGGAAATAACATTCCGCCTCATAAAATAGTTCCTGTTTTCCATTTACAACTGTAGTAAAGTATTAACTATGATATTCTAATATATATGCTAAAATGTTATTTATGTTTAAAGAGAGTTAACAACAACAGGACTTCAAGTTTTTTATATATGCACATTGTTGGCAGAGTTGAACTCTGCATTTGACAGTATATTAATGTTACAGCTCAGGGGTAAGCCCAACGTAACTGCTTATGCCATATGGCTATCCGAAGCTATTTCTGACAGAGGCATACAATTGTATTAAGGTGTTCTATCGTGGCCGTTTTCAAGTCTATATTTGTGTTACTCTCACTCACCCAGTCTAGTCCCTCAGAGTCGATTTCCAGGTGTGTTTTTTATGTTTGGTTTTCTCTTATTAAGAGGTGCTGTCTGGTCTCCTGGCTGCTCTCTGTTTGAGGGCTCTTTGCCAAACGTGGTTTCCACAGTTGTCATGTTGTTTAAGGTAAAATTCACTTCAGGAATTGTGTAATTTATTCTGTGTTATTGACAGTTGTGGCGGATTTATATGTCTGTCTCGGTTTTCAGTGAGGTGGTTGCCAGCACTAGATCTGTGATGATGTTATGCTATCAGAGCTCAGAGATCTTTCTTGCCATTGTATAATAGCAATTATAAAATGGGTATTTTAAATACTATATCCTGATTGGTTAAAACAGATCACATGGGCGAGTTGATATTACAGCATATCACCATGGGTCGGCACTTCTTTTCAAAAAGGGGCAAATCACTGATAGATATCCATACACCAGTAGAATTTTGAAGAAAAAAAAAAACCACAGACATGTTGAAATTTCAAAAATATTTTGGGGAACCGAAGTGTACATGAGATACAAGTGTACAAGACTTGCAATGCACCTGGGTTGTGGTGATATTAGAGTATATCATACACCCTGTCATGCCTCAGTGCTTACATAATGCCACCACACAGTGCCACCACAGTTTGAATTGCTAGTTATTTGTTTAGGCTGGTATACCTTGCCACTCAGCTATTAAAACCCAACACAAACATATTGCTGAAGCTGTCAGTTCCTCTGTATCGTGAATAGTTTAGTCGAAAAGCTGCTCATTAGAAACCTCTATAAAGAGACTGTCTGAGTGCGAAAATTTGAATGAGCCCGAGCCTCGCTATGAGTAATGATGGAATACAGCCTGCAACAAATGTGCCAAACTGACACAGTGTAAGCAGTTAGAATGGAATTGCATTGTAACTGCAGTTAGCTGCATTACAACTACACTATGGGGTGGCTCAGTGGCACAGGGTGGAATTGACTCGCCTCTTCTGCCTCTCCTGGATTCAAATTATCCTTAAATTTCTGTTTCTTGCCTTAGCCCCCACTGAAAAACTGTCCACATCAAAAAAACACCACACTATTCAACATAACTGTTAGTCTGCCTGAGAGAGACGAGAGTTGGCTCTCATGGCTCCTGCCAGCCGTACTGTACTGTACCCTGTGGTACAGGATAATAAATAGCTGGTAAAAGACTAGGAGAGATTTTGTACACTAGCATAGATATTAGGTCAGGTGATACTAGTTTGTTTGTTACATGGTATTTTTAAATGAATACATAATAATGAATGCAGCTGAACTGTTTTATATTTGGCCTCACAGAAACTAAAAATGAGTTTTGCTTTGTACATTCATGCCAATCCCTACTTTTTTTCCCAAACAGCAAATCTATACAGAGTCTATTTCCAACACAATAAAACTGTTAAGAAGATACACAGAAGTTACATTTCACATGATGTTATTATGACAGATGACCATGGATTCCTTGGGAACTGCAATTGTATGATTGATACTTTCCAACACTTTGTGATTTAACAGTTACATGGAACAGAGATCCTTTATTCATACTGTAACAATGACTAATTTGGTATACACTAGAATTATGTATCAGTTTTGTTTGGTAAAGTGGCTGGTATTTTGACAAAGCCTCAGCCTTTTGCTGAAAATACAGGAAATGAAAGCCAGCAGAACACAGACACAGGCATGTGACTAGGCATGTCTTTATTACTTCACTGGAGTCTTTTTTTCTCAGGATAAATAACTATGTATGCTTTATTTTTTCGTGGCCTGTTTTTTTTTTTTTTAGCCACGAGTATAAGGTGTCTCTGTGTTACTGGTGCTTTCAGATCTGACATACTGGTAGATAGATGGGTCACATTAACTCATGTTGCATGGGTCAGTAATATTATACCATTTTGTAAATGTTTTGTCCGTTTTATTTTTGTTTATTTGTTAGTTAAAACTGCATTTAACCGTGCAGCTTTCTGTGTCTGAGTCTCTGTCCCTGCCGTTACCATCTGGGCTGTGACGCTGCCGCCTACTCGATTTCTACATGCTTAAAATTGAAAGCTTACTGAGTTTGTAAAAAAAAAAAAAAAAAAAAAAAAACGACTGTATGTGAATAGCATTGCAGGTGCTGTACAATATTCACAATAAGGTTACACACAGGTAAACAAGTTCTTAACATTATAAACTGTTCAGCCGTTTTCAGGTAACTTTCTGAATAGCAAAAAAAAAACTACCAGATGTACAGACACATTTGCAGAAGGTCCCACGGTCTGGATTTTGTTTTTAATATGTGCAGATAAAAAAGGTACATAACATTGGAATGGCATACACTGTTGTCAGAGCAGAGCTTGAGGGAAACCGTTCTGTTTAGATAAAGCAGCCTAGTTGGTCAGTTCAAACGCTTGACATCGATGGGGGGGGGGGGGGGGGGGGGGGCATTCAATGGATAGGTGCACACCAAGTTTACACCAAACTGTGCCTTCTGTCACGTGTAGCTTGAACGGAGAGCAAACAGACACTATAGTGGCAGATAATGCTGATAAAAGAGGTCACATTTTGCAGACGGAAACATTATAATGTCCAATTGACATTTCAAAAACTGGGCAAGGAAGTTTCAGCCATATAAAAGATGTGATAAGAATGAAACCAAGTTAAAGGAAGATTATAGGCCACTTTATTTAAAAAACGTCAAGGGGAATACAAAATAGGGCAGGTATGATACAACACTCAAGAAAAAAAGAGTAAGGGGGGAGACAAAATTACCACAGCAATAGTGACGTAATCTCCCTTGCTCTTATTGGAGGAAACCCCGTGGCCCCAACCGCAGCCTACCGGCCACTCGAACCTACCCCCTAGATCCCGCCTCTAAGATTATTGGGCGGTAGACTGAACGATGATGTTCGACTGGTGGAAATCTCGCTTTTTATTGGGGACCGTGTACGCCCAGGCACACCTAGTCTGTCAAATTGTGCGGTTGAGACAGGAGGGTTCTTTTTTTATTACTCAAATCCCGGCTAAAGCGTATCAGTTTGGAGGAGCCGAACAGAGACAGAGAAGGTTAGTCTTATGTTGATTTTATTATCTCTTTCCAGATTACACTATTTAGCATGATCCGATTTATCGGACGAGGATACAAGTATTAAAAGAGAGAACATTCAGATAAGGCCAGCAGAAACCATGACTGGTCAGGCTGTGCTCCGTGTAGCGGCACAGTTTTTGCCGCATCCATTTTGTCAATCAAATATTATTCCGACAATTGCTCTTCCCCTACTCAAAGAAGCCGCCATTTTCTGTGAACGTATATGTCTAACTAATATATTTAATTTGTGTAATGGTATTTTGGGGGTTATCTTTGTCGTGGGTTGGTATGAAACGTAAAATAGACGGAAGCACCGCAGCCTTATTTGCAAGGCGATACAATGGAAGGGACCTCAAAATTGGCATTTATAGATGATTTGCACGGGAACACGTTATTACCCGTTTACTTTTAATAGGTAATGGGTGTACGGTCTGGATGATTTATGTGCATGTATTTTAGGGTGAAAATCGTTTTTGTGTGTGTGTACCTTCAACGGCTACAGTTTCAAGCACCCATTGTGAGACTTCAGTTCAGTCTACAATAATTTCTTGAAATTGTATATATATCTTGCCTTACCGACCGATTAAGTCGTTAGCGAGGTTTGCTGAGGAGTGTCTAATGGCATGCAGGGCTAACAATCCAATTTGATTATGCAATCGACTGATATACATTGGACCGTTTTTTTAAATGCATAGTGGTGCCTGATGTGTTTCTCTGGCATCGTATAACGGACTGATTTTTGTCTGTTTCCATTGTATTCCTTTCAGGATTTGAAAGACTGAAATATCGCTACATCTACGACTGCTCAACGGTTTGAAAACGATAGTTATCTTTCATTGTGTTCCTCTCACTTTGAAAACTTTTGTAATTAAAGCAGTAATAGCTAGATATAAATTATAATGGATAAAACAGAGCTGATTCAGAAGGCAAAGCTTGCTGAGCAGGCCGAGCGCTACGACGACATGGCAGCTTCAATGAAGGCGGTGACCGAGCAGGGCGCCGAGCTGTCCAACGAGGAGAGAAACCTTCTCTCTGTCGCTTATAAAAACGTTGTAGGCGCCCGGAGATCCGCCTGGAGGGTCATTTCCAGCATCGAACAGAAAACCGAAGGCGCTGATAAGAAACTTCAGATGGTGAAGGAATACCGAGAGAAGGTGGAAGCCGAGTTGAGAGAGATCTGCAATGATGTGCTGGTGAGTAAAGCTCGAACGCACCTCCCACTAGAATGACCGAAACTTCTAGAGCGCTAGGGTGGGGGCCATTCATTTAGGTAGATAGTTATCTGGTGGGGTGTGGGAAATGTACACGATGTTACACTTCAGTCAACTTCAGACTTGGGTGTCGGCTGTAAAGTACATAGGGTAACTAATGTATGTAATAACACCTGCTGCAGAAATCAAATTGTTTGTGCCGCTTGATTGAACAAATGATGTTAAATTTACTTTGAAATGCTCATTTCCATAGATAATGGAAGTCATTGTATTTATCTTGCTCTTAATTGTATTACTTGTACTGTGATACTTGAAATGTATTTGCTTTCGATTGTAAGTCGCCCTGGATAAGGGCGTCTGTTAAGAAATTAATAATAATAATAATAATAATAATGATTGGCTTTTTTAGTTTTGCAAGTACATGCGAAAGATTAAACTTAATATGCCGGTGGTTTGACAGGGTTTCTCTAAATGTATGGGGAGTGCGTCGTTGGTGGACTTTGACATTGCTGCAGTACTAACATGGTACTGTGATCAGAAATTCATCAGCTTTGTTAAATCATCTGTAATAGTCTGTGCACCATATATTTGTTTTATATTGCATTTATATAGCGCTTTTTATACAAGTGTCGCAAGGCACTGTACAGTACATAGCAGAAAAAAAGAACAAACCACAGTACACGTGTCAGTTGTATGTGTGACGTGCTGTACAAGACAGACCATTTAAATAACCGTATACACAATACAAAAGCAGCAATTTTAAAGTTGCATTAAAACCCACTGATAAAGCTATTTTATAAAAGTGCGTTTTTAGTCTTGCCTTAAAGTGTAACGTTCTGACTAAGACAGAGCATTGCATAATTTAGGAGCGCTACAAGAAAAAGCCCTACCTCCTGTGTTGCTTTAGTTGACCCTAGGAATACCAGCAGCCCCGCAACCTGTGATCTCAGATTGCTGTTTGGAAGATACAGGGTCAGTAACTCCTGCAAATAACTAGGTGCTAATCCATTCAGGGCCTTGTAAAGTAACAGCAAATTCTTAAACAATTCTATACTGCACAGGGGGCCAATGTAAAGAGGCCAAAACAGGGTTAATAAGTTCACTTTTTCTGGTTTTAGTCAGAATTCGGTATTCTGAACAAGCTGCAAGCGGGATACCACATGTTTAGGGACACTAGAAAAAAGTGCATTACAATAATCAATTCTAGATGAAACAAAGGCATGCATTAGGCTCTCGGCATCAGATACATAAATAATTGGTCTGTTTGGCTATATTTCTCAAATGGTAAACAATGCATCTCCTGTGTCCACAGTATTGCTGCAGGTGCATCACTCATTTGCCTCTGATCAATAAATGTTTTGCTGCAGGACTGTGAGTGTAATTCACCAGGAGTTGAGTTGCTGTCCAGAGGAAAATAAGGGTTGGCTACATAGCTGTGTTTCAAAGTTGAGCTCATAGGGATATTGGCAGCTTCTCCATGGACCAGACAGCTGTGGTAGAAATTCAAAATGCCTTTTGGATCTGGGGTTCAGACTTGTAAAGAATCAGTTTGATGGGAAGTGGGTGCACAAGCCAAAATGCCTGTAGCAACACCCTTACACAAAACATTGAAGATATATGGGATGGTGTGGGGTGTTAATTTTTCTTTTGTTAATCTTCAATATACCAGGAGGTCTGTGAATAGCAACTCTAAGAATTTGAATTCCCAAAGGAATTGACCTCCCTACCCACCCACATGCACTTTTGAAATTGCCAATTTGCTAGCTTTAAATGAGTGAAAGACATCCCTTCTATTAGCAAATAAGCTTGTTTTATTAATGTAATAAGATGCTCTCTGTGATAGATGTGCGGGTGGTGTTTGTCAGTTTAGCTAAGGTGTGTTTTTAAGGGTGGAGCTGGAGTGACTTTAGGTAAACCAGGCCTTGTTTCAACAGTGCTTTGTTCTGACTGAGTTAAGCTGTATTTAGAGACATTGACTCTTGAACTAAGATTAAAACTGGGTGGGGGAACCCCAGTCAGGCTAAACTGAGATAGTCTAAAGTGTGTGCTGCTTAACCACTTTATCAGCTATCCCTTAGCAGGCCACAGTGTGGAGTAGTGGTTAGGGCTCTGGACTCCTGACCAGAGGGTTGTGGGTTCAATCCCCGGTGGGGACATTGCTGCTGTACCCTTGAGCAAGGTACTTTACCTACATTGCTCCAGTAAAAACCCAACTGTAAAATGGGTAATTGTATGTAAAAATAATGTGATATCTTGTAACAATTGTAAGTCGCCCTGGATAAGGGCGTCAGCTAAGAAACAAATAATAATAATAATAATTTTCTTTAATGTTTTGAATATTCAAATACTTCATTTTCTATAGCTGTAAAGTACATAAATGGTTGGAGTAAAATACAGAAAAGGAAACCTTTTGTATGGCAGAATTATGAATTTAGTTAACCCATTAGAATACATTTCAAGCAGTGTGTTTGGAATAATTCACTGCACTTACTGTGTAACTACCTCATACCATACATCTCTCTCATTACAAAGAAACAGATATTCCATTAAAAAATGAATGTCGGAGTCATAGAACAAAAGAGGTGTCCTATTCTACTACCTGCAAACTGAATACTGCTTCTCTCACATGCCTGGAAGCGGAAGGGGCTATTTCCTCCGTCCTGGGGGGGGGTGGGGGGGGGTGTCACTGAAGTGATGCAATCGAGGGCCCATACGTATTAATCCATGGGCTTGTACTAGCAGTATAACATAATGTATTTATGAATTGGGTGGTGTTTGCTTATTCCTTCAAAGCTGGGTGGAATAAGTTAGCTGTAGTTATAACCCAAACTGTTTATTAAAAAATAAGTAAAACAAAAAAAAAAACATTGTGGTTTTAAGCCAGTCATGTCTGTGCATTCTCTGTCTACAATTAGTTTCTTTTATTTTCTAGCTGCAAAACAATGTTTTGCTGAATGTATTTCAATGTAAAATGAATAATGTAGATTTCAATGCAATGATTTAACTCAGTTTTGTTTTTCAAAAAATTGGTTCAATCTTTTTTTGGTGTTTGGTTATTTGTAAATCTGTCCTTTTGAGTGCATGTTGGCATTGTCCCAGTTGGAACGTAGAGAAATCCATGCTTGTTTGAGCACTGATACTTCAGTCCAACAGTTAATTGTAGTATTAACACCCTCTGCTCCCCCTTTTTCCTTCTAAATTGCCATTTTCTGTAGGAAACTGACAATGTCGTTAACTGGTAGCTTATTTCAGTGTAGCGCTTCTTGTACAGAAGCAAACGTCCTGTCTTAGTCTGGAGCAGGATCGGTGTATAGGTGACTCTGTGCCAGTGAGTGTGGTTGACTGTTGGCATCAGGGGGCTGCAAAGCTAGAATCCCCACTGTGCCAGTCAGGCTGGAACAAGAACCTTTCATGGCAGCACCTTTCTGGCAGTCTGGTGCACGAGGGGGGGGGGGGGGGGGGACGACGACTTTTTTTTCTGTAAATTGTCACGATAATTGATTTATCAGCTGAATAAATAAAACATAATTTTCTACTTGAGCAGCATAACAACGCCTATCCTTCCATTAAGATAACTTCTATTTATGCAACTACCCTTTTTTTACAATTGGAACGCCTTGGGAACAGATATAAGCTTATTTTTCCCTGTGCAGTGTATAGACTGTTAAAAGCCTAAACATATTGTTTTAAATCAATACTTCCCAATGTACGCCGTGCTTACACAGCTCAATGCAGAGCTGCTTCATTAGGTCATGGACGATAATTATGATTATCAATAATTTTTCAATACGATAAATTTTTTGCAGCCATAAGTTTATCGTGATCGATTATTGCTCCAACCTTATTCTTTAGGACAAGCTAATTAAAGCATGAGTGTCAATCTTGCATCTTTGCATACGTTGGTGCAAGTCCTGGTGATCTATCTTAAGTCACAGATGGCTCTAATGTTGTATTTCCAGCTGTGGTGAGGGGTGGAAGTCACTGACCTGCTTGTTCGGTTTTAATTTTCTTTTGTCATCTTCAGGGTGGGAGGGCTTAGGGTTAGCTGCATTTACTGGCCAATATTTATTAGTGGAAGCAGGCGTTGATCAGTGTCACACTGCAGAAGTTTGCATATTTCTTTTTTCATAATTGTCTTCATTTATTTGACTGTCAGCAAATTCCATATTTCAGCACCTGGAACAGCAACGTTAACACTTTCTAATGCAGCAGTGTGGAGTAGTGGTTAGGGCTCTGGACTCTTGACCGGAGGGTCGTGGGTTCAATCCCAGGTGGGGGACACTGATGCTGTACCCTTGAGCAAGGTACTTTACCTAGATTGCTCAAGTAAAAACCCAACTGTGTAAATGGGTAATTGTATGTAAAAATAATGTAATATCTTGTAAGTCGCCCTGGATAAGGGTCTCTGCTAAGAAATAATGTTAAGGCTAAAAAGATAGTTCGTTTGTAGTATTTGGTAGAAAAGTCATTGGCACAAGTTAAGGTACCAGTATCTGAACCTGGCAGTATCTGAAGGCGCTCTCAAACAGTTTTTACATAGGCTATGTTAGAATGGCTTATTCATTTCTGCTGAAACTTGGTGTAGTGTTAGGTATCCTTGTATGTGCTTGTAAATCTGCTGCCGATTTTTAATCAGATGTTTGCATCTCCAGCTGTTTGCGATGCGGATTCCAAGTTTAATGTCTGAAACTTTGAACAAATTCTAATGGACGTTTAGGCTTTGACTTGTGACCTAATTTGGCTGCCATATTGTATTTATTGGGCTTTGGGATTGGTTTCATATTGTGTACACAACTGTAGTCGCTGGGTCAATTTTGTTTACATGGCACAAAGTTTTGACAGTAATTTTACATAAGTTGCCGCGTTAATGCCTCAGAACTGAGATAATGTGAGGTAGTGACTGCATGTTTGCAGGATTATATAATCATAGCATACTAAATGTGTTGCTGACCTTTTACACTGCCCCCTGACAAATATGAGTTAATTTCTGTTAGATAAATGTATATACTTTGAGTGCAATGACCCTTGAACCATACTAAGGATGCTACATTATGACATGCACCCAATTCATTCATTTCAAAGTTGGTTGTCTTTTTGTATTTTTTTTCTCCTTGTAGTAGTTACCCTTTACAATGATGCAATTAGTTGTTGCCCATCTTTTAACAAAAAATGGGTTATTAAGGTTTTTTTTCGGGTGGCTATCATGCTGCCAGTCAGTGTTTGGTCTGGGGGTAGATGGGGATACTGGAATGAATGTCTTGTAAAATAACTAGTTATTCATCAAGCTGTAGTCCAGCACCAACTGTGCTTAACCCCTTTCTCCTGGTTTGATTGCATTTTGTATTAAAGTGGAACTAGTGAATGGGAATCAATCCTAAGTCAGAACTACAGGTTGGAGGATATCATTACAAAATGAAAAAAAAAGAAAGAAAATACAACACACTTGGTTCCGACGCATATTGCAGAAGAAGCCAAATTTATAATTTGTCATGTAGTGCTCCCTCTCTCTAAAATAGGAATCTTTTCACACCCTGTTCTTTAACTGAAACATTGTACAGACTAATTGCACTGATCCTAGCAGTTAAATGTGTGTTTTGTTTTCTTTAAACCAAACGTTGTAAATGAAGGTAATACACAGTTGAGTGATGCATGTTTTATGTCGATTGCCGAAGACCGACACAAACCCCTCAGTATTATTGCAATCGTGGTTCAAGGTTATGTTTTCTGATTCATTGATAATACTATTACTGATTTAATAGGTGATATTTAAAAGGACACTTTTGATGAGCTGTTTTACATTTCTCTCTAGGGACTACTGGACAAATACTTAATCGCCAACTCTACCAACCCAGAAAGTAAAGTCTTCTACTTAAAGATGAAGGGAGACTACTACAGATACCTTGCTGAGGTTGCAGAAGGAGATGCTAAGAAACGTAAGTGCTTTAAGATGTATACTTTTGTGTAAAATGTAGGCACAGTTCATTCAGTAGATTTTGACCTAGACACGCAATGTCAAAAAAGACTTTAGAATTGAAGGAAACCAAAATTGTTCAGCAATTTGCAGAAAATGTTCATAATCTGTTTTACTCTGGAATGTTACCCTTGATGTGCAGTGATTGACTCGCTGTGCTACTCATCTGGGGGTAGGGGAGGTCTGTTTTCAGCTGCTGTTCTGTTTGTTTAGGTCTATGATTCATTAAAGTGAACAAAATATAATTCTTAATGAGTTAAAATGGAAACGGTATCTCGGCGATATCACGTTGAAGTTCACATTCTTTTTTAAAGTTAAATAAACGTTCATTTTAAATCCTTTGAGTGTAAAGAGAACAGTGGGTGTTTTTTTTTTTTTTTTTTTTTTTTTAATATATAAACTATAGGCCGACACTAACGTTTGTATTGAATAATGCAGTATTTGGAGGTTAACATCTCGACAGTCTTGCTTGTTAAGTTAATTAGTTGCTTATGTTAACACTTTGCGGTAGTCTGACATTACAATTTTCCCTTTTTATGGTCATCAGAAAGACGTAAAGCACAGGTTTTTTCTCCAGAAAAAGCCGAGAAAACCATTCAATGGCCGAGGTGAGGCCAAAAAAAAAAAAAGGGGGGGTGGATCTGAGCAATACACATAGCCCCCGGCACCACAGAGAACGCAGCCATAAAAAAACAAGATAGCTGCTTCCGCATCCAGCGCTCAAATAACATCACGGACATTTGCAGAGCTTTTTGAGATGTTACAGTAATAAAATGACTTGGATTGCATTATTGAAGAGTTTGGTGATAAAACGAGTGATCAGGAGATTTATCAGTATGCACGACTGTGAAGAGGTATGTATATAAAATACAGCGAACAAGGGGTGGGGCGGGGCTGGAGATGCAGTACTGAGTGTCATGTTGATATGCAGTGACTTTTAAACCTGTTACTGTGAAAAAATACTTTTAAACAGCGCGTCTAAAATTGCGCGTGATAATATAAATTGGACCTGATTCACTGAATAAATGGACCGCTAAGGGTTAATATACAGTTGGTACAGAATAAGGCTAAGACATTTTTCATACTTGTAAGTAGTGAAATGGATGGCACTATTTTGATCGAATTTTTACAGTACTTGGTAACAGAGATCCTATGGATTTAAACTTTGGCTTAAACTAAATTCTGAAGACTTTCTGTAAACGAGTTAATTATAAATTGGGTTAAACAACACTTCTAAATGAAGGTAATCATAAAGCCTTTAGCAAGACAATGCTTGTGTGATAATTTCTAGAGCATACAAGCCGGATCTCATGGGTGCATGCAGCTGGCTGCTCCTTTGTTCGTGTTCTTTCTTCCAGTTTTTTTGAGCAAATGTAACTACTGTATTTGGTTAGAAAGCAAGCAGAAAATAGTTTAGAGGTGTGTGTGAAGTCTGCAAGTCCCAAAGAAAATGTCTATTTGTAGGTTAATAGCTCCACCTAGCTGACAGACCAGAAACAGATTTCTATTCTTTTTTCTTGTTTTTTTTTTTTTTGTAGCACAGAGCTTTCTCCCAAGGGCAGCTAGACAACACTTGGTGTTGTGGTGGTTTGTCTTCATATAGATATATAGCTAGTTCTATCTATTTATGAAACCTTGGACTTTTATCCAAGTGTTTCTTTGATCAAAAGGTCTTACGGCTGTCTAAAAATCAATGTTGCCTGAAACAAAAACCTGCGTCTTATATTGCACGTAGCATCCCACTGTCCGAACGTTTTATTTAAAAATACAACATATCTTCATCAATTAAAGGAAAAAAGGACCCCTTTGGTGCAAGTGTAATATTTTTTAAATGTTTCTGTCCCCGTCACCCCCCTGCCCCCTCGAATGTCTCAGCAGCAGTCTTGCTTCCTGCTGAAATAAATAACAGGACGATAAATAATTGAATAAATTGAAACCTTTCCTATTTTATTTATTTTTAAAGTACTGTTTTGATATCACCATTTTCAATATTTGTTTCCCTCCCAATTCCGTTCGGACTCGTTTTTGCTTCCTGTCAGTCTCTGCTGCCGGCAACGCTCCTGCCCCCGACCCTTTTTTTTTTTTTAGTCCCGAATTGCGAAAGGTTTCGTAAAGCAAATACAGACTGCCACTTTCGCCAAGTATCAGAATTATTCCCCCTTGGGAAGGCAATACTGACCTCCAGGGACAATATTCCTAATCTAATCCCTGTCGGTCAGTATTGCCCTCCCTGGCCGAGATACCGTTTCCATTTTAACTCTTTCTGATGTGACTCAAATGGCAGCCATAGTTGCCATTCAGATATAGATATGTATACCTGTGTGTCTCTGCTGTCGAGGTGATTTAAAAAAATATATATATAAAAAATGTGTGTGTGTATGGATGTGTGTGTGTGTGTATGTATATGTATGTGTGTGTGTGTATGTATATATGGATGTGTGTGTGTATATATATATATATATATATATATATATATATATATATATATATAAAAAAATTTTAGCTCAAAGAGCCTGCTGACCACCGTTTTGATATGTTGTACATATCTTTCTCAATATATATATATTTTTTAAATCTGTTAATCTTGATTTTAATTGATACAATTACTGCATCCATCGCATTCAAATGTGTTATTACTGATATCATCATTATCATCCAAAAACAGCCAGTCATAAACTTTTTATTTTTATTTACACAGAATTATGCAGAAATTGTTTGAACCAACTGAGTCAGTTTATTAATCGCCATACTGCATTTCAAATAAACCTATTCTTATCTGTTTCCTTTTAACCCTTTGAGTAGTACAAACGTACCAGTATGTTCGCTGCTCTCTGGTCCCCAGGGAGTACGAACTTACTGGTACGTTCTGCAACTTTAAACTTGAATTACTGAGCCTACAAAACCCTTGATCACATAATATTTTAAAACTTGGTTTCTGTAACACCTTTTATTGGTCTTTTGCGCCCTCTGCCAGATATTGACTGAATTACGTGTAATAAACCAATTCTCACAATGTCAACAGTGTTTGTAAACTGGCGAAAAGTATTCGTAATAATACTGAATTCAGATTCTGATTTTAAATTCAAATACATACAATTCTTCCACTAAATTGGATGTCGGTGAGTGTGTCAGTGAAGACATAAGTGAAGAATATTTACCATCAACATCAAGTGACAGCGAAGAGGTGGCGCCAATCTCTGTGCGTTGCTCCATGCTTCAGGAGTATACACTCACTCTGCCCCCACAACCTGTTTACCCGGATATGATTTATTCCTCTCTCTCTCTCTCTCCTCTCTCTCCTCTCTCTCTCTCTCTCCTCTCTCTCTCTCTCTCCTCTCTCTCTCTCTCTCTCTCTCTCTCTCTCTCTCTCTCTCTCTCTCTCTCTCTCTCTCTGCCTTACTCCCGTAGGACTGGCAGTGCATTTTAGAACTCACTACTCAAAGGGTTAAAAGGGTAGCTGTTGTACTCAAACTGATTTTCATTCATATATATATATATATAATAAAATAAATAAAAATTTTACATGATTGTCTAACTTCATTTTAATGGTCCCCCTGGGACCTGGAGAAATGTTATATCGGGTTGTTCACTGTAATAGGGTTTGGCAATTTGCTGGATCAGAATAGTGAAGAAACACACAAATTGAATTTGGTGAGAACAGTTGGTGAAATTTGAAATTTTGTGAAACCTTAAAATGGAAAGTACTTGTATGCTGAATACAGTAATTATGTGCCCTTTCTCTTGAAAAACAAATCAAGCATAGATTGCTAAATAATTTGTCATGCTTTTCTCAATGCACACTGTTTCAATCTCGTTACCTCCTCACGCCTGTTGCCATGGTTGCAGTTTGTGTGATGATGGCAATGGTTGCATATGTTGCATGACTTGCACTACAGTAGGCTATCTGAGTCTGCCTCGTCTTTGAATTAACCTACCAAGGTCTTTGTTTTCAATGAGAGAATATGTCACACTGGAGAAAGTTCAGTGTCAGTCACTACAGAGATCGTTTTATCTGGGTAAATTTTGTAAAAGTGATCAGTCCAATAGGGGGCAGGGGGAAACAGTTCTTGCTGCTTGGATCGTTAGTGGGTTTATTTTAGTGAAGTTAGACTGTATATATTCAATCCTTGAAATAAAATGAAGTCAGTAGCTATCCACTTTGCAACAGCATTAGTTACACAGGGTGTCCCTCTGAAAGTAGCTCAGGAAGTGTTACAATGTACAAATAAATACATAATCACATGATGGAGCAGGCACAGACATGTACAAGAATCCTTGTTAATACAAATAATACAAGTTACTGACGGGTTTGAATTGTTCTGTTGCTGCCTAATGCAGTCTGTGATACTGGAATGAATGTATGCAAGCAAGTCTTTCTATCCAATGAACTGTCACAGTTGTAAAAAAATAAATAAATACATTTCTCATTCAGAAGTGCTTTTAAGTTTAGTGCTTTGCTCCATAATGCAGTTCCGTGACTTTTACAATTCAAACGACGACTGCCCTTACTGTGTTGCATGCACTCAGGTATCTTAAAATAGTGCCGCAGGGAATGAATTTACGTGTGCTGAGAGGGTGGAGACACGCCGATTAACGCGTGTTAATAATTAAACCCAAAATGAATTGCAGAAGCCCTAATCTCTCTCACTCACTCACCCACCCACCAGTTGGTACTTCTATTAAGCAAGACCCATCATTCAGCCTAAAAAAAGTTAACCCAGCATTTAAGTCTTGTTAGACCAACTTCCTTGAAACAAATTTAATGCAGGTGTTTTTCTAATGTGATTCTTAACGTCCCATTTCTGTTTCACAGAGACGATAGAGAGCTCTCAAGGAGCTTATCAAGAGGCATTTGAGATCAGCAAGAAAGACATGCAGCCCACACATCCGATCCGTTTGGGTCTGGCCCTCAACTTCTCTGTATTTTATTATGAGATCCTCAATTCTCCAGAGCAGGCCTGCACATTGGCAAAAACTGTAAGTACTACAAACCTGAATGGTACATTTTTTTAATGTTTTTCCTTTTTTTTTTCGTGATGAAGCAATTGCACAGACACGTAATTTATTGTGGACATACCCATGTATATGCTACAAAATGCATTTTATGAATCATTTTCTAGTGAGTTTCACATCTCTGAAGCATGTGAAGAACCATGTTTGGTCAAAAAACTGATCAACAAGGGAAATTGCCTTGTGAAGTATTTCCTTGCTCCCATATGGCACACTGTATAATACAAAATTGATTCCATAATACAAACTAGACATTTTGGGTTTCAGGAAGTCTGTTTTGAGTGTGTGAATGTTTACAGGTGTTGGTAATAACTTTTTGAAAGCTGGTTTTCTTTTTTTGACTAGTTTTTATAAATGTTGTTTTTCTGTCTTAGGCTTTCGATGAAGCTATTGCAGAGCTTGATACACTGAACGAAGACTCGTACAAAGACAGTACCCTCATCATGCAGTTGCTTAGAGACAATCTAACAGTAAGTGTTACTTATGTTATTCTACAGTGGGTTTTTTATTTATTTATTTTAACGCTTTGCAGTCCTATGTTGGACCTGGTCCGACATTGCAATTCCCTTTCCTGTCCAAACAGGTCTCTAGTCTTTTTTTTTTTTTTTCCTCCGGAAAAAGCCGCAAACCATTCAATCGCCGAGTGAGACCAATAGGAGCAGAGAGAAGCTGGGGAAAAAAAGGGGCGTATCTCATAAGTACAGATAGCCCCAGCACCACAGAGATAACACGGACATAAACAAACAAACAAGATAGCTGCTTCTGCATCCAGCGCTCAAACAATATCACAGACATTTGCAGAGATTTTTTTAGATGTTTATAGTAATAAAATAATGACTTGGATCTCATTATTGAGGAATTTGGTGATAAAACGAGTGATCAGGAGATGATTTATCAGTATGTACTACTATTAAGAGGTATGTTAATTATAGCGAACAAGGGGTGGGGCGGGGCTGGAGATGCAGTACTGAGTGTCCTGTTGATATGCAGTGGCTTTTAAACCTGTTTTACTGTGAAAAAAATACTTTTAAACAGCGTGTCTAAAATAAATTGTGTGTGTGAAAATAAATTGGACCCGACGCCCCTGATACACACTGAATAAATGGACCGCAAAGGGTTAATAAACCCAGTCAATAGGGGTTTCTTTGGATGTAAACCCTACCCAAAATGCTTTTTTTTTTTTTTTTATGCAATGAAAATCAGAATTTTGAGCCTTAACTTGAAGCAAACAGCAAAGGCTTTAAAATGAAACCCTTTTCTTAGAAAGTGGCTTACTGTTCAAACTATTGAATACATTTTTAATTGGAAAAAGTACACCACAACCCTACTTGGAAGTACCAGAGTCAAATTCATTATCGTCGGGTACAATAGTTCACAAAACAACCTGAAATGTTGTATTTCTGTGTTATTTGATTCTCATCAGGTTAATCTGTTTTAATGCTGTCAGTTTACTTGGCATTTGGAGATCATTAAGACTATACATGTGTACAATAATTTGAAGTGCCTGTATAAAAAGGAGGACAATGTAAGTGTTCTTTCCCTTTCAGTTATGGACGTCCGACAATGCAGCAGACGAAGGGGATGCTGGAGAAGCTGGAGAAGGTGGCGAGAACTAAACTACACACGGGGTCACCTCCCAAAACAAACTTTTTTTACACGTCTCCATTCCTTATTGCTCCACTCAAAATTCTTATAGCAATTAAATCCCATTTTATTGAATAGCTGTGTATGGAAATTCAACAATTGTAATCTTCTCACACTGCAGCTTGTGGGAGGGGACCTCCATTCCTTGGTTTGTGTTGTTTGTCCTGGCCTTCCTGGTGTGCGGTTACTGCTTTAGAACAGTAATAATAGCTTAACTTTTATATAAACCTTAAGTAACTTCCAAAAAACAAGTAAAGGACTAAAGTGTCTCTGATATTAAAAGTATGGAATCCAGTCTTTAAGTGACAGTGGTTTGAATTCTGGTCCTGTTTTAATTAAGTTGTAGACTTTCATGGAGGGGGGGTGGGGGAGATACAAATGAGACTTAAGGTAATGTTGTCCCTTCATAGCCTTTGCTGTACCCTTTGGATTTCTGTAAGGAGCTATGAGGCACAACCATCAAAATGACCCTGTGTATTATGCTGGCTTGTTTACAAGGCAACCTGTCTTTTCTGTTCCGTGCTGCTGTAGGGGCCAGTGTCTGCTTAAACTGGGGAGGCGACAAGCATTTCACACCCAGGTGCTGTCATTGGTTTCAAGCCTTCATAAACACTCCTGCCTAGTTCTGATTCCCTTCAATGTGTAACATTGCAGCATGTCGGACTAAAAGGTGGCGCTTACTTAAGACAAAAAAATGTCAACGTGCATGTCCTTTTTAAGTACACTGGAATGGAATCAATACTATACACCAAGTCCAAGTAACCAATTGGGTACTTTTTCAATGCAGGGTTGTGCACATGTACAAGGGTGTTTGGTCTGTCCAGTGATTTGATATTAGAGATTTGGACCACTGTTGTGTGTTGCTAATCATTGATTGTAGTCCTCAAAAGCCTTGTGGAAATATGTTTAATGACCTATGTAACAACATGAAATAAAATTACATTTTATAAACCAATTGGATGTCTGTCTGTCCTGTACGTTCTGTTTTGCATGTAATTTCTAAAATTGTCCTCTGACAGTCTGCTCTCATTTGGTTGATGGATTAAGATTAAATCTACTTTTATTTGTCTGTTGTCAACACTACATAACCTGGCTCATATGTTGCACACATTCTATACCTAAATCTTAAACTATTTGATATACAGGGTTTAAGACTACTTGGAAGAAAACAAAACTTTTTGCGATCTTGGCTTCAAATTTGATACCACTCTTATTATTGGTGTAGTAACAATTTAACTGCATTTGGGAATTTGTTACAATAAATAAGTAAGTTGGTACTTGCAGGGCCATGTTGCTGTAGTAATTGCAAGATCATAATTTCCTGCAGTGCAGAAACTGAAAAGTAGCAATCTTTACACCGAATACAGATTGCAGGATGTTGACCCATGCCAAGCATTTCCGGACCAAACAAGTTGTGCAGAGCAGTATGACAAATCCAGTTTTATGAAAATCGAGCACATTCCCAGAGTAGTGTAGTACCGGGTTTTATTTTTCAAATATTTCAATGTTGCCTAACCTGGATAGTTATTCCTGAAACTACAAATTCTATTTTACTCCAATTACCAATACAAAAAAATGACCTGTTCATATGAAACAGACTACTTATTTTCAAATTAAGTAACATTTGGCTGTTGCAGGATTAGATCTACAGTAACAGTATTTCAGAACGAAATGCTTTGGTAATACGAAGTGAACCATATTATGTCAACTAACAAAATATGTGAGCGCCATGTTGTAAATTAACCCTGGGTTGTTTGGGCTTTTACTTAACTGGTCTGTCTTTTTTTTTTATTATTATAAATGAGGTCTAGATGGGGTAGAGGGTACAGAATGGTGAGATTTGATAAGAACATAAGAAAGTTTACAAACGAGTGGAGGCCATTCAGCCCATCTTGCTCGTTTGGTTGTTAGTAGCTTATTGATCCCAGAATCTCATCAAGCAGCTTCTTTAAGGATCCCAGGGTGTCAGCTTCAACAACATTACTGGGGAGTTGGTTCCAAACCCTCACAATTCTCTGTGTAAAAAAGTGCCTCCTATTTTCTGTTCTGAATGCCCCTTTATCTAATCTCCAATCTTTGACTGAACACCACTTTCAATCCAAGCAAAACTGCCCGCATGACTATTGTATTGTTCTTCAAAGGTGGTGCTCTGCAAAATAGTGTCAAATCTCCTTTATTTACATCAACATTTC
This sequence comes from Acipenser ruthenus, assembly GCF_902713425.1. Taxonomy (NCBI): domain Eukaryota; kingdom Metazoa; phylum Chordata; class Actinopteri; order Acipenseriformes; family Acipenseridae; genus Acipenser; species Acipenser ruthenus. The sequence continues at coordinate 74,279,630 of NC_081194.1, forward strand.
TGGGGCCAAGTCCAATTCTTATTGAAACCTATCCTTTAGGCAATCAAATTCATTTTAATGCATGGTTATTTTTAAAAAGATTTAAACTTGAAATACATTTTTACAGCAGTGGGAACAATACATTTGAATGTCTGCCTGATTTATTTGAGTATAAAGATGATAGATTTTTGAAAATAGGTTATTTAAACTCGGTGGGAATAGCTTCAATTAAATTGTTAGCCTGGAAGGTGAATAATATGCAGTATCTTTAAAGGCCCAAATGAATTAAAATTAATGAAAATTGGGTCACCAACTAATTAAAACTGCCTTTTGATAACTTGGAATATGATTAAATGGATTATAAGTCAACTGAAATAAGATCATATTTAATCCACTTATTTATCTGCATATTTCTGATTTTGGTGTTTCCCTATTTTAACTACTTTAAAAAAGACTTCCAATGTTATTGAAGTATGTCAAATTAAATGCATGGTCCTTATTTTCCATCAGATATGCTATGGTATCAGTTTACAATTGTCATCAATAGTTTTGCTACCTATGCATTGTATTTGGTACTTCATCAGAAAGCAACCATTGCTAGCCCCCCGTGTATCCCTATGATTATTTATTTATTTATTCCTGATAACATTACACAGGAAACCAAAGGGAGCTGCACCTTTAAAAATAGAATAAATGCAATGATCTGTCATAAAAAGTTGAAATAAATGTTCAATTGAGACCTCTGACCGCTACATTTTATTTAAAAAGAAAGGGTATACAGGACAATTTCCACTATTTAGAACAGTACTAAAAATACTAAACTGAACTAAATTAATTTGTACTTTATTTACTGTAGGTTTCTTTGTGTGCAGGCGTGTCTGCAATGGTCCGTAAACATATAGCAACCATTAACGGCTGCTGTTGGTAGGGAAAATTCTACCCAGTTTTCAGATCTTAAAATGTTACAATGAAATTCAGCTTCAACTTTGGCACTAATTCTTCTTCAGTATCAAAAGCTCTATGAAATAAACATGCCACTAATGATGTTATCAAAACATGAATTATGTATTTTACGTTGAGCTGTACCCTACAGCAGACCAAAATGAGCACCCTCTCAATACTAGATCACATTGTTATAGTTTGTGTGTTATTGGTAAAATAGTTGCACAGCAATCGGGCAAAAGATATGAGCCAAAATCCAGACTAGTAACAAGATGGGAATTTGGTCTACACTTTGATTTTCTTAACTGGTGTATATGCTGCACAGTATTGAAAACAGCTGCATTTCATTTTGCAAAAATTGCCTATAATGATGTATTGCACACAGCTGCCCATGTAAGTATATGAGGTGCTTTTATATACATCACTTTTCTGTTATATGCAGGTGATTCAGAAGTCATTGGACAAGTTGAAGAAGTCTCTGTACACTCCTGTGTTTATCCATTAATACATGTATGTGATATCTGGTAGTATACGATGTTTTCAGGCAGTCCTTAAACCTTCTTTCCTGTCATTAACCAGCCAGCTGCACCCCTCCTGATTGGAATGCTTTGCAGACAGTGATCCCAGAGACACTGATGGGGTGAAATGACCTTGTGCAATAGTGACAGGCTACCTAAACAAAAGGCATGCAGCCTGGGAGCTGTATTGTGTATGGCACCAGTTAATTACGTTTTTAGAAACGGCTTCTTTCAAAACTGTGTGAGACTGATGGAGAATGGAAGTGCACAGCAGGTAAGATGTATGGCATTTCATTACCTGTAACCCCTTGAAGGATGACACTCCAGAAAACAGGTGAGCTGAGTTTCAATGCAATCCCCAGGCAGGAAAAGTTTATCATTAGTCACATCAGAACTGGTCCCTTACCATTGTTTTGCTTTTAGCTTGTTTTAACTTCAGTTGGGGATAAGAACCACTCTAAAAAGTAAGAAGTCAACTACTCTTCTTGGTGCACTTCTATTTCCTATGGTAGACTCATGGTATCAGGCTAAATCCTCCCACAGTATGGTGCTTGAAAAATCAGCATATACCCAATTTAAGTACTAAAACAATAATGCAAAGAATTGAAAAAAATAAAAAAAACACACAAATGAGACCAGCGATCATGTTGCTAATGCTAGCAAGATGTTAGAAAAGCGCTTTCATTGGCTAGCAGTCCTGTAGTACAGTTAAAGGTATCTCCATCTACATTACACTTTTTCAGTTCTCCATCTTCCGATTTCATATATCTCTGTAACTGCACCACACCAGTGCAGCTTTGTGTTAATCAACAGGTTGGGCTTTTTAAAGAAATGATGGTTGATTGTTATTTAATACAAAGGCACGATTCAAGTAGACCTCAGCAAAGTGCACGGTTGTACTTTTCTTGTCTATCAGATAGGTCTGCTGCTAAAAGGTTATGAATAGTTTGCTGTGTTTCTCTAATCTTGCTAATCACATTATATTCAAAGCAAATATAAAACAAACCAGACAGTGTACAGGAATAGATCTTGCCTTTAATCAATTTCCTTTTTTTTTTTTTATTAACAAATGATGGAAATGTGATCTAATGCATATCTCTAAATGTACTAACACAATTAGTTGGTGTTTCTTGTGACCCACTACTGCTCTGTTCACAAAGACATTGGTTGTATGTCCTTCAGTGGAGAAAGTTGTTTGTTTATGGAAAAGCTACTGTCTAGTAAAGCTTTTAACACTGAAACATGCACCCTTTGAGGTTGTAGCAGTACATATATTAACTTTTTTTTACCGCTGACATACACCAGTTTGCACTCCTGTATAAATACACATTCTTTACCTCCTATTTGTTTTCTACCACTGTATTGCTAGTGCTAAGATGTAAGAAGTTTGTTTTCTGATCTGAAGATTAAGGCCCACATTTAGATATATCCAAGTGGGTTAGAATTACGTTGCTTGCATATACAAATGGCATCTATACTGTTTACACTAGAATACTGAGATTTCACAACATTATTAACAGTTCATTTACGGGAGAGAATGCCCCACCCCCACCACATTTGTAGTTCGATAAAGGGTCGCATTTTGTCACGCTTCTTAAGAAGTTAACGGTACTAAAATTATTTTTAGCATTATACCAACAAAAGACAACTAAATGTTTAATTGTATATAGATAGCACATCCGGTGTCGAGTCTACACATCGAATCGTTTCACAGCAAAGTAGTACTATCTACAATTTACAAAACTTGTATTGACAACTCTCGTCAGCCATCTCCAGGACCATAAGAATATTTCATATAACACTCATGGCACGCTCGAACCATATAAATAACACTATGATATTATAACTGAAATCCCAGCCAGAGAGCGCTTTCTCATCCTTCCACACGCAGTACTTCCGGGTGTGGGCGCCTTCAATGGACGTACGGGTAGTGGTCGTTTCACAGCAGTAGTATCCACCGCAGAAATCGTGGCTAGTTATGGGAGTGAAAATAAATCGAGCTAGATAAATCTTTAGAAAGTGTCAGTATTATATATTGGTGAAAGCCATCTATATTGGACAGAATTAACATCTCAACGCAATGTTGAAAAGAAAAACTGGAGGAGCCTGTGCTGAAGTGAAACGGCTTCAGGCCAGCTTTGTCGCGCCTGTCAATGCCCCGATGACACTGCTTTTAACTTCGTTTTTACTTCTGACTTCTGTCTTTTGGGTAGATGGAGCTATAAGTCCCGTGGAGTCCGCAATATTGGAAAACGACCACGAGTTGGGTGAGTATAGGGAGGGTTAGAAATATTGGCTGTTTTTCTTTAAAACAAAACAAAACAACAAAAAAAAAAAACAGTTTTTGCTTGTTGTTTTACAGGCCTGCATTGTTTTGTTTTTGGTGAGGGAATTGATAAATGAGATCGTCTAACTACTAATAAATACATGTTGGTACAGAAGCCTGGATGAGTAAATTATGTTGTTTGGGTGAGGGGAGCGAAACTGTTTTTCCTTTTGTCCCGGTATGTGCGGGTGTGTGTGTTTAGGAAGTTAAGTTGCTTGTTAAACAGTGCAGCAGGAAGTTTGGAATGTTTTAAGGATACTTTTCTAACCTAGGATGAGGGCTATGTATACATTAGTTCACGTTGTAATTGACAATCACATTGACGTTTTACTGTACTAATAATTCACGAACTGGAAAAATACATGCTGGGCTATTGTTTGGCAAACGTGGCAAAGTCATCAGCGGCTATTTATTTGTTAATGAGTTTATTTAAAATGTACGAAATCCACAAAGCCCACGATGAGCTGAGACTCTCTTAGACTTTAAAGATAACTTTGTAAGTTAGAATAAAAAGTAGAAGTAAAATCTCACCATTGACTCGTCAGTTTCACAATGACAGTGTACGGAAACTGAGTGACTAATACAATCTGACTCAAAGACAAGATCTCATAAACGCGCAAGGCACCTTCTCCTCCATTTTCTTCATGTTTGCTTCTGTATTATTGTTATTTGCGAATTCCTGTATTTAAATTGTTCCACATCTAAACTACAGATTTGAAAACTGAATTCTAGGATTGTTGAGGGAAACTAAGGTTCATGCGATTTAAATAAGCAAATGTGTTGCAATGTTTCTCATCAGCAGAAACAGCACTCTAGCATTCGAGTTACTATATTAGGATGTCTTGCTATCAGAGAATCGCTACATTTAAGTTTTCAAAAAAAAAAATCCTCTACTTAACTCGAATCTGATTGAAGTGACTGGTTAAAGCGTATCATTCTGGCAAATACAATTACATTTTGGCATGAAACCAGAAATTGGATTTGATGCGGTTTGCTGAGCCTAGTTTGGTGCCAGCCTTACTTTTTAATTACATTACTTCGCACACGTTATGGGGTTTTACAACAAATAAACCTCTTCTGCTGAGTGGCTACCCAGTAGGGGGGTTGGACAAGGGGAAGGGAACAAACTGCTGTATCAGCATTTTTTAAAGAGATGAAGTCCTTCGTTTTGTATAGTGGCCACTGTTACTGTTTTAATGAGATATTTATCAGATATCCACGAGTATATCCTTCATGATACTAACACCTGCTCTCTCTTTCAGAATCGCAGCTCAGCTCCGTATTATCAGACTATGATGTTATCTCACTGGCCAGTGTCCGCCAGCACTCTGTGAGAAAAAGAGACTTGCAGCCTGAGTCCCACATTGAACGGTTGCTGAGCTTCACAGCCCTGAACAGGTAACCTGGTGCAATTCATTGACATGCATTTATATTATTTTTGTTGTGACTATAACTTGAACTGAAGGTGAACATGTCCTCTATGATCAGCCATCAGTCACAATAGGAGATGGATATTCATTGTTTTGATTTTAAAAGACCACATAGATTCCCAGACGGCAGGATATGTTTGTGTTTTTTGTCTGCCTCGGTATGTATTTCAAATCTATTGGAAACATATATATGTGTATACTTCTGCAAAGCCAGTTAAAAAAAACTCTTACTCCGATGGCTGTCCAGTAATAGTACAGGGTTACAATTTTAAAGAGCCTATGACATGAAATTTGACTTTTACCAAAAACATAAAAAATAATATTAACAGGTCTCACTTGAACATATAATCACATTCATTTTACCAAGTTATGTTTAATCGCGCTACAGTTAATCAAGTAATACCCAGAAATACACAGAGGGAGATCTCCATTTCCTGGTTTGAGGCCACGAGACTGTGACGTCACAGAGGGAGATACCCAAAGGCTCCTTGCATCTGCCAGTATGGCTGACAGCGACAGTGAAAGTGAGAGGAGCCTCATTTTATCAGTTTCAGACACCTCTTATGAATATGAATCATGTAGTGATGGATCTGACGTAGAGAGAGAAAACAGGGATTGTCTCCCTTATAAATTCGAGCCGTATGCCTCTGAATCAGAAGGGTCAAACTCGGAGAGAGACTCCAACAACACCAACGCGGACGGACCAGAGGGACAGCAGATGTCCGGAGAATCAGCGTCTTGGCAATGTGAATGGTTAATAAAAACCCTTACATTTAACATAGATGGATACTTAAAATATTTCGTATTACCCATAATTGTATAGTTATGTCAGTCCTTTAGTTAACAATATTGATACATGAATTACTGATATTCAGAATAACCCAACGCTGTGGATTGCTACTGGCATGTATTTAACATATCGCTCTCTATATATACATATGTGCAGTATATTAAGGATGTGCACATTTTTGGTTTTTATGATTATTACCCCTAATCATAATGCAGAGATGCCAATGGCTACGATTTGGCCATAGCAGCTATTATTTTGGAGGTTCTGCTTCGGCACTACGTTGAAGGGGTACAATACTACGATTCTTAATAAATAAATGATGGATACTCCCTGAACGTTTATGAAATATTATTTCAATACCATGGGTTTTTTTTTTAATGAATGGTTCTTAATACTGTATTTCACTGACAGTTTATTGTGGCATTGACATACTAAAATCTCTGAGCCAGGTTGCTTAGCAACCAGTTTAGAAACTGAAACTGCTACACAAAACTTGAAAGTTGTTTTTATATTACCAAATTTATATATTACATCATTATATTGCACATTGTGCTTAAAGACCCTGTGCTTGCACTGTATTTTTTTCTGAAAAACTAAAAACAAATTGCTAGTAGTAGAGTTAATGCAAAACTTACCCGAGACTTCTCCCGTTTCTCAATCGCCTTCGATGGTCTTGGTCGTTTTGTTTACCACCTGGAAGTTGGTTACTTATTCCCGGTTCCTTATTTGCGATGTAGTTGACAAAGCAGCGCGTCCTTTTTCTGTGTGTTTTAACTCACTTACACATCTTCCTCAATTAATATATTTCTACTATTTAACAAATAATCGCTCCTTTAAAAAAAAAAAAAAAAAACTAAAATATTAATAACAAATCTTTAACAGCAGCATAGCGGTACCCTATATTACCCGCTTGTTTCGCCCCATTTACCCCCCTTAGACGGCTTGCTCACTAAATATCGAGGTATGCCTAGATAGGTTATAACACCCTCTTTGTAAAAACACTAAAGATTTTAGTGAGCAAGCCTTACCCCACGAACAGCAGCACCCCAAAGTGTAGCCCATTATAACCTATACAGAACGCATGGGGGCACGTCTTTGGATGCCCGGCGTACCCCCTTAGACGGCTTGCTCACTAAATTTCGGGCTATCCCTAGATAGGTTATAACACCCTCTTTGCATTAGGACAGTATTTTGACTTTTGAGATTATCTTCAAACCGTTAGTACCTTTTAAACCTTACAGTGGTGTATTCATATATACAGTGCCTTGCGAAAGTATTCGGCCCCCTTGAACTTTGCGACCTTTTGCCACATTTCAGGCTTCAAACATAAAGATATGAAACTGTAATTTTTTGTGAAGAATCAACAACAAGTGGGACACAATCATGAAGTGGAACGAAATTTATTGGATATTTCAAACTTTTTTAACAAATAGAAAACTGAAAAATTGGGCATGCAAAATTATTCAGCCCCCTTAAGTTAATACTTTGTAGCGCCACCTTTTGCTGCGATTACAGCTGTAAGTCACTTGGGGTATGTCTCTATCAGTTTTGCACATCGAGAGACTGAAATTTTTGCCCATTCCTCCTTGCAAAACAGCTCGAGCTCAGTGAGGTTGGATGGAGAGCATTTGTGAACAGCAGTTTTCAGTTCTTTCCACAGATTCTCGATTGGATTCAGGTCTGGACTTTGACTTGGCCATTCTAACACCTGGATATGTTTATTTGTGAACCATTCCATTGTAGATTTTGCTTTATGTTTTGGATCATTGTCTTGTTGGAAGACAAATCTCCGTCCCAGTCTCAGGTCTTTTGCAGACTCCATCAGGTTTTCTTCCAGAATGGTCCTGTATTTGGCTCCATCCATCTTCCCATCAATTTTAACCATCTTCCCTGTCCCTGCTGAAGAAAAGCAGGCCCAAACCATGATGCTGCCACCACCATGTTTGACAGTGGGGATGGTGTGTTCAGGGTGATGAGCTGTGTTGCTTTTACGCCAAACATAACGTTTTGCATTGTTGCCAAAAAGTTCGATTTTGGTTTCATCTGACCAGAGCACCTTCTTCCACATGTTTGGTGTGTCTCCCAGGTGGCTTGTGGCAAACTGTAAACAACACTTTTTATGGATATCTTTAAGAAATGGCTTTCTTCTTGCCACTCTTCCATAAAGGCCAGATTTGTGCAGTATACGACTGATTGTTGTCCTATGGACAGAGTCTCCCACCTCAGCTGTAGATCTCTGCAGTTCATCCAGAGTGATCATGGGCCTCTTGGCTGCATCTCTGATCAGTCTTCTCCTTGTATGAGCTGAAAGTTTAGAGGGACGGCCAGGTCTTGGTAGATTTGCAGTGGTCTGATACTCCTTCCATTTCAATATTATCGCTTGCACAGTGCTCCTTGGGATGTTTAAAGCTTGGGAAATCTTTTTGTATCCAAATCAGGCTTTAAACTTCTCCACAACAGTATCTCGGACCTGCCTGGTGTGTTCCTTGTTCTTCATGATGCTCTCTGCGCTTTAAACTGACCTCTGAGACTATCACAGTGCAGGTGCATTTATACGGAGACTTGATTACACACAGGTGGATTCTATTTATCATCATTAGTCATTTAGGTCAACATTGGATCATTCAGAGATCCTCACTGAACTTCTGGAGAGAGTTTGCTGCACTGAAAGTAAAGGGGCTGAATAATTTTGCACGCCCAATTTTTCAGTTTTTTATTTGTTAAAAAAGTTTGAAATATCCAATAAATTTCGTTCCACTTCATGATTGTGTCCCACTTGTTGTTGATTCTTCACAAAAAATTACAGTTTCATATCTTTATGTTTGAAGCCTGAAATGTGGCAAAAGGTCGCAAAGTTCAAGGGGGCCGAATACTTTTGCAAGGCACTGTATATAAATACACCACTGTAAGGTTTAAAAGGTACTAACGGTTTGAAGATAATCTCAAAAGTCAAAATACTGTCCTAATGCAAAGAGGGTGTTATAACCTATCTAGGGATAGCCCGAAATTTAGTGAGCAAGCTGTCTAAGGGGGTACACCGGGCATCCAAAGACGTGCCCCCATGCGTTCTGTATAGGTTATAATGGGCTACACTTTGGGGTGCTGCTGATCGTGGGGTACGGCTTGCTCACTAAAATCTTTAGTGGCTTTGCAAAGAGGGTGTTATAACCTATCTAGGCATACCTTGATATTTAGTGAGCAAGCCGTCTAAGGGGGGTAAATGGGGCGAAACAAGCGGGTAATATAGGGTACCGCTATGCTGCTGTTACAGATTTGTTATTAATATTTTTTTTTTTTTTTTTTTAAAGGAGCGATTATTTGTGAAATAGTAGAAATATATTAATTGAGGAAGATGTGTAAGTGAGTTAAAACACACAGAAAAAGGACGCGCTGCTTTGTCAACTACATCGCAAATAAGGAACCGGGAATAAGTCACCAACTTCCAGGTGGTCTTTTGTTTGGGGACCCACAGTACCTTTTTTATTAAATAGTTGGAACAGCGGTAGGTTTTAAAATCTTATTCTTTTCACATCTATGCCCATCTCTGCCATCATATTTGGGATCTCTTCAAAACAATTTGGCGCAAAATGCGCACTACATAGGTATACTTCCGTGACGACATACACCACTTTCCTCTGGTTTTTAAAATGTGTTTCTCCCATATACGTTGCATTTTTTTGTCTTGGGGGAAATTATGTATACTAATATTTCGTTTTTTGTTTGCCTGATTGGAACAACGAGCTACAATACAAATATGAAAAAATTTTAAAAAGTGGCCTGTCTCTATCAAAATGTATGTATTCGTTCATACACCTTCTCCCTGTGTTACATCACTTCCGGTATCTTCCAGCCGCTTAAAAACCGAGAAGGGATGTTGCGTCAGTCACATTAAAATTTGCATTTTATTAAAAAAACTAGATCATTGCCAACAATTTTAGGGCAGCAGTGTGGAGTAGTGGTTAGGGCTCTGGACTCTTGACCAGAGGGTTATGGGTTCAATCCCCAGTGGGGGACACTGCTGTTGTACCCTTGAGCAAGGTACTTTACCTAGATTGCTCCAATAAAAAAAAAAAACCCAACTGTATAAATGGGTAATTGTATGTAAAAATAATGTGATATCTGTATAATGTGAAATAATGTATAATGTGATATCTTGTAACAATTGTAAGTCGCCCTGGATAAGGGCGTCTGCTAAGAAATAAATAATAAATTTTAAATCCCGTTTGGGAATACTTGTTAGTCATACATTGTGTGTTTTTTAAAAGTAGTTTGGACCAGTGTCAGTGGGTCTTTAAGGAAAACTAAATTGCTTTTACAATGCTAGTTAGATAAAATATTCTGCGGTTTTCGTTAATGGAGGTCTAAGGTAATATTTTTCACCATCCCATATAAGATGAACATTAACGGTAAACAAGTGGTGTAATATTTTAACCATTTATGCAAATGTGCAGTTTTATCTGGATCTGGTATATTCTATTATCTTGATACAAAGCACACTGCTGTGCATCAACACTAATTGGGGAGTAGTGGTTAGGGCTCTGGACTCTTGACCGGAGGGTCATGGGTTCAATCCCCGGTGGGGACACTGCTGCTGTACCCTTGAGCAAGGTACTTTTACCTAGATTGCTCCAGTAAAAAACCCAACTGTATAAATGGGTAATTGTATGTAAAAATAATGTGATAACTTGTAAGTCGCCCTGGATAAGGGCGTCTGCTAAGAAATAAATGATTATTATTATTATTATTATTATAATGCTTTAGTATAAATATTCCTATAATAAAACAGTCATTTTAAATTGTATAGTAAGGTAACTGATTATGAAATCCAGATGTCTTGTATTTTGTTTTAAATGCCCAGTTTAATTCAGTTCTGTTTTTGTCTCTCCTTTTTCTTTTCCAGACATTTCAAACTTTATTTGACATCAAGCCCCTACCACTTTTCAGAAAACTTTACAGCAGTGGTGGTAGATGAAAATGGCAAAGAAGAAATCTATCCCGTCCAGTGGCAGAACTTCTTTACTGGACACGTTGTTGGTTAGCAGTTCACTTTATTTGCATTTCAGAACAAAAGTTTTGTGTGACCCTTCGTAACAAATGCATTCACAATTGGCTTTATATTATCTCTGGGTCTCCAGCAAGCCAGTAACGCGTATGTGTCGCCTGAAAGCAGTGAATATAAAGGGTTCAAACCGGCATAATGAATTATATTTCTTCTCTTAATAATTTTGGCTGTTGTTTCTTTTAAAGGGGAACAGGACTCTCGAGTGCAAGCGCACATCGATGATACTGACTTCACAGCCCACATTCTTACAGATGAAGGAGAGTATAACATAGAGGTATGCAGTTTCATTTCTGAATGTTGTTTTTGTATTGTGTTTAATATACA